>NC_090858.1:6131041-6441250 GCF_024217435.2 Syngnathus scovelli
TCTGAAATCGACAGCCTGCTGAAGATTGGCAAACGTCTCCCAGCGTCCAGACTGGGGGACTCGGAGCCACTGAGGCTCCCGGAAGAGCTGAGGGACCCGCTGGCGTAGCTCTCCCGGTCTGAGAGAGAGTCTGGCGGGCTAGGTGGAGGCTCGAACACTGGCGACTCGCTGAGACGGCGCAGCGTCTGCAAGTGGCTCATGTTGTACGTGGGAGAAGACGGGGGGCACATGCCGCTGCCCTGCACGCCCCCGTAGTGGCCGCCCCCGGCCGAGTGGTTGTTGGAGTAGCCGCCGGAGGTGTGCACGGCCAGCGGGGCCAGCAGAGCTTTTAGGTCTTGCCCGGGGAAGTTGAAGGCACTGTTGATGCAAGCCACGGAGTTAGGCGACAGCACATCGTCGTAGAAGCTGGACGAGGACATGCAAGAGGAGGCGGGTGGCGGTGGGGTCCGCGACGTGGGGCTTTCCAGAAGCGGGGAGTCCAGGCAGTGGTGGCTGGAGAAGCCGGAGAAGCTAAGGCTGTGGTGAAGCTTTGGTCTGTCCCTCTGGGTGTAGCAGAGTTGCTGCTGCTGCTGAGGGGGGAGGATGTCCCTTTGGCCGTAGCCGCGGGACTCCCCCGCCTGCATGTTGGCGTTGGCGGCCGGAGCGGGCCGGCGCTCGTCGGCGTTGTGGATAAAGTGACACCGGGGACCGTAGGGGCAGAAGCCGATGGTGTGGAACGTGCGACACGGCTCCGTTTTGTACTTGGGGTGGCGGGACAAGCTCCTGAGCTCGTGGTAGCCGTGGGCGAACTGACATTTCTCGCCGTACTTGCACGAGCCGTTCTCCTCGAAAGGCCGACACAGCTCGGTCTTGTAGCGGGTGGAGTTAATCTGAGAGCCGGCCTTCTGCTGCAGCACGGCGCGCTCTCCGCTTTCGCTGTACGCGCGATCGCGGAACTTGTTTTCCTTGTTCATGAGACTGGTCGTTCCGCTCGGCGTGTTCTCTTTCAGGCTGCTGTAAGAAGAGCTCAGGGTGTACTTGTTGCCGTTGTTCATGGCCTCCACGTTACTGGTGGAGTTTCGACGGAAAAATCCCGGCGCGAAGGGGCCACCGGAACCCGCGGATGTGACCGGGGCTCCGACAGCCTTCTTGTCCAGCATGCTGTTGATGTGGAGGGCGTTTATATTCGTGCTTTTATCCTGCTGCGGGAGAGAACGAAAGACATGTTAGCAATGCACCCACAGTCACATGGCACTGGCTCCAACTTGTTGCAACATGCACTGGCAACTCAAATGAAACGAAACTGTACCTTGTAAAGCATTTCCATGTCGTAGAAGGCGGACAAGACGGTCGCAGACATGTCGTCGTTTCCCCAAATTTGCTGGTGCACTCCTTCTTTCATGGAGGAACGAGCAGGTTGCACTGCTACGAGCGCTGCTTTGTGCCACGACTGATTTTTGGTTGAGGGGAAATGTTTTGGAAAGTTGCTTAAAAAAAAGAGCCGGCCGACGAAGGCAACAAGAGTGGGGGTGCTATTTTGTGATGGTGAGTAGTAGATGGGTGTGATTCCTCCCCTGAAGAAGCGCTGAGCCAAAAATGCTTCACTGCAGGCTCGAGCTTCTTTTTGCGGGCTATAAATGCCTGCCGGTGGCCGGGGAGGGGCGAAGTGAACTAAGTCGTAGAAAACTTTTGCCAGAGCCACCTCCTCTTTTCCGTCTTCTTATTAAAAAAAACACACGCACACACATTCACCGGTTGGTTGCCTATTCTTTGACACCACGCCTTGAAATTCAACCCCAAAGACCCTCCCCCCATCATCCATCATTACATCCCAACTTTTTTTTCCTCCTTTTTTAAAAAAAAAAAAAAACTCTTAAATCACACAACACATCCAAATTAGTACAAGATGTTGGGGAAAAATGGACTTTAATTTAAACCACTACATTCATTTTTTTTGTATAAAAATCAAGGATCCTGACAAATAGAAACTTCCTACAACCTTATGGCGTTTTAACCAACACAAATGCCCCCCCCCCCCCTTTCACTGTCTCACTTGGAAGCATGCACATGTATTTGTAATGGAAGGAAAGTTCCTCACCCTCGCGCTCTCTCCCTGTGGATAGGGTGAGACCACAAGTATGAGCGGAGAGGAGTCCAGGCAGAGTGCAGGGCAATTTTTAGCATTTACCCGTTGCATAATCCACAAAACAGAGTAACAACAGCCTATGGAGGAACAAGACAGTCAGAACTACCTACAAAATCTACTGTTTAATTAAAAAAAAAAAAAAACTAACCTTTAATAATTAACCGTAGTTCGTGGTACCTGTGATCCCTACAGCTCAGTAAAAATAAAACAAAACCGACTGTGGTAAAAACTTTTTTTTACCCTCAGCGGTCTTCCATCTAACTTGTTTTTCAGTCAGGGAGCACAAGAGTGAAGGAATGTGGTTTCGGTGCAGAGCAACAGTGTAACGCTGCCCCCTAGAGAACGTGTTTGAAACTGACCAAAAAAAAAAAGCCAGTGCGCCCCCTGCAGAGCAAAATTAGATGCGTTACATATTTTCTAAAAATAAAATAAAATATATCTATATCTATATATACCAGAAATGACCGGTTTCTGCAACACCAGTAACCATTATAGCCTTTTAATTTAGGATCATAATTGCAAAACATGTATCAAGTTTATTTTTCAGTCTCTGACGTGATTAAATATTCTCTCAAGAGTTGACGAAGGGAAAGAGGTGAAGGAAAGAGAAACAGGCAGAGGGAAAAAAAAAATGACCTAAGAGTTTGGAATCTACTACTACCGCCCTAAAAATAGGTTGCAAGCTACTCTAAGACCATTTGCCCCATTTGCTTTCTGCAGTCGAGATAAACAGTTTCATGTGAAGGACATACGCAGCAAAGTATTTGAGAAATCACTGTTCTTGTTCACTGGAACCACTCCTAATCAGACAACTCTCTTTAGGTTGGGAAATGTTGAGAAGTTCTAAAACGTTACATCAGTTTTATTGCAACAAGGAACATGGTTACCAGGGCCGACGTATATATGGCCACTATTAACACACAGGCACAGACAGTAGGCTATTGTGCTGTCCTCTAGATTAAATAACCAGAAGGTGGGACAAACCAAAGTCCAACTGGAAGGATTATTAAACACGAGCAAAGTAAAGGCAGTTAAAGAAGACTCACAATGTGCAACCTGAGCTTGAAGCCATAATGCTTGCAGCAACCTTATAACATAGAAGCTACGGACGTTTTCAAGATATCCTTTTTGGGGTTATATTTCCATGACTCTAATGTTATTAGGGCACTTTTAATGAAACAATTCCTTTTGAACCATCCCCGCCCAAATCCTCCTAATCAACTATTGAACAAGCCTAATAACGGCATCAATCTAACACAATGTTTCGCCACTAATATGTGACTAAATTGACTTCTCACAATGTTACATTTTAGATGTCATAAAAATTAAAATAAAAAATAGATGAGCAAATGTTAAAAATATGATGATTAAAAACAACCCTGAGGTGTCACTTTCATAATCACGAAAGAAAAAGAAAAAAAATCAATATCACTCAATTTCTCCTCTCAGGGTGTCCAGCACATCCAGAGCCAAAGTGGCCCTTTGGTGCTGCAGTACTAGACGTGCGTGCTCCATGGGGCAGGAGAACTGAGGCAGGACTGGGAGGGCGTCCAGGGCTTGTTTAGAGCTCAACAGTTTCCTTCTGGCATTGGAGGCCATTGTGTCCATTTGCTGAGCCTGCTCAGACCCAGTGGGTCTCGAGTCTGTCATCTGTTTGTACGTAACAAGGAGGGAAATGAGATGTCTGTGCAGCAGAATCACCCACTGGACTGGCTCGGCCCACAGGTTCAGGTTTCCCTTTTCAAACAGAAAGTCCTCTTCATCCTATTCAATCAAAACAACCAAATTGGTCCATTGACACAAACGCACGAGAAACCTACACTCATGTTTTCGTAACACATATGGACAAATAAATCACAAATTGACTTACCAGAATGGAGGCGTCATCTGCGCCTGCCTCCTCATTGCCTTCGTCGTCTCCCAGCAGCCACTCTGTCAGAACCAGGACGCCTGCCGGTACTTGCTTCCACAGTTGCAATAGGTGACACAAGAGCCTCACACCAACATCCAGGGCTACAGGAGGACACAGCGTCGTCACGCCCGCTGCATCTGTTCAACCCAAATTGGAGGACATTGAAAGACAATTTATTTGACAAAAGTCCGTAAACAAGATTCTGGGTTGAACTGTAATTCTGCAAACAAACACAGATGCTTCTGCAAACGCTTGGGATGGGACCACTGAAGACGACCATTGTAGTTTTTGTTTTCCCACCTTGACCATCGTCCCTGCAGCTGACACCCCAATGACAGCACAGACATAAAAAGCTTTGCAGAGTCACAACCACTATGGCGTGGGGGCGTAGAGGTTTACAGCCCCCCTACCAGCACACACATAGTAGAAAACATACAGTGATGGGAACTCATATTGATTTTCCTCTTGAGAAAAGAGGCGTAAAATCTGTGTCTGAAGTCTGAGCGGGGAGGACTGACGTAGCATGTGAACATGACAGGCCACTGATTGTACAGTATTAGAGGAGATTTAGCAGTTTAAGAGCTTGGGTGACAAATTCTTTTCTTTAGCAAAAACGCTACCTCTTCCCAGGGACACTTCAGCCTTGATGTAAAAGTCCATTTACCAGCACCCCTGCCTCCAAACATAAAGGCTCAGAATGGCTGCATGGTTTTTTCCCCCCTACACCTTGTAATGTGATTTCCTTCCTTAAGCTTTTGCCGTTAAATACTTGCTTCTCAAGGAGATTGTCTTTCATAGCATGACCAGAATGAGTGTTGGGTGACTGCATTGGTGTGTGTGTGTGTGTGTGCTGGGAGAGTTGTATGCAAGGGAAATGAGCTACTTGTAGAGTATATTTGTTTTGCAGTGAAACTTTTTTTTGCCCTCAAACATACCGCTACTTATACTGTTTTTGGGTTGTTTAAGACCGGATCACATTTAAACCAAATTGTACCAACACCAAACACACACACACAAAACACTTGAGTGAAATATATCAACTTTTACAAACTGTTACAGTAAATAAGGACAGAAAAAGTGCCTGTGCAAGTCAAGATCATTTTTGTTACTAAAAATGAACAAATTATTGCCTTTTCAATGCAAATTATTACACCTTACATACTTTTTTTTTTTAAGACAGGTGCGGTTAGAAAAAAAAAAAAAAATCTCACCACTAAAGTCACATCGGCAAGCTAACAACAATGGTTTTCTTCACACCAGAAACTTGTTCTACCTCACACAAAACCACTCTGGAGCCGAGAGACCAGGAAGCTGAAGTGCCAAATACAGAGAGGTGTGAAACAAAAACACAGTCTTTACAGCTCTGACTTCCTTTGCTTGTTGGTGGTGAACAGTCATGTAGACCAAATGCAACAATCCTGACACCGACAGGAAACATCAGCCACAGAGGGGTGAAAAACCCCACCACAATAAGGAACATCTATCTTACCATGATGCAAAAGTCACTTCCAAAATGGAAAAAAAAAAAAGAAATGAAGCCTAGCGAGGAAACTCAAGAGAGCTTTTGAAAAAATACAAAGCTCTGCCACCATGCATTTTTGAAAAGGTTGCCCATCCATCCATTTCCTTCCTCTTATCAAAGTGTTGTTGCAAATCCAAACGTACTTAAAATGTTGCTTGTGCATTTTCTTAAAAATGTTACACATTCCAATGGATATCTTCAAGTATTGCATTTTGAATGAAATATAGCGACACAAAGTGACATTGTGAGGAAATGACACGAGTGACATATCTTTGCATACTTAATCATTTGTGGTGTTGCTGTAATAGTTGGGTGAGTGTCCTCCTGAAATAGGACAAGGTCTGTTTAATGAGTGTCCTGCTCCCTATCAGTCAGTCAGCTGCATCACTTGCTGTTAATAAATTAACTAAGAGAAAGGACATGTGAAATTTGTATGACACAAAAGGCAGTTGTTGCTTTACAACAAGCAAAGGCTGGCTGATAACAATCCACCTGGTCTGAATGGCCTGGTAAAGATACACGTGACAGCAACTTGTCTTCAAAATACTGAGTCAAGTATTTCTGTACTTATAATTACTTCAGAATTATATACAGAAATATATATGTACACATCAAGTGTCCCTTTGTTGCCACCCTTACAGCAGCGTCATTGCTGGAGGTCCAGTGAGTTTGATTTCAAAGCCAATTAGTCTTGAGGTATTTAGGCAGTGGTGGCTGTGGGAAAAGGTTCAATTGGAGATGAATAAATCTTCAAGTCATCAACAATAGCTTCTTTGTGTCTCGGAGGGCTGGGAAAGAATCAACAAATCTGATGTTCTCAATACCACACACACACACACAAACAAAAATGTTTGACATGTATTGCTAACACTTTTACTGGAAGGGGAAAGGATTGTGTGAATTTGTCTGTGTACTCCATATCAAAGGAGTAGCAGCGTTGTTACCTTTGAAACAACTGACACCTCAGACACTTGATGAGAGGTAATAAAACACAAACGCACACATGGGCGCACACGCACGCACATTATCACAGTAAACCGGTAGAACAACAGGGGACGGGAAAGACACGCAAACAAGAAACCCGACACACACACACTCACGACGAGTGGCCAACACGTACGCAAACACACAAACGGTAATTGGGCTTATTTACTGTGCCCAACATGAATTGAAGAAAATTGTCCCTTTGTTACTGAGCAGACTCTACTGCACTGATATCAAATTCAAGGCTCGGGGGCCAGGTACAGCCCGCCACATCATTTTACATGGCCCGCGAAGATAAATTGTGCATCAAATTCGTGTGTCATTACTAGAATTGCAAATTGTCTTCACTTTTAATATCTTTTTTTTGACCAGTTTTTACTCGTCTGATTTGAAAATGAGTTATTTGTCAATTTGTTTTGTAGCTTTTACTGTATATAATATGAGGCGCTCATACATTTATTTCATAATGGCCCTCCGAAAGAAGCTATGACTACAATGCAGCCCGTGATAAAAATGAGTTTGACACCCCTGCTCTACTGCATGCTTCACATTGCAATATTACTATAGATGCTAAAAGCCCTTCACAAATTTTGGATCAATCCAATAAGTTACAATAGCGATCATACGTTTGCTAAAGGTTCTCTAGGTGAGAGGGTTTAAGGGTTGCAGACTCTTATCTCCCATTTGATAAAAATTTTCCCTTGAATGATATGCACAGGTTTGACAGTTTGGTCCGACGGCTTGATAATAGTACCAGTAGATCATAAATACTGTATAAAAGAACAGGGCGGGTAAGTCCCAGCACCACGGTTATTTCCCAGGTGTAATTAAAAATCCACAATGACCCTTACGATTGACTTAACCAGTGTTAGTTGTTTTGATTGGTGCTATTTTTGTGAAGTAACCAAATAACTATGAGAATCAGCATGGTGGTCTGATGATGTCGTTCTATTTGATACAAAATTTATATGAGAGAATAAAACAGGGTGTGTAGATATTTTATTTCTATTTTAGCTTCAGTTTGTAAAAAAAAAACAATTTCAACTTGTCCATATCTAATTTCAAAATGTTAGATCAGTTGGGATTCAACAGCGGAGCGGCAATATATATTTATATTTTTACTGATTGAAGGTTTCTGTGGGTTTTCATTTTACAGACAATGCAATGTGATTTCTTTTGGGTTTTTTGGGTGCTTTCTCATTTGCTTGAGGAATGTGACTTTCCTGGCCTGGCCACACATTCAATTTGGATGACCACAGTACACTATTACACTCCTTTTGTTTGTATCACACGTGTTTGGAATCCGATTTAAAATTTTTCATGAGCACTTATACAAGTTCGGGAGAATTGAAGTCGCGTGGCCAAGAGTAAATGTAGAACTTTCCCGAAACTGCACAAACGGCAACTAAATAAAGACTACAAAAGGGAGAATATCTCAGACAAATTCTATTTATGTGCACTTTGTTCTGTTTTAAAGAAAACCTCTATCTCAGTCGAGTTTTGTGGTTCTAATTGTTAGCTAACAGCTTAGCTGTCATTGTCTAACCTCAAGTCGGCTGCACACGAATGCAGAACTCACACACTGCAATTCCACTTTGAAGAAAAAAGTTCAACTTAAGCAATATGATTAGAAACCTCGCTTTAAACCCATCCAGTTGAAACACACAAAATGAAACCTATTTGTTACATTGAGTGTGTGTGTGTACCTGAACAAATCAGATGAGTTGGTGCATTAGCAACAAAGTCAGAAGCACAACTGCGGACTTCCTGGTCTTCATCCTGCAACAGCATAAACAGACTCCTCCACAGAGACATTGTGCTGACTAGACCTAAACACAAACACATGCACGTGTTTTCAGTACACACACAGGATGTTATTTTTCACACCACTTTTATGATCCATCTCAAATGAACTTCCTCAACTCACCAAGTGGCAGCTCAGAGCTGCTCAGTAGTGCGCTTGTGGAGTCCACCAACACCTTGGCAACCATCAGCTTTATTTCCACATGCTGCTCGTCGCTGCAAGAAGAGCACACCAGTGCTCCCCACTGTGATAAGCGAGTCATTATTGCTGCATCCTGCATGAGGAAATTAGAACGCATGTCACTCAAAAGACAAAATTGTTGATTCCATTCCATTAAAGACAACAAGATTGTAAATACAAAAATCCAGAAAATGAACTGATGAAGAGTCTAGATGATATTTTACCTTTGGATATGATTTAACAATCTGGATTACCAGTTGAGATAGCAATGTCATGGCCGCACAATACAGCTCCACACTAAAACACACAAACAGTCAGCTAACATAAATTTACATCAACTACGTAAGCACATAAGAATGATTTCAGGAACAGATTCGTAATTGTAATTTTTTTTTGGACTGATTCCCCCGTCAAATAATTTCTAGCACTTCAAGAGAACCTACCATTTAATTCAACTTTGTAAGATTTTTTTAAAATGGGAATGCCAGTTTGTGTGAAAGCACCTCGAATGACACCCACTTGGCAAACAACAAGCCTGTATTGGCTTACTTTCCACAAAAGAAGTGTGCTGGCACTCACCAAAACATTGTGAGCACAAAAGCCAGACTCACATTCAATTGCAGGGAAGATGAGTGCAAGCGGCAACCCAATCTCACTCTGCCTTGCCTCTAATCATAACCTTGAGGCCACGAGAAGGGAAAGTAGATCCCGAGTTCTGAGATGGTGGTCAGAAAAAGGCTTTATAGGTCTAATACTCTCTGTAACCTGATCTGTCTTCAGACCTGTTCTTTCTTGAATTGGTGAGAAAAGTGCAGCAGTGGCTTGTCAAGGAAAGTGTGTGTGTGTGTGTGTCTGTCAATGGATGTCAAAGGGATTACAGTCTCGGCATATACACAAATACTGCAATATTATGTATATCTAAGCATTCTTTCATATGTGGAGGTGCCCACAAAAACAGAGCAGTTGCATCGACTCTGGCCTCTCGTAGCCATAACAGATCAACAGGTGTCTTGCAAACATGGCCCCAATACCAATGGGAGGGGTCTTGTTTGAATTTCATCAAGAGCAAAATATTCTTTGTCATGCAATAATGAGATGCGTTACTGTGACCATCTTCTGACCTGTGAGAAGTTGTCTGAGCCAGAACAAGCAGGTGCTGCAGAAAAGTGTCCTGAGACAAATGCTGCTGTTGCACACTATCCATCCAGTGGAGCTCACCGCTACAGCACAACACACTCAACACCTGGAGCACCTGAGGAGAAAGGAAGATGAGGGTGGAAGGAAAAAGTGGCAGATGGTTGTCTCAAACGTAGACACTTAGTGCTATGTGTGAGAAAAGGTGCACTGGGCAGTTTATTAAAAAAAAAGCTTTGGTGTCTTTAGCAATTTCAGCAACCATTCAGTTCCATTCATATTTTTGTTTGTTTTTGGTGTCTTTTGCCCACTTGTTCCCAGCCCCTGTTTCTCCATACACTGTTTTCTTTGCCAGGGGAGGAAGACGTTGTTTTACGCCAAGTGAAACCCCCATTACAAAACACAAATCCAGCAGAGAACTGTTGTTGACATTTCTCCAGCATATCTCATTGATTATTTTGACTAGGAGGCCCCTATGTGTTACTTGGGCTTGAAAATAAATATTGTTTAGTTGAATTTGTCTGGGTGGAGCATGGGCTGAGAGGGTGACAGCAATGCATGCAAACATTTGTATATGAGCTCGTGTATGCCCATGTACGTATGACAAAGCACACCTAAACAAGAAACTATCAACATTTAGTATTTGCAATAGGTGTGTGCGTCTATGAGGGTGTGTGTGTGTGTGTGTGTGTGTGTGTGTGTGTGTGTGTGTGTGTGTGTGTGTGTGTACTCACCTTGGCCAGACACTGGGGGTGTTTTTCATGAAGAACTAGGCTTGTCAGGTTCAAAAGGGTGGCCTCATTTAGCCACGTTGGCATCCTCTTCTGGTCTTCCTCCTCTTTCAGTCTCATCAGGACCCTTTCCAGAACCAAGTCCCTCACCTCATACTGTGGGCACTTTAGCAGATGATCCAGGAGCTGAGATGTGAGTGGATGCTTTCCCCACAGCTCAGGAATCTCCACGCTGGCACTGAGGCCCACTCTGGTCAAGCTCAGCATGTACTGGATGCTGCCGGGCTCCAGGTTAGATACGGGGGGGCTGTTGTTGGAAACCAGGCTTGAGGTCATCAGGAGGGACAAAGTCTCTCGACGGAGCTTGTTGACCTCTGAATCTGACACACATGAAAAGTGACATTTTTAGATTTATATAAAAAAAAAAAGAAAAAGAAAAGCTTTTTAACTGGATATTGGAACCAGTACACATATACACATGCAACTGTTTAGCGTGCGTAATACAAATATTATTCATATTTGATATTATCCATCACAGTCATACAAACCTTAGCATTTCCTCTGAAATGCAGAAGAAATGTTGATGGCATTTTAGTAACTTGATACTATTCAAAGGCTGCACTCCTGCCTACAGTAATTCTCCATCGCCCACATAGATCCTGCTATGACAGCCAAGTCTATCTCATGTAGGCACACACATTGAAGCTAATGCAACTCAATCCGCCACTGCAGCACATGTCAAAATGTGAGCTGACAAAAGAGCGGGAAATGCAGCATTCCTGCAGAGATGGGCTGCTTTACTGTGGAGACAGGCCAGGTTACTATGGAACCTGATACTCAAAAGGGGGTCCAGGGCCAAACAGCCATAGTCTAATGGGTATAATGGTGGGCAGGAACACAGTAATGACACCAATGACGAAGGGAGGATGACTGAAGTTGACATGTCGTATGTAAATACTGCTGCCATTGGATACAAATCAACTGTCAAGACTGGTAAAGAGAGAAATGTGCTACATGGTGGAGGAAGTAAATACAAACTAAAAAAATTCAGTAGTCACAGACGGGATGTTGATTTTACAATGGTATGTATCCAAATATGTGAGGGTGTACCAAGCCAAGGGCTTGGGTCATGTGATCCATCATATCTGATCACAAACAACACTTGTTTTCACAAAGCTGTGTGTGTTTAAATCTAATAATAAGTCAGAGGGCAGAGCTATCACATGTTTTTATTGCTTTTTTTTTGTTGCATTATAAGTTGGCAGCAAGTTGACATGGCCAGTATGCTGTAAACCTCAGTTCCAATCTTATATCTTACAAACAATAAATGATCATCAACAAGTATCAGTTCTCCAGACTTGGATCCCCATCTGATCAGATACAAGAAATACCAATTTAAATTATTATTTTCATGTCATAATGGTCATGAAAGGGGTCATTGACCTGTGCAAAATAACTGTTATTGATGTCATTTTTGTGGGCAAGAGGATACTAGTGCCAGATGTAATGAAATTCCTTCATGGCATTCCTGAGATATCACATTCACATGAATAGGCGGCACGGATGGGCAACCCGAGAACATATCGAATCTTATTACAGCTGGTGCAAATGCTTTAAAATCAGGAGTGCTATTTGAACATGTTACAGTGCATCAGCATGAAATCCGACTGTGTCCCACATGAGCGTGATATAAAGATTAATGGTCATTAATAAAAAAAGTAAAACATGTTAAGTTGTATGAAGTTGTACATGAGGCAAGTCAACTTTGTGTGTCTTTCTACACAACAGCCCACAGCCCTGTGAAAGTGGCAGTTAAAGGGGCTTGGCTGTCTCAAGCTGGAACCTTGGCAAGACTCGTGCACGTGCTCTTACACGCCAGCACACAGCTGGATTTCAAATCAACTTCCACCATCATTAGCCAAACTGTGAAAAACAAACCCCAGACACTGTGTGTGTGTGTGTGTGTGTGTGTGTGTGTGTGTGTGTGTGTGTGTGTGTGTGTGTGTGTGTGTTTGCATGTACTTTCTGACAAGAGAAATAAATAGCGGTTGGTTATGTAGTCATTTCGTTCGACACACTTCCCCTTTAATGTCTTCTTTACCAATTCAGACAGTTAAGACTGTTGAGACCAAATACAGAGCCACCAAAGAAACGTGACCTTTTTCAGAGGATAGACATTTTTTTATTTTATTTTTTGTGAGAGAGAGTAGTGAATTTCGATTGGCTGGTGCAGATTTAGGGCAATAAAAGCACATCTTGAAGTTCAACGATGAGTGAAAGTAGCGAATTATGGGGGAAAGCAAACTTAAGCAAGCTGTCAGCGATGAATATCAATCACGTAGTGTGGTTGATGAAGGGCTAAGTATGGAAACATGTTTTATGGGTGTTTTGCTAGTGTCAAACAAGTCCAAAATAAGGATATTTACAAAACAAACAAAAAAAAAAACTAAAAATAATAGACCTGTAATCATGTTCATGCAAATGTAGACTGAAACTTTTATAATTCATGTTCATTTGGTGTCATTCTTAATGATGCTGTATAAAAATCTCAATCCTGAAACTGTCGAAGAAGAACCGCAAATGAAAAAAATTCTCTTAATTCCAGTGTGACTATTGTTTCAGAACAGAAAAAGAAAATGCATTTGATAAGGCTACATAAAAAAAAAAAAAAAAAAAGCAGGAATCCACCTCTAGCAGAAAAGAGGGAAAACAGACTAATAATAGAGGCATTAAAAGGTGCGTAAGTAAGAGGGAAGGTGCTTATTTTGTTATGTAAGGGGCCACATCGGGTTAAGCCTGGTCTTGAATCTACTGGCTTGTTTTAAGAAATCCTCGGTATTTCCACTGTCAAATGCAAACATGTGTTCAGCACATGGCCAACCGAAAACACAAGTTCCTCACCCTCTCTGCTCTCCTCTCTTTTTTTTCCTAGCACTCAATAAACTGGGTCAAAGGCACAAACCCACCATCTGTCTGAGATTGCACGCCTTTGGTTTCACATTCCTCCTGAGGAGACCCCCACTGAGATGGCTCGGCACACATGTACACACAGATACACAATTACAAATCCACAAAGACTTCTCTGAATGCTTTTAGGCATGACTTTTGTTAAGAGTCGCTCAGAGGGAGCAAACGTTGCACGCTCAGCAATATAGAGTATATATATAGTATCTCATTCTGTATCAATCATTCTGTTCAGATTTACTCACCACACAGAAGTTTAATTTTTGGCCCACACAGACAGACCAGGACATCCAGAAAGGCTCCTCTGGTGACCACACAGATATTAGCTCTTAAAAGAGATGAGGAAAAAGAGAAATGGAATTACTTTTTGTTTTATATTTGCTGTTCGGACTCCTGTGAATACGATACAATATGATTAAAACACATCAGTCGTTCATTTGATTTTGGTCTACACACAGACGAAACAGTTAATGAAATAAAAATCCACAATGGTTAAAGAAATAACTTGAATCTGACAAATGAAAAAATTATGAAAATTAACCATTGAAAATCAGACAATACTTTTTAATAGAAATTTATTTTAAAAAACAAACTTGTGAAAAAGTCTTTGACAAAATGATGGTAGCGCTCCAAAATTCATCCACTGCATTTAACACATCACGTAATGAAGCTGACAAGTTGACCTGACACGTAGCAGGGGGCGATTTATAGAGCCTGGGGTGAGGTTATTTGTGTGTGTGTGTGTTTAAGTCAGTAATGTACTGGTTCTGGCTGCATGAACACAAAACCAATCTTGCTGCTTTAGTAAGCAAGAATTCACCTTGTCATCCTAATTAAGACTCATCAGTGTAACCATGCAAAGCTAGCAGGGCTACTGTTGCTAACCCAGTGACCCTGCTGATCAGATGAGAAAACAGACCCTGGACTGACCCCAGCTAGGAAATAAAAAGAGAGAGGCGGGGTTGCAGCCGGCCCGTAATCTGTGCTTCATCTCAATACTTTAATTTTGGGTAAGAGGTCCAGAGGTAGAGGATAGGATGGGGATGGAGGGGGGGGGTGTCCAGGTAGGACAGTCCCTTTGAAATCGAAGCCTCGGCAGGACATGAAGCGGACATGGTCAGGGAGGGGACGACCGGTGGGACAAGGAACTATTCTTCTGCTGGGGGATTTGGGAGGGACGGAGGAGGGATGCTTATCTGTACGTGCATGTGTCTAAGATTACCGGGAGGCCAGCCACATGCGCTGAAGGACAGCTTCACCGATTCCATTTCCTGCTGGCAGGGGTCTGTGTGACTCACTCTGGTAAGACTGAAGCAGAAACAGCACCTGCAAAAACATTGAAATACACACGTAAACATACTTTATTAACCAACAGTCATAACTGATTGGTTATCTTCGGGTGAGTGTGTTTGATTAATTTGCACATGTCAATTTTTTTGTACACATGGCCCAAAAAGTAATATCATACACAAAGAAGTGCATTATAGCTACTACAGGACATTTTCAAAATGTGTGTCAAAAATGTAAAGCCATCTTGGATTAAAATTTGCTGTAGGCAAATGTAATTAAGGTCTTTCAGTAGTCTTTTCGGTTTTATCAAAAATGTTTCTGTAGCTCCGTCTAAATATGTTCAACAAATTATGACAATCTGTACACAATGAGTGGCATAGCAAGATCAATATTTCGTCAAACTGGACATTCATCTCATTTTAGAAACAAGCCCTTCATATACAGTATTATTGAATATCTCATCCACAACTTAATATACAATACTTATCCTAATGCAGTACTAACAATGCAAGTGTGAGAAAATATTCCCTACATAAAATAGAATGCTCAAGTGACGGCGTGTGATGCGACTGGTGGTTGGGAGTTTTCAAAGGCCAGAAGACTGGCTAACTAGCTGACTGGCTGGCTGGCTGGGTGGCTGACTGGCTGGGATGTGTATTCTGGGATTTGGTAAGTATACTCTTTAGGTCTGGGCCACGGCCACAGACAAATAGGAAGCCATTCATTACACTATGCAGAGAAGGCAACGCGGGGAAAAACCAGGCTGACCACGTTGCACTGAGCCTGCTCTGCCTCTTCTGTTCTCCTGCAGTTTCCACACCGAGGCAACACCCAGTGGGTCACAAAAACAGCCTGGAAGAGCTTGCACCCTCTTTCTTCTGTTGTCATTTTATAAAGGGCTTTTCCATTACCAGGAGCCTGTGTCAAATGGAATCCCAAACCAAATATGGAACCGTTCAAATGCTTTTACAAACGTCCTAGTTAGGGATGGCTTATGTCTTGCGAGCCGCAGTGGATATGAAAGGACAGTAAAAACATTTCTTTTTTTTTTTTTTCAAACTTTCAAAAATATTTCAATAACTGATTTAAATAAATGACTCTATAATAGTTTTTTTATATTAATAGTCATTAGTAATTCTCTATGAAATACAATACTATATTTACGTATAGATCTTTGTATTCATACAGTATTTGAGAAACAGAGGAAGCCACAAGTTCATCTCAATTGTAGTATTCAAATTTCCCATTTCATTCATTCATTGACGGGGCTGGGAAGTCCCTGCATGGCATTTCAACAGACTAGATCCAGACCAGGAAGGAGAAAGTGGAATATTTATAGGAAAAGCAGCCTCCGTCTTTCTACTTGCATATAAACTACAGAATGAAACTGATACTAAAGTTAGTAGTATGTGTGTGTGTTTGAGGGGAACGTGTGGCAAACGGGCTCCAGAAAACCAGAAGAAAACAGTTGATGCAAATGAGGTCATCAATTATAACTAATATAGTTGTGTTTTCATGCTTCAAAATATGCCCATTATTTAAAGTCAACGTTAAAAAAAAAAAAGACAGGTGCAACTTTTTTTTTTCCCCCAGTACGTTTAAAACATGGAGGTGTATTTCCGTATGTGAATCTGTGTAGCAAAGAGCCTTAATCCGTATTTTGGCCTGGTAAAAATAGTGGTGGTGGATGTGAGCTCCATTCAGACTCTGTTATCAGCCTGCCCCGCAGTCCCTCCTACTGCCGCAACCACAGACTGACCACATGATGCAGAGAGCATGCAAGCACATGCGCACACAGACACACTTGTGTATGTCAATTCATGGCTTGGTCTACTAAAACATAAGCACTATGGCATATAAATTGGCATCCGCATAAAACCTAAGAAATGTTGAAGTTTGGCCAGAGGCAATGAGGCAAAAAACAAACAAACAAACCAATAAAGCAGGAAAAAAATGAAAAAGCTATTGTCTGTATTTTTGTTTAAAAAAAGAAAACATACTCTTGTGCGTGTGTGTGTGTGTGTGTATATATATATATATATATATGTATATAGTATGTATATATGTGTGTGTGTGTGTATAGATAGATAGATAGATAGATAGATAGATAGATAGATAGATAGATAGATAGATAGATAGATAGATAGATAGATAGATAGATAGATAGATAGATAGATAGATAGATAGATAGATAGATAGATAGATAGATAGATAGATAGATAGATAGATAGATAGATAGATAGATAGATAGATAGATAGATAGATAGATAGATAGATAGATAGATAGATAGATAGATAGATAGATAGATAGATAGATAGATTCGTATATATATCGTATATAAAATATATTGTATATATAAAACACACACACAGAATGCAAACCTGTAGTAGGGTCCCATGAATGTAATTGTGTTGGATGTGGGGTTCTGGGCCTTGAGGAAGCTCTTGAAGCAAAGAGTGCACAGTTGATGAGACCTGTGTGACGAGTACAAAAGGAACGAGGGCTCGTGCTGCCATCTCTCTAGTCCGATATACAGCTGAACGGCCACATCTGTACAACAAACACACACAGAGAAACATAACAGTCACAACCCATGAGAAACCCTCATCAAATAAAAATCAAAACAGCCTAAGAAAATTTTTTGGGGGACAAAAACACCATTCATCTGGTTCATTTTTTTTCCATTTATGAGTGTAAAAATTTTTACTCTAAAGAAGACAAAGCACAATACTTCTCTGTTGCATTCGACATAGTGCTTCTTTAATAAAAACAACTTCACCCTTATTAGACACGCGCACAAGATAGTGCCAATGCTGGCGGGGGAACTTTATGCTTTAAGGGATGTTGGTGACGGTATTACAATTAGTGGCAAAAAAAAAAAGGCTGGTTTAGCTGGGCAAAAATAAGTGGAAGCTATGTATAGTGGCAATAAATCATTACAAAGGAATGCAGAGAATAAAATGAAAGCCAACTTTTTGGGCTTTGGCAAGAGGTAATGTCAGATATGGATAGAAGCCCAGTTACATCTTCAGATATTTTCTTTTTAAACAAATCATATAACGGATATAAAGCTAAAGGACTGAACAAACAATCCTGTTGATAAACAAAACGAGGCTATTTAGATGAAGAAGTCAATGGCTGGCTGAAATAATAACACAACAAATTGTTTAACTGGAAACACTGTTAAATATCTATTTACTTGTATGCAGAGCCACACACACACTTTTGTTCCTTATTTTTCTCCCGACCACTTTCTATTTAAGGCGCAGATGTTAACTATCTTTTGTAATTTGTCTCAATGAAACTCTTACGAAAGGAAACGACAGTTTGGGACGGAGTAATTTTAGCTCCAGAGCTGTGTCCAATGGGGTTCGGATATGAAAGTTGTTGACTGGCATGGGTGAGTCTCATCTGGGCTTCATTTGAAAGAAAACTCTTCAAATGGTTTCCTGTACAGGGAATTGAGCTTGTTGTTGGATAAACAAACTCAAGCGCCCAAGTGTGTCACTGGGGAATGAACACATGTTAGGAAGTGGAGTGGTGACTCATTTCAAATAAGAGGGCTCCATTTGGCCATTCACACAAAATGTCGATCGCTGAGAGTGATACGAAAACACCCTTGCTGCCTCTATTTACTTATTCCCAAAAAAAGAGAAAAACAAAACACAATTCCCTTAGTGTTTACAATCAAATATGTATATTATACAGTGTTTATTATTGTAAATCAATGAGTTCAATTTTTATTCATGTGTACAATGTATTTTATTGTCATTGCGGTTTGTGGCTGTATGGTAACAAAATTTATCAGCAAAACTTTGGAAGACAAAAACTTCTGGCAAGATTGTTGCATTTTTATGCTCATTTCTTAATCAATAATTTAATACAATATGTAACATTTTTTCTTAGACTGATCATTTTTCCAGTGCTGAACAACAGGTGTGTCTCATCTCCAACAATGTCTCTGTTTTTCCTCTCCCTTATTCCTTTTTTAATGGCAAAGCTTCAGAGTTACGTGATTGACGATAGCAGTCCAGACATCTCTTCTCCCTTCTTGCTTTTACGATACTCCCATCACATTTCTCTTGTCTGGTCAGGGGGGGCTCGGTAATGCCCTTGCACTGTATCATTTCCAATGGTAAAGCTTTTTCATTTCCAACTTATCTTATCAGACTTTGGTCTAGACTGATGGTACACAGTGGCACATCATAAATGTTTGGGCTCAAATTACTTGCAAAATGTAAATTAATGTTAACAATTTAGATGGTGGCTGGAGGGAGTGGCAGTTATTCACATCATCAGGCGTGTTCACACATGCCTGATAAAGATGGGGGGGTAGACAAAACACAATGAGCGGTAGGATGCTAATTTTAACATCGTCAACATGTGTTCTTCATTTTGGGTGGATACATTCAGCACATAACTTCTCTGACAGTCAAGCAGTAAGTTAGAATTCAGATATCAATGAGGGAGAGATCAATTTATGAGTAAATTGGGTGAATTTCGCAAAAAAAAAAAAGGAATTTTGGAAAATATTATGGGAAAGTGAAGGCAGATGAGTTTTAGCAAGTCATCTTCATATTACCTAAATTAAAAATATTTAATAAGTATTAATACTATTATTACTAATAATTGATGATTCAACTGTTATATTAATGTGTATATAGTTAAAATATAATACACCTGAGGTTTTATTAATTCATACTCCTTTGATTTGTAAATTGTTGTGTAAGAAGCGGAGGCATAGTGAGACATTCAATTTGTGAAAAACTGACTGAAAATTTGTATTTGGAATGCTGCGCGAAGACGTTTGGTCATTGGTAGAAGTTTAGTTTGTATTGTCCAATGCGCAAAGAGCTTTGACTTCCAGGTCAGGTCTGATTTGCAGGTGCAGGACATGAACATGTCGGAATAATATTTGCAGACGTCTCCATCTCAAGAATGTGAAAAATGAACCACAGTTTCCCATTCGCCTGAAAGCTTGACTCCCCAGTAAACAGAGATAAAAACACTTGCAATCTAATCACTAAGTCTGACATTAGACAGCACAAACAACAAAACGTTTCCAAAACAAAAACTTCCAACTAAGGCCATGTCTACAAATACGTGGATATTTTCAAAACAAAAACAGGATTTTCCTAGCACAAGGTAAACACCTCTACAAAAGTATTAGAACAAACAGTAAGTGCCTCTTTTTTCCCCTGAAGACTGAAAATATTTGGGTTTATTATCAAAATAACATAAAAGCTTTTAATGCCAGCCATGGTCTGGATCTGATATCATTCTTGTCTTTGTTATGAAATACCACCTTTGTAGGTGAGCAAGAAGTATTGGAACAGACTTACAATAGTCAGACAATAATATGATGGGACTAATTGCAAATCCTGATGACAATTTTGAATCGAATAGTCATCCATCTCAATCGAACATAATCAAATAATTCCAAATAAAAATGTTCCGTTCTCTAACGGTATCATCTTTATAGTCTTTTATTGGAGATATGCACACCATAATAGTTTAGACTACTGGGATAAAGATATTATTGCAAAAGAAAAAAATATTGACTTTATTTCCACTACAAATTGACAGACAAAATGTTTCTGGGTTCATTGGGTCTCTAACCTTGTGCTAAATCATGATGACAAGTGAGTCCGTGCCAGAAGAAGCCACGCAAGCCCAAACCATGAAATTACATCCACTGTTTTATAAAGATAAGCTTCAACAGTCATACACCCACATTTAGAATACATCTTTGGGATATTACTAAAAAACATTAAGAAATAAAGTCGTATAGCAAATATGGAGTCACCTTCATGTTTTAGCAATACTGTGGCAACTTTTAATAGGGGCTCCTAAAATGCTTGGGGCGAGTCTTCCCATTTTTACCCACACACAATAGAAGGCCTGACAAAGTATCAGCTGATTCGTCCTACAATCTGATGCCATCTATCCCAAAAAGCACAAATCAGCGCTCATCTACAGTACAAGCCCAGAAGACAAATATATTTAATTGAGCATATCACATGCGCACTCATGTCTGTCATTGCAGAAATAGAACTTGTGCAAGTAAGATGGCATTCGTCTACTGTGGTGTTAACAGTTTACATGCTGGATATCATGTCACACATTGACAAGACTGCTGAGTTTTGAAATATCTCTGAAATAACTTTTTCTATAGACTGTGAGAATGAAAGGCCAAAACACAATGTAGGCAATTTAAAAAAAAAAATACTATATGTGTGTCGAGAGGGACATAGCCTCAGACTGCAACACGATTTTTGTTCAAATAAAAAAAAAAAAAACAATTTGTTTCATTTTTAGAATCACCAGTACACTGAGTTTAAGCCAGATAGAATCAATAAAAACAACTGCTATCTTATGGGAATATAACTTTGTGTATAATTTGCAAAGGAACCAGTGCAAAGAAAAAGAAAATAAATAATCTGCTACACAACGTTTAGACTACATGTGTTATGTCTTGATGATTGTATGTTTCCATACTTAGCTCAGTCAAACTTTGTTTGAGAAGTTTATCGTGAGCAGGTGCGTGACCCTCTTGATGTGATAAAGCATTCCAGTAGCCTGCAAGTCACATTCTCATTGATAGTGACGACAATAAGGAGGAGGTGCAGATGGAACACTAAGTTGGCTGCTGAGTCAGCCCACACAGATTTTAAACTTGCTCAAGGGCACTTTAACTTTTATGACAGGAGGCAGGTGGAAAGAGCAAGAACAAAAAAACTGAGCTGTTCTGTCGGGCTACACATTCACAAATTCTTCGAAATCGCCAACAGTATATAATTTAGATTTGTTCTCGAAAACCCACATACTCATGTCATTTAGAAGGGATTCCAAATTGTTTTACAACTGTGTATTTTTTTTTCTCCATTGTCTTCTCAGTTACTCATTAAGCCTGGCATCCAAAACATGCTTAAATGTGTCACTCACATGTTGCCAACAAACCAAAGTGCCACGCTTGACTGTTGAGCTGGAACACATGCAAGACTCTGTGGCAACTAGGCAAACAATAATTTTGGCTTAAAAAAAGCATATGTGTTTTTTGCTGGAATTTTCAAAACGATTTAGATGACATGTGATATGCTGTCCAAAAGAAAAAATAAATCATTCAAGGCAGTCACTCAACGAAGCCACTGACACCACTGGGCAAGTGACGTTCTGAGTCAGACCCGGCCGGGGGGGCCACAATAATAACTTGACCTGGGCTATTGGTACAGCTCCAAATGAATTGCTTGTTGATGTTGCAATTTAATGTCATCGGTGATTATCCAGTCACGTCCAGGAGAGCTAGCTCTGGATTGGAGTGTACGCCTTTGCCTCCTCACTTACCTGATGATGAATGGCGTGAACGGGGCAAGTCCCAGAGGTGAAGAGGAGCCATCCATTGGAGACGGGTAGAGTCGACTGAGCACCAGCAGCAGCAAGAAGAGACTGGGATGCAGCTTGACTTGACCACTGTCACTACACATACATGGATTGGATAGTTATACACTGCACAAATAATACATTTGATTTTAATTAATTAATTTAAAAATACATTTTTATTGATTAATGTGATTTTACAGTAAGAGCACAAAAACTCACGATTGTGCTTAAAATAATGCTAGCTTGTGCAAAAAAAAACAACAACAGAAAAAACAGCACCAAATGGTAACTAGTTAAACACATAAGTTAAAAGCAAAAAAAAAGCAATAGCTAAAGTGAGAGGACAATACTGTCATTATGATAAAAAATTACTTTTACATCAGTATTTGTAAAAGTGGCAACAAACTGTTACATAGTGAAATTTTTAACTTCTACACATTTAACTATGAATTATACGCTACTTATTCGGGGAAAGTCATAAAGTTGAGATTAGGTTCCGTGGGAAAACCATGAATGTTTAAACAACCAGCTAAGGGAGTGAGGGGGATTGTGAAAGAGTCCTCAATTAATTGGATCTGAAAGTAAGATAAGGCTGTCTAGAGAGCTGTTAGCTGACTCAAATGCTTTTAAAAAGAAACTTTTGTCCGAGTGGGGAAAGATAAGGCAGATGAGTCTCGGCGGACCCAACTCTTCACTGCAGAAACAAATTGGTGACACATTTGCTGCATTTTGTTTTTACCACAAATTGGGTAATTGAGTTAGTGAAACTTTAAACACACTATAGTGTTCGTTTCATGAAATGGTGAATTCACAAGTCTTGTCCTTGGTCCATGCAAGAAATGTTTGTTTTGAAGTAGATAATATTAAAGATCTCGGTAATTTTATCTTCTCGTAGAAATGGTGCATGGATTTATCAAAAAATATGTTAAAGAACAATTACATATGAGAACGTCAAGGTTGATTCAATGACCCCCTCACCTTTCCACTGAGACAGCTGCCTCCTTGAGCTGGTTAAGAAGAAATGGATACAGGGATGGAAAACGGGTGAAAAACTCACGCCCGGTCATTCTAAAGCGAGACATACAAGCACAAGGGAACAAAATTATTGGAAAAGAAAAAAAAAAAGCTTATTTTTCTTTTAATAAAACTACAAAATAAAACTACAAAGGTAAAATAAAAGGGGGAAAATAAAAGGGGGAAAATAAAACTACAAAGGTAAACAGGTAAAAAAAAAATAACTCCAATAGTAGACATTTATTATAAATTAGTTTACCCGTTCATGTGGAAACTGTTAGACAAAACCAGTTAAAAGTCTCCCACTGATTCTCCAGTGGGATCTAACACTTTAAGCGTTTTAACAGAAGGATAACAAGACATTTAACAATGTGACTGCTTTCGCTTTTTCAAACCATAAACAAATTGAGCCTGCTTTGGTTCTGCTGCTCAAAGGGAATGTACGCGTAGATAGACGCACGAGCGGCAATAAAATGACAAATGTTATATTTAACACTTGTAGTCTTTCTGAAACCGCCATTCAACCTCATGACAAAAATATGGCATTTAAAAAGGGGTGTGTAAACTTTTTCTATCCACTGTATAACATTATATGAAGGAAAACGTGTCGTTTCGGTAGGCGTGATGAGGTTGGATGTTTGAGATGGAACTTGCTAAGCAATCTTTCTGTGTCAGCTGGTTGTATTTATGCTAAAGATGATATCAGGCCGACATCAATGCAAGGTCACGAAGCAGAGAGGCCTTCGTCTGGGCTCAGTTAATGGAGCAGTGATCCACAAACATTACATCTGGATTCAAGTCAAATACATGGGTGGAAATTTCAGCTAAAAGCAAGAAGCAAAGTCTTCCAAAACAACAACCGAGGAGGTAAATAATGTCGTGAGCTTTCTCGCAGCTTTAGAAGAGCCCACAAAAAGCTACATGAACAAAGACAAACTGTCACCGTGCGGTAATTGTTTAGAATTGACTGCTCATTAATCGTATGGAAGTAACTGAAGCAAAATCGAGTGCACAATTTGGATGCAACTACGAAAGGCAGCGCTGATTCACAAATTAGTGGTCTGAACGTCGACTAAGGCTTGACCTTCATTGATCTTCTCTATGGCAACTCCAAATGGCACAATTGATTTGCTGAAGTTGACTGTGGAGTTCCGAGTTCCGAGGATTCAGGCAGATTCAGCTCATCATAAAGAGAATGAATTTGTGTCATACAAATACAAATTCACAATGAACTGTAATTACTATTCTGATTATATCAATACAGGTATCTGCAGTATAATTTTGCATTATTTCTTTTAACTTGAAAATAATAATATTATGCTTCTAGCAGCTCTAGGAGCATGTAATGAGGTAGGTGGAGGAGAGGGGGCAGAAAAAAAATGAACCCACAGTAATGTTACAATAGTGTCCCCTGGTGGTGTTTGAAACCTTTGCATAGTTTTTTTTTTTTTTTTTTTAAAGCGTCCACTCAAAACGTATGTGCGGACTCTAAATTGGCTCAAAGTTGGAATATAAAAATATAAATGGCTGAGTAAATAACTCTTTTGCAACCAGTAATTGTGATCTTTTGATGCTATTTACACAATTTGTATGTGAATGGCGACTGATTTATATGAACTGCAGGCCAGTATAAATATTTCATTCTGCCTCAACGGAAACGGAGCCGACCAACCTGTTTTTTTTCGAGTGTTCGTCCCTCCCTTTCTTCACTCCAAAGATCCTTGTGATCAGTGTGCTGAAGAGAAGAGTTGAAGAATTCCTCACCTGAAATAAGAATAATTTAAAAAAAATCACCAATATATTCACAGTTCACAATTTGGGGGTTAATATCAACATATCTTTGGGGGTCTGAAAATAAAACCAAAAACCTCTGTTTTGTTTTTATGGCATCTTCTATTGATTGATAAATAAAGTCGCCATGTGATATTATGAGACGTCTCGCTTGCAAAAGAAAAACGGATGGCAACTCACTGCCCATATTGGAGAGGTGAAGCCAAGTACAGCAGCCTGCATTCCATCCGACACAAAACAAATGATGTTTTCTCCCAGACGAGTGTCCCTGTAAAGAGCTCTCAGGATGTTTAGAGCGTGGACCTGGAAAGGCAAATACAATCGGCTGGGCATTACGTCACACACTTGCAAAACTAATTCTACTATCAGCGCAAATGTCATCAACAAGCTGATTCATCAAATGTCTATATATACAATTGATATCAAGACACCATCTGTTGATGTTACGAACCTGAGGAACAGTGGAGGTATCTGTATTTCTGTTTGCAGAAGGCATGGCAAGGGTAATCAGCTCTCTCATGGTCATTTTTAACAGACTGCAACTGGAGGATTTTGGCTCAGAAGAGAGAAGAGCCTGCAGAGAGAAAACACGACAAATTGTTGAAAAGAAAACAAGAAAATAGCTCCTCATAATCATGCTGAAGATCTTGCCTTATTATTGCAGAGTACATTTTCTCATTTTCCCCTGGCAGGGTTTTTTTGAGTTTTTCCTTGCCCTTTTGGGAGCTTATGATCAGGGGATGCTTTGAGAATAATTGTCAATTTTGGCTATGTGAAGCCCTTTGAGACTGTCTGTGATTTAGGGCTATACAAATAAACTTGACTTGACTTGACATCAAAGTGTACTATTACGGTAAAATATTGAAAATATTCCCTTTTTCTCAAAAATTACATTACAAGCTTATTTCAAAATGTATGTTTCACTCCAAATGACCATATTTTTCTTTTTTCATTGCTTGGCACACCTGAACAACCAACTGTCGTATTCTTGGTTTTTGCTGTTCTTGGTTTTTGTCAAATAAATGACCAAGATGCATTCCCACCCCCCAACATCCAAAAATAAAAACAAAGGCCCATGTAAAATGTTAAATGAAAAGAGCCTCTATTCCACCCAAAAAGTCCCATTCAAAATGAAATTAAAAAGCATCTTCCCTCAAGCGTCTCAAGCTTAGACTTGGCATTAATGAGAAAACATTTCCCGCTATGGGCTCTTTAATAAGCATATGTTCTTTCAGTCACGATTATGCTTTTAAAAGAAAGCTATTTTTTCCAAGTGCAGTAAATTTTCGGATGTCAATTAAGAGCCCAGCTTCATTTTTCTATAATCACTGTCCCTTTAACTCGCTTCTCATTTCTAACTAAGTTTCCAGTTTTGCAAACTCCCAGAAGTTCATAATGCTCTTCACAAGAAATCACTTACGAGAGAGCGAATACTAGGAAATACATCAGAGGTAAGATAGTAAGAACTCCAGTCTCACGTGTCAATGATGCATTACTATTAATTGTGGTTACATTATAAGAAGTCTGGTACTGAGAATCAGAATCTGCAAAGTGACTCACTTTTGCAGTCAACAAAGTTAATTGAATGAAATGTTTCTTGAAACTGACTAGTAGCAAGTCACAAGGGTAATATTATTACACTTTGACACTGGGAGTAATTTTAATTCTATTATCCCCTGTGCAAAAATAATAATAACCACAATACAGATGCTACATATATGATTTCAGAGGCCCCCCTTGTGTTTTTTTAACAGATACAAAATGTTTGTCTAACATTTATTGAAAATGAATTCTGGGCATATGATATGATACTTTTGGGTCTGTGATTTAGTAAACAATAGATGATGTTGCAATTAAACAAAAGGTGACATTCAGGCCTACTCTTCACAACAACATACTGTGCATTTAGTATAATATAATTTGTATGTGTCTCGAGGTGGAAATGTACAAAGTTGGTGCAGGGTTTATGTGTTAGTTATCTTGAGGAGGGAGTTGATGTTAAACATCTGGCTTTAGTTACTATTAAGAATTGGGTATGGGAGGTCTGGAGAAATGAAGGTAGGGAGGAAAGGAGAAGGCAACACGGTTTGGCCCTTACAAAGCCTTGGGGATTGCGAGGAGGTGGAAGGAAAACAAAAAGGAAAAATCTGCTTGCTATGAAGTGTATGTTGGTCAGAGAGAAGCAGCCTTCCCAGATCTGACTCTGTCATTCCGGGAGTGGGGAATGCTGGCCAAACCTCTGCCAAGGTGTCCACTTCAATTGACGTCTTCAAACATCATCTTTTTTTTTGTTTTCCCCTCTGCTGGACTTTTGCTATGGTTACCACTACTACTATTTGTTCTAGCCAGAGATGTATCGAGTGTCAACATAAAAACTAAGGCACTACAGAAATGAGTTTAGTCAAGTTTTACCAGGCAAGAAAATTGCATTATAACAGCCACGCTTTCTATCGTACATGAATCATGGTATTTGTTAAAGATTAATTTTATAAATCACCTGAATATAAAAGGGTATTCCAGCGCTGCGTCTTGTGGCACACAATTTTGATGACGGGTCACTAGATTTGACCTCTTCCAAAACCTCGGCGAGCCAGCAGGCTGGAAGCTGTTGTAGGACTTTACTGCCACTCCTTATACACACACAAACAAGATAGATATACAGTATGATTATGGGCCTTCATTCTCTTTGGGAGCTTTAATGTATAGTCTAACCCTCCTTTCCAAATACTTACAACAGGGGTTTGGAGAAGAAGAAAAAAAAACAATAACGTCTGAAGACTTACAATTCAAAAAGTACGAGAGAGAGAGAGAGAGCGAGAGAGCAAGAGCGAGAACGAGAGAGCGAGAGAGAGCTGTTTGGTTCCTGAGAAGCCATATGTTTTGACCACCAAAGTGCACATTAAGGCCTATTTGGCAGACAAAAGTGTGTGTTTAAGTCTTCTTAGTTGAGTACTGCTCTGCTATGCTGTCTTTTGGAGTTCCGCAGGGTTCACTTGAGGCCTACGTTCCATCTTGAGAAAATAACGGCATTGTCTTCTATGGCTATGTCGATGACAGTCAGATTAAGACAAAATAACGAATAGGTGCTAACATACATTCCCCTATGTGCTTTTATATGTGCTTTGCTACAAAAAAATAAAACGCACACACACTCCCAAACATATATTTCGCCTCTTCTGGTTCACTGAAAGAAGGAAACCACGATTGATCTCTCTGTGGATGTGCCTGTTGTCCCACAACAATGAATAAAGTTCACAGTTTGTCATTTCAACTTCAACTAGGTTTGCGACACCGTTTCTGGATCTTTTCTACAAATGAATGAATGACCAGAGGAGAGTGAAAGTCAAGTTAAAGAGACAAAAAGGGATGGAGGGGAAGGGGAGGAAAAAGGAGAGAGCACAAGTGAGCCAGCGTCTGAGTGCAAACACGGTGGAGCGCATCGATGCCAGATCCCAAGACAGAGCATCAAAAGCCTGTGGTTAGGCACCCTGCAATCAACACCCCATAACCCAGCACACAGCCTGCATACCATCCCCACATCCCACTCGTCCCTTCCTGAAACAACAGACATATAGGCCCAGAGCAGAACACACACACAACCACTAGAATGACACTATCAGTTTACAAGACACCAGCCCTCCAATGATGGACAAGAAGAACATAACAGTAGGATGCTTCACCATGTCACAAATTTCAAGATGCCTTCCACATGCGGCCATTTAAAGGCAAAGTAAATAAAATGTTTATTCCCCTTGAGATGACTAAAACTAACCAGGCTGCTTGATGGAAATGACATTTGTTTTCTTTTTTACATCTACAGTGAGATGTCCAGAAAGCCATCAACAAATAGGTAAAGTAAGAGGAATGCCACAAAGAGTGACACCTCAAGGATGTGCCGAGTCACTAATTACAAAAGTTACTCTTGTAATGTGCAAGCTTATGTCCGCGGAGCAGTATTACCTTTTAGCCCTCAATACGTACCTGCATAGCATGTCAGTGAGGCGAACAAAGCCCACATAAGCCAGTTCAAAGGCACCACGATGACGGGACTGCAGGAGCTGCTGACGGAAATACAAGCCAATACAAGCCACCTGGAAGAGAGGGAAGATATGCCATCAAATGACTTTTTTAATTTTTTTTTTTATGTAGGCATTGGGTAGATCCGTGCGTGCCTGTAGACTGGGGGCGATGTGCCACTTGCAATATTATTAATTTTTAAATTGTGATGTATGATGACAGTCAATGAAAAATTGGAACATTAAGTTATTTTGCATTGACAACAGCAATACCTAACTCAAATGACTGATTTTTTTTTTTTTTTTTTTTTGATAAAGTGATTTTTGGCACAACGATCGCAAACCTCCTGGTGGATATATAATCATAAACTGTGAGCAAGACGACCAGATTTTCTCCAGATGTACCCTTAAAACAAAAAGGAAGTCTTTAAATTCTTTATGAAACCGCATCTATGAACATTGTACTTCATGTTTGTGTGAGTCATTTTACAACAAAACAATAAATTAATACCAAAACCATTGTCCCACACCCATCTAGTAACTCCACAACTCAATTACGTAATCCCACAATTATCAATAAAAAAATGCTGACACATCTTTTTGGCAGTCTATCATCTTTACTGGAAATGGAAAAGTAGAAGCAGATGAGAAAGGGGCAAAAAAAAAAAAATTATTCCACTGAAGAACTGAAGCTCCACTTTAGCCTTTCCTCTAGTTGGCCATCAAACTAAAGTTCTAACACCAGCAACAGGCTGGTTTTAGAGACACCACTTACTTTTGGGCCAGCGAGCATGTCCAGCATGAGAGCAGCATGGCAGTAGCGTGACAAGTGTGTTCAAAAAAGGATGCTGAGACATCCGCATAATAGCCAGTCTAAGTAAAACCATCCAGTTAGTAATAGTGTTAGCGACATTATTCTAACTATACACACACATACACACACTAGTGCCATTTCTGTGGCAGTATGTAAACTGGTGAGTGTGTAGCAGGTGAGGCGGCAGGGCGAGGCGGACGCCGACTTCCAGTGCCCTGTCATTAAGACTGTGGTGTCACCACTACCACTAAGACAGTCCACTCTCAGCTTAGTCTGGGGTGGCACAGAGGGCACAGGGAGGAGTGGCGAGGTTCTAGTGCACAAAAACAAACAAACAAACAAGAAACAATCCAAAAGGACCCTTTCTGGGATGTGGGTTTGACACAGCATCCCGATAAAAATGGACTGGAAACCACAAGGGGGAAGAAAAAAACAATGACACAAGTGACTGAGACTTTCCCAACAAACCCTTCATTTAAAATGTAAGAACACAGGTATATAAAAAGAGACAATAGAAAATATTGTTGAAATATTTCAATTTGTTGGCTGTGTTTACTTCTTATTTTGAGACATATTTGACAGACAAACAACCTGCAACGATATTTTGACTCTCTTTCATCGATAATATTTCGCTTCAAACAACAAGGCATATGGAGGGAGAGTTATGTTTGTATTATTTCCGATGTGATTTTTTTTTTGTATTGTAGTTATTTTCTGATATCTTTTCATAAAGCTTTTTTTACAGAGCATATGTAAACAAAGATGTATTGTACTGTATTAAAGATGATGATATAGGATATAAAAACATATAACCAAGAGTTGAGGAGGCCGTTTATATTGTCCAATCGCAGTTTGGTAAACTTGCTTGACCCCGCAGACATAAAACAGACCAAATAAAACACCGAGGACAGAACGAGTAAACCGCAAGTGCAGCGAGCACAATGAGTTATCACATAGGTTTGAGAACGGACACCCAGGATAGGCCTGAGCACACCAGAGTAAAAACAGCAGTCACTGTTAGATGCCCAAGGTCGCTGGGCTCAGGCCACTGCGGTGCCGAGCGAGGCCAAGCCGGGCCGTTGTTCGGCGTATTTAAAGTTTCCTTCCTTAAGGTTCCCGTCTGTGTAACTGTTCAAAAAGGCCGAGCAAGCAAGGGCGAGGGAATGGATTTATTTAGACATCAACTTCCTGTTTGCAAGCGTGCCTGTTTCCATGAAAAACTTCCCTGTGGTGAGAGAGAACTTTCCCAAGTCTAATTACATGTACGGATCAGATCAACCCGTGACTCTGGCCCAAATGGGTTAGCCAGCACTCTGGCCATGTTTGTTGTCCTTTCTACTTGAACTGTATTCTATTTAAAGAATCATGAATTTCAAATTTGAAAATAATATTAGTAAAGGGGCGCACTGATTAGCACATAGCACACAGTCGCTCACAGTTCAGAGTTGGTGGGTTGCCCACCCGCATGTCTATTGGGTCGACGGTGAATGAGTTAAATACAAGCCAAATATGATCTCAAACTATGTTGATCAGTACACATCAATAATAGCTGCTGCTGCCATGGTGCCACCCAAGGACAGAAACATCTGCATGGTTACCAGGCCAACAGAGATGGAACACACAATGTTGGCTGAGAAAGACGTGTTTTACTTCCAAATAAGCACTCACACACTACACGCATGTGCTCATGCATGTCATTGCTGCGGTAGGGCCCAACGACTTTGCCTGCACCCAACTTTCCAAGTCACCCCAAAGACCGCCAATGCCACGTACAAACTACTCACTCACACATAGTGTTGACTTGAAAAAAATAGCTTAGGGGAAAAGGGGAAAAAAAAATGATGCAAAGAAAAAAGGACAGTTTCTCTTCTTACGTAATATTACACACCACTAAAACTCTCTCCGTGCTCCATTTAGTGTTGTGATGTCATATTTTGAACGACTACACACTGCAGTTGCTATGTAGTGCGGATGGTAGTTGTTCTACCTCCACTTGAATGTTCAATGAACAAGATGGATTTTGACTTCAATGAGAGCCACAGAAGATGATTCGTATTTTCATGACTCAACTAACATTGGTTTGTTTTGTCCCACCAAAAGCAGAGTATACGAAGTGACTGCCAAAATAAATATTTAAACAACACCTGACAAGCCACACATTCAGCACATCCAACACTCAGTGTTTAAATGCACACTCAACGGGTAAAAACAACCAGACGATGCAAAACACGCTCTTTACCCCCTACAAAGGCAAACAGGGTCTTTGTCTGGTTCTCTTGTTCACATGCTGAACCGCTCAGACAAATATTCCTGTGCTAGTTTGTCTGCGCGTAGACTTTTGTAGTACCCAGTGTGGCGGTGGTGGAAGTCATTTGGAAAGAATGCAGTCGAAAAGGGAGGAGGATTGTGCTTGTTAAAGCAGCGGGGTCATGCCTTAAACCAAATCCTGACGCTAACAAGGCGAGATGCTAATTGTACAGCTTCGCACCATAGCACAAAACAGCATGTTTTGTTGCAAATGATTTGAAAAAAATGGCAGACTCCAAAACCTTCATTCATAGTTCAAACTCATGCAGGAGTCAGCCGAGCTCTCCAATAACTGCTTCATTGTATTCATTGAAGTTTTTTGTGTGGGACTTCCTGCCACACTTAGTTTGCTCTGTGCAAGATGACACAGCTTCTGTCAAAAATAGATAACATGTATTTATAACGAAGCAGAACAGAGCAGATCCCCTTGGGAGGTACCGCAGTGGTTTTGGGGAAAGCACAATCAAAGTCTAGAATTGCTATTACGCATCCACAAATGGCAGTCGAGGCCAGTCAGTCACATATTTTTGTTATCAACTTGCATCTTTTCCAACTTTGAAGACCAGCCTTAGATGTTAACCGAGCTTCAAGGTACCTAAGATTATAATCATTGTAAGTGTTGCTCTGTAAATCTCAAGTTTATAAATAAATAATTCAGGTCTAAAAGTTAAGTGATAACTCAGGTTGTAATTTTCATACTATAAATAAATTCGACCACGTAAATTGATTTCAATATAGCTAATCCGTTAATTAAATGTGACAGGGAAGAAATGTTATGTGTGATAGTAGAGGAGGTTAGAGGGCCAAGAAGATTTTGCTGTATGCAAATCAAAACTTTTGTATACATTACTGTACATATTGGGTGCATTATGATGTGTACATCACCATCAAGAATATAATGGGCGTATTTATCAATAAATTTGAAAATCCAGACTAGGAACAGATCATATGAGCTGGTGGTTAGTGCACAAATTGTAATTTTTACAATTATCATAATGATTCAGACTATTATGGTGATTGATATGTTATTATTATTATCATTATTATTATTATTGACGGCACACATCCCAGATCTTACCTGTTCTTCTGTGATAAGCCCAGGATGTGGGCGTGTGTTGTCATTGGAGTAGTGCAGTGGCAGACTCTGACACAGCTGCCCCAGCAGCATGGCCACTTCCTTCATGCTCCGCCAGCAACACACCAGCACCATCTGGGCTGTCACCCTGTAGCCTTCACCACCTGGAGCATGCCCACACACACGTGCACAAACACACCCAAACGAAAAAGGCAAGTTTCATCACTTTTCAGATCTACAGAAAGTTAGGGTAAAACAAAAAAACAAAAAACGGACAACCACTGCCCCCATCAGGACATCCCTAACCTAACAACAAAAACATAAAACTAGTAATTCATTCAGCAGTGACTTTTTTTTCCACTATTATTTTTATGTCTAGCTTAAGTTCAGTTGTGGAAACCTGATGATTTATTCACATGTATCCATGACAACATTTCATTTGTGGCACCAATGCATTTGATGTGATGTCAGAAGAGTTGAGGGTTTTCTCATGATGTGTGTAACTTACCGGTGTCAGGTGGCACTGTGCGCGTTGTCTGAGTTTCTTCCTGATCCTCCACTTCGTCTTGTGTATCCAGCTCTCTGGCGCAGTTGAAGAAATCATTGGTGTCCCTTGGCTGAATTTCGTGCAGGATTTTCTGTAGTCCTGCTGACGTGTCTGTTACTGTATACAAGAAATGAATCCCTCATGAATAGCGCACACTGTTTAAAAAAAATGGGCACATGCTTCAGCCAAGTTGTAGTTGTAATCAAACAGACCTGTGCCAACATCCATTGGGATGAGCCCCTCAGGAGAGGAGCTCTGGACAATAGGAGCAACCACATCTGACAATCTGTAACATGTGGCGATGAGCTCCGACACCAGTCTCCTCCACTCCTCAGTGTGACACAAACACCTACACACACGCACACAATGAGCACTAATGAGGTCAATACATGATTGTCTTTTTTTTTTTTTTTTTTTAAAGAGAGATCCAGATTGCAGTGATTGCTCTCACTCTGTGTCGATATTCCGAAGGACCGCGGTGATGCAATGTGCTCGGCCGTAGAGAGGATAGGAAGCAGCTGCCTGCAAAAGGCAACACTCCGCTTTGGACACCTCGGACTGCAGACAGCACAGCAAGAACTGAATCACTGTGGAGGGACAATATAGTGCACATATTTTTTTTTTTTTTTTACAATCTATTATAATCTGAAGATGTCATTCTTCGGTTTTGGAACGTAATTATACCAGATAAAGTGTTAAGTTCCTGAACATTAGGTTCCGGCGGCAATGAGGGAGGCTGGAAGTCAAGTCCCTGCTTCTGGGCACAGCAAAGTAGTGCCTGGCTCAAATTGGGCTGGTGGAGCAGTAGGCTGAGCAGGTGGGCAGCTGTTACACTGTCAAAGGGTTTGGTGCTGGTGCTCAGGTCCAGTGCAGCCTGAAGTAGACCATGCATCACATCTGGTTCCTAACCCCACAATGAGACATCAGAACGTGTTTATTTAGATACTTCATTATGATCCAACTACAATGCCAAAATGGTATACTGAAAAACATTTGAATGATCCAATTTAAAACGTCTCCGTATTATATGGCCTTGTATATAATCATTATAATCAAAGACCATACTTGAAATGGATAATGAGATAACCTAGACATGAAATTCAGTACTACAAAAAGCATTAGGCTCCATATTAACCTCTAGTCCCAGTGCTGACAGAGGAAGTTTCCACAACAATGTTGTCGCTAGTAGTTTGACTTCCATGAAGTTGCTTGCTACACAGTAGAGGACATTCTGAGCATAAGTAGGCGTCACAACTTCACCAAGGGCAAACCCATCAGGCCCTAAGGACAGAAGATAATGACAAACGTTTCATCCTGTTTCTACTCTAACAAAGCTTTCAACAGCATTTTCATTTTGAAGTTTTACCTGCACCAAAAGTGAAGAGTTCAGCCAGTAGACCAAGCAAGTTGAGGGACATGATGCATTTGGAGAAAGAAGCTCCAGGAATCAAAACGTCAAACAACTTTGAACATAACTCGTGCAGGAACTCCTACCACACACACACCCACATATTATTATTATTTATTCTGACAATGAAGGGGGAACTATGCATTGAGTGCAGAAATGCTGTACCTTATAAAGACATATAATATGCTGGTCTTTAGCTCTTTGCTCCTGCTCTCTTTCTTGGCTCTGTCTCTTCAGCAACAGCTGCCTACTGTCCTTTACTCGGCAAAGCATCTGTGCAACAAAGGTCAATACAAGCTGAGCTAAATTAACAATACCAAGTCTACACTAACAACGACTCAAAGTGTTATGCGCAGAGTTGACGATGAACGGACCTTCTTGAAAAGACTGACCACCTGCTGTCTGACATTTGGTGACTGGCTGTTGAGGTTGGGAAGCAAGAAGTGTCGAATGAGGTCCATTTCCTGTGAGGTGAGAACTTCAGTACTGCGGTGGCTTTCACACACCAAACCTAAAGCATCCATCCTCACCTGGAAGATATCCAGACGGTATTCATATGTTGTTAAAAAAAAGCATTCATTGGGATTATAACACGATACAAATGTACTCACTTGATCGTGTTTATGTATAAGCGCTTGCCGAAGCAGGCTGAAGGGCACCAGTTCCTCGCAAAGACCCTCCGCGGTGCTCTGCATCACACCTTGAGACCTGGCTGCCCGCAGACATGTCATCAGAGCCCCAAGTGCACCCCTGCTGCAAGTTGAATCTGTTGAGCATCAAAAAAGATCTGAAATGACTTAGCACAGAGCACTACGAGAACTGGTGTTGTAAAGCAAGTTATTTTCCACTCAAATGGTTCTGCGTGAACCCCATCACTGTATCGAAAATGGATTTACGCTTCTCAGTCTTTGTGCTTTTACCTTTGCAGCAGGGCAGTTTGTCTTGTAACGCCCGCACCATGTGTGACAGACTGGACGGGCTGCAGCGCAGCAATTTGGGTAGGAAATAATCCAGGATGTAGGTAGTGTCATCCACTCTTGCGCTACACAGCACCTGTAGCAGAGGCGTGACCCACATCCGGTGCCAGTGCTCCATCCAGTCTGTTGTAGTGCTCATTTTCCCCACTGAAGCTTCAGCAGCAAGCTGTTCTTTATGGCTGATAAAAAGCTTCTCCAGAAGGTCACTGGCATAGGGAGCTAAAGGCTGGTCACTCATCAGACCAAGAAGACACGAAGGAAGCTCAGGCTGGAGCTCAAGCAGGTAGCCGGCGCCATAAAGATCCACAAGGCAGCTCAAAGCCCCGTATTTACCCCGCATGTGCCAATCGAGCTGGAAGAGTCTCTGCGTGAGCTCTAAAACATAGCTGTCCGGATTTGTCTCCGAAGAATTGATATGCTGATGAATGAGGATGAGGTTGTGAAATAGGGAGCATGTCTGGTGGCGGACTCCATCTAGGGGATGCTCCCAGTGCGAGTAGATATGTTCCAGGAGGCGTCGGTGTAAATCAGAGCCGCCATTGAGGGACTGCTGGAGGCTGAGGGCACAGAGATGTTGAGCCTTTCCCTGCAGGCAGTCCAGGGCAGCACTGCTCCACAGCATAAGTACTCGAACTACCAGCAAAACGCTACTAGACTCTTTTACACTGTAGAGAGATCAATACACAGAAAGAAACATAAGCATTTGTAGCCACAACAAATCTATGCACAGATCAGGAAAATAGTCATATAAATGCCTTTTAACGCTTACTGTAAAATATCCAAAGATAATGTTTTAAACCATGTCTTTAAGATTTGTTTGTAAAAAAAAAAAAAAAAAAAGATATATATATGCATATAGTATATATATAAAAATATTACAGTGGCATGATGAGTTTTTTTTTTTTTTTCAAAATTAACTACCTGACATCAAGATCCAAGAGTATGTTTGGGACCAGCAGGAGCAGTTTTTCCCAGTGTGGGCCAGCGGGGGAGCCTTTCCAACTCAGCATGGCCAACGCCCCGTGACACAGATACATAGAGACGCCTGGCTGACGAGCACTTGTACACAACCTCTCACATCTCTGCTTAATCCACACGGGCGCAGAGTCCAAACCATCTATTGAGCTACGGAGCAAACCGCACACCTGTAATGGGACAGAATAAAAGTGTTGTGTTGATTAACTGAACAACATTTGAATCCAAAACAATTCATGTAATATACAGCAGATTCAATTAGTTCATTACTGCGGTCACTGAAAGAACAAAAAATGCATTTAACAATTTAACGCTTACCACTGATGCAACATCATCTCCACAACCCATCACAGATCTGATTAACAAAACTACAGCCATGCCAGATGTACTCTGAACTGCTTGCACAAAATCCTCTGCAATCAATGTAAAGTGAAGAGACAAAAATGTGCAATGTCAGTAACATTTATGGTTTGCATGATTTAATACAAGATTAGTATTGACTTAAATAACAGTATCACATTTAAGACTGATTGTACCCCCACCCGGGTAATATGCACAGCATATATGTACAGCAAAATACACCAAAAAAAAAACCTATAAATTAATTTCCCAGACAGACAGTGATAAAGACAAACTTTATAGCTTACCATCAGTGATGATACTTATGTAGCAATCAAGCAGGCTACTCAATGTGTCTTTCAGTGTTTGGTGGATTGTCGTGGCAGAACTAACGGACTCTTGGCATCTCTGGATAACCAGCATTGACGTTTTCACTGCTGCCAGACAGGAATGCATTAACTGGGCTTGAGCTATGTGACGACCAGCGACACCACTTTAGAAACAGCAGAGGGCGACATACACCGTTTATGAGCGATGTATTGAAATTACAATCATAAATGCAGACTACATATGCATACCTGTTTTGAGTAAAATACTCGCGTAATCCCTTGTGAAGAAACTGCAAAACTAGTTAGAAAATAAGAGTCAATGGATCGTTCTCAAAATAATGTCGTCAACTACAAAAACAAACCTTCTGGAAGAAGTTCATTGATGCATCTCTCGCCTGAAAATGATTTTATTGCAGAGTGCAGTTATCGATCAGAAGGAAATACTGTATATGACTAGAATCAATAGAAATCCCAAAAGCTTGTGCACTTACCCAGAGGGAAGCCATCCATGCACCCAGCGATGGTATTCACGACATGCGAGTATTGGTCCGGAGTTGGATTCGACAAAGAGTCTGACAGGCACTTGGACAGACAAGCTGTTGTTCGTTCTTGAAGCCAGGTTGGTACTGTACACAGGGCGCTAAGCAAAGGTGCAGACAAACCAAAATGTTGCATAACGGTTCAAATATATCTATATATATATATATGAGGAAAATGCAAAAACTCATTCATTAGTGTGCACCTGGAAATGGCACGTCGCAAAGGGTTCTTGGCCTGCAAGGAGATGTAGCCCAAGACCAATGTCTGCAGACAAGCTTCTAAAACGTCTCCATCAATTGTCTCTTCGCCGAGTGCCCCAAGCAGCAATCCAGCCTGGTACAGAAAGAACACAAATGCGACATGACCCATATCATTCTATGCCAGTAATTTGATAAAGACACTATTATTAGTGTATAACTGATCACCTTTTTGACCAGCTGGATCTGTTGCACTGGATCTTTCAGCTCTAAGCAAGTATGCAAAGTTTTCGCCACCTGCCTGACGCCGTCATGTCCTCCATCCACAGATAAAGATGCTAGAGGCAAAGGGACACTGTTTAGTATTCATGATGTGATGATATTGAAAGAACCTATGGATTCAAATATTGCCCGCCATTAATAATCAACATGTGCAATGGTTAGAAGCACATTACCTAATAGCAAATGCAGTTTCTCGTCGTCCAAAACCAAAGCCTCGACTTTGGGTGTCTTCTTTTTTACCACCATAGCACAGCAGCATTCAACTCAGCAGCGTTTGAAACCTCTGTTACACTGTCACCTACAAGGCAGCAAAAGTACAGTGAGCCTAATTTAAAGGAAATAACAAACGGAAAGCTCCATTAACATACACGTTTCCTACATACAACAAAAACATGACTTTCCACACTACTTTTTAGACTGTTGTCTCGGTAGAATATAAAACTGGCTTCAGCTAGCAAGTTTTTCCCGTCATAACGTTAACTATCCGACTGATTTATCAGCAGGGTAGAGGTCAAATAAAAGAAGCGTTATTTTTGACAGAAAGTGAAGGCTTAGATCCTGTCAAGGCAAAACATACTTTACAATAAAACGAAATTGGCATTCACCGGATTGCTGCATGTGGTACTGGTTACTAGGTGCAAGCTTCCGACCTGCGTCACTTTCCATAACGCGACATTTTCCGGTAGCTTGCGTTTCAGAATTAAACTCATTTTCATTATAACGCTTAATAACAATGCGTAATGCATAAAAACGCGACATTTGTAGAAATAAACTCGCTTTCATTCAAATGCTTTTGTTTTCTTTCACCGCTAATTATCACCCACGGTATATTTATAAATGACAGCACACGCCCCGCTGTAATATGATTGGCTGCTACAGCAGGCAACACAGAGGAAACGATATTACTTTTTCCACATGGATCACATTAGTAGAAAATGAAAGTAATCGCGTTAGTTAGATTAAGTTTAGGATTAGTGTCCAATCATATTGCAGCAAGGCTTGACCTGCCTTGCGCTGTTGGACTCGAAGTTAACAAAGTACAATGTGCAGCAGTACTTTATACTTCCTGTTTGTCAAAATAAGATTTCATTATTAAATTTAGTAATGGTAATTTAGTACTACAGGGCTGTTAAAGACTTTGCTTGAGATGTTTTATTGATTCTCTGCGGTCAAGACCTAACCCATTTGTAAAAACTGCAACAACGTGCGTTCGGTCATAAAATTGCGCTCAGCCTTCTGATTGGTGGAATTTCTACGTCAATCAAACTAATGCCGTTTTTTTTTCTCCTACGCAATGAAACGCCCACTAAATATGTGATTGGATCTGTTGACAAAACTAACTTTTTTTCCCCCCTGGAACTCTTTGGCAAGAGAAAGTCGCTGATTTACTCATGAAAAACGTCCACGGGAATGTTAAACTATATAGTCGTCGGCATGGACATGGCATAAAATCACGCGTGTAGCGGTGTTCCATCACTTCTTTTCACGGTACGTGGGGGAAATCAGTATTATTATGAAAAACTACGTAAATTGCTATATCTCAACAAAACTAAACTTTTATATCTTTTCTTTAAATTATTCACATCATGTTTTGATGGAAGCTGTTTTTGCGTCGCAGTTTGACTTTTTTTCCATTTGAATATAGACCTAGGCGTAGTGACGTCCGTTACTATCAATGAACTGATAGTACAGTACCAGCCGGTGTTGAATAGTCTATGTGAGTCATTGTTTTCATTGAAAGGGTGCCAGTATGGAGTTATTGAAGGCTGTATTCCACCAATTGCCACCTAAATTCAGATTAAATAATCAAATAATTGTTTCCATAATCATTATTATGAAATAGAGTGCTTGATATACTAAGATAAGTTATTATTTATTATAAATATTAGGATCAAAATTGATTAAGATGTAAATGCTGACAATTCTTAATCTGCAGAAAATTTCAAAAGAGACAGGGAGAGGGTCATCAAGCAGCCAAAACACACAAAAAATACCTCGGAATATTTTAAAATCCCTCTTCTTTTGGTAAGAAGAAAACAAGTTATGGATGCAGGAAAAAAATACAACACGTGTACAGTACATGTTTATGTGTTTAAGATACCATGTGGAATTGTTTTCGTTTCCCTATAAATTTCAAGAACCAACTGTATTTAAAGAAAAAGAAGTCTTCATATGCATCCCAGTGTTTACCACAGGAGAAAATTTAAAAATAAGCCTGTGGAAGCCAGTTTATAGTCATCCTCAGCATGTTTGCCATCTCTTTGCTTAGACGCCAGCTGGGTAATGAGAGGTTATTACATGGAGCAGAAAGCCATGTCGCATTTGTCTGCCATTAAAAATGATCATCCGTCAGTCTATTTCATCTGTTTTCCAACATCAGCATTGGAAAACTTTTAGTGTTTGGCCGAGCAAAGCCCACACTGGTCCAGCTGGGCTCAGCTTTGGAATATTTCAGGTACTGGCTCGTGGCAAAACATCTGGGCGACAACACACCCTCTTTGTTTGCATTAACATTCCAAAGCTCTCCATTATACCAATGTTGAATTAAATATTGCGTTGTACATTCCGTTCCGTTTTTAATACGATATCAATATGCGGTGCATGTGTGTGTTCTAGAGAACAGGTCAATATGGCGGAAGGTGAGGATACCATGAGTCAAGAGGACTGGAAGGACAAGTGTATGGTCCTCGAAGCGCTCCTCATGAAGTTCAGGGTTCAGATCATCAAAATCCGAGAACTTACTGCTGACAAGGTTGGCTGGAGCATATTTGTTTTCCTATAAGTATATTTAATAATCATTGACAGTTGTTAGTATAGTTTAAGATTTCTAGTAGTTATTTAGGGGTAGTAGCCTACTGTTTATAGTACAGTATATGTATACTATATAGAGTGCCCACCCCTACTTTTTGAGGAGTAAGAATGAATAGCCCCTTTCAACTCAATGAAAAAACAGGGTTAGTATACTAAGATTTTTTTTTTTTTTGGTCTGCCCATTGAAGGCGGAAAAAGGTCAATTATTATTTCATATGACTATATGACAGTGCTACCTTTTTCCACTGCAGGTTTGCATAGACCTCTGCTGTTTGTAATTGAATAGTCTACTCCCATTTGCTTGATTCAATGATCAATTGTCTTATAATCCATATCCCTAGCAATAAATCCTACCATGAGTCAAAGATGCCGTCTCAGCAATGTTGATAGTACTATTTTGTGGTTGTGTAAAAGAAAAAGAAAAACCAGTAGACCAAGCAATAGTTGTGGCTGGAACAATGTAGTCTATCAAGTCAGAACAATTTTCATTTAACGGTAGGGTGTAATCAGAATAACTACAGGCTGAACTCTGAAGGCATTCTCAGAAACATTTTCAAATTCTTACATAGTCAGTCCCCCTCATTGTCCAGGTCAAGCTGTTGTTATCATGAGGTCATGGTTAGCGCCCAGCAGTCGCCTTTGTTTGGTCTTTGCTGCTGAACTGCTCGAACTGTGAACAAAGCTTGTTATTTTTAAAGCTGTGTGGTTGTGCACAAACACGTTTGCAATTCTGATTTGTATTTGTGGAGGTAGGTGACCTTGTATAAAGATCATTTTGCTGTTATGAGTCGAAAACATTTCGATTTCTGAAACCAGTTCTCTTTTGCCAAACACTCGATGACTGTCTCTTGGCAAAGTAATGAATCCTAGAAAGCCTCAGAGAAATGATACGTTGAGAATGAGGGCATGAAAATAAAGTCGAAAGAGGAGAGTAGGGCCTGGTGTAAAGCCTGAGCTCCCCAAGGGAGGAAATAGCTAGTTTAGTTAACCGTGTGTGTGTGTGTACTCACGTATGTGTTGGAGAACGAGGTCATTTTGAGTTTGTTCCACATGTCTGTGTTTCTGCGTCCAGTCAAATGTTGCTTCGTTTCAATCGTTCAATCTATTACCCTAAATGCAGGAAAAAGTCCAACGCAAAGGGAAGCGGCAACTGAATAAATAAATAAATAAATAAATAAATAAATAAATAAATAAATAAATAAATAAATAAATAAATAAATAAGCCAGTCACAGCACTCATATAAACAAAGAACCTTTCACACCCAGGCAAATCCTGAAAATCTGAACTGTGAGGCAGATGTGCTTGCATCTTTTTTGGGGTTCCATTTATTAGAAACATTAGTTGACATTACTAAACACAATAAGCATGTTTTTCTTTGACCTCTGACAGTATAAGTGGAAAACTGCAATTGATTGTGCAGGTGTACCTATTGTTGTGACCAGTGATTGAGTTGAAGTGTGTAAAAATGATTCCAGTTGACTTTTTATGGGGTTTTGTGAACTTCCAGCTGGCCTGAGTTTGACTGACTGAGTCTTTGGTCCTCAGCCTGTAAGTAATGTATTTTAGGGGATGTGTGTCATAACGGCAGAGAAAGAGGCTTTGTGAGCTGGCTATAGACGGACGAGGGAGGGAGGGATGGCTAGAGTTCAGCAGAGGTTGGACACAGAGCGCCAGTTGTGGAATTTCAGGAATGAAGGTCCATTCGGATCTGAAAAGGGAATTGTCTGCAAAAGGTGACAGAATACTAAAAAGAAGTATCGGAGCTATGGTAAAGGTGACAGTTGATATTTGTGTGTCACTCAACTCATATTAGACGTGAATAATATTGCTTTTAATGTTTGATCAAGCCAACTTTGAAATTCCAAATTTCTCTGTTAATCCCATTTGAGCTATACAGGATAGGATTTTTTTTAGGTTAAGTCTGGTGTGCGTCTGTGAATTTGTGTGTATGTTGGGGTGGGGTTGGGGGGTGGGTAAAATGCAGCTATAGCGTGCAGCACTGTTGCCTTGTAATTAGCAGCATGCTTTTCCCTGCCAGATGCTAAATCTGCTACTTCGAGTGACGTGTGGTTTGCGGTGCAGTGACGAGAGAAAAAGCGCGTTGGTTCACAGTCACTATTTTCATGTCTGGCCATAGCAAACAAGTATTTGTTTTATATTTGATATTTAATCTACTTAAATGATAAATAGAGTCAATCCTCCAAGCTACAAAGCAATGCTGTTTTATTAACGGGCGCTTAAATAAACTTACATGTATTTTGACACATCCAGTGACATCATCTCATAAATGACATGTTCTAAGAAACAGTTTCCCTAACTTTATATTGACAAAAGCAGCAGAATAGGCCATGTGTCCAAAGAAGGCCTGGCTTGGGGAAACTTTGAATGGCTTGGGCAGGGTGTGGCTCTTTTTGAGAACAGAGTTCAGTTTGTTGCTCTGAGCACAAGTTGAGTGAAAGTGGGAGTTGCAAATGTAGACACAAATGTTGAGCACAAAAAAAAAGAAAGAAAAAAATCGAAAAGGAACTAAAAACTAAAAAAAAAATTCTTGGATGATTTTACTTTCAACGCAATGCCACCGTGTTTATTTCTGTAATAGTCAACATAACTTATTATTTATTTTTTTATGGATCGTTTGCAGATAGATTCATTTGGCTTCACAGGGAGCGCTGGAAACTTGGAGAAGCTTGAAGTTTGTCTTCTTTGTACTCTCATGAAGCAAAACGTTTGAGGATTATGTCAATAAAGGCATTCTGATTTTCCATTGACATATAATCCTCTCTGAAGCCCCCAGAGGTTGACAGGAAGAAATTTTCCAAGTAGTCAGTCAAATTTCCTGTTATGTCACAGATTCAACAACTGGAGACGCAAGTAATTGATGCTGAAAAACGAGCTTTCACCGCTCAACAGCAGGTAAATCAGACGCAGCTTAATATTGACCCTATGGAATGCGCTTTTGACAATTGACCTGTGTATAACTTTAGGCGCAATGGATGGAGGAGAAGCTGAGGGCTCCAGATGGTCAGCTCCAAAACTCTGAGAAGGTTTGGTTTCAGCGCTGCCAGGAGTTACAGGCCTTAGTGCAGGAGAAGGAAGATGTCATCACCAGGCTGGAGCAGCAGCTGGAAGAGCAGGTACATTAAAACACACACAAGGTTAGGTTAAAATATTGTATAATAATAATAAAAATAATAAAAATTAGAAAATATCATTACTAAAAAATCTAAAAGTCAAAAAATTTCCTATTAAAAATATTAGTAAATAGTATAGCTTAAAAAGAATAACTGAGTGTGTCCTTGTAACAGAAACAGTCAAGGCTTCAAGATGCCAAGACCGTGGAGGAAAAAGCAGCAAAGATCAAGGAATGGGTGATGCTAAAGTTGTCAGAGGTAGCAAAAAAAATTAAACAAACAATCAGATTCAATGGATTTATATTTTATGCTAAAGGCATGTTTCCGCCTCAGTTTGAGGTCGAGAACATGGCACTAAAAGAAACCAACAAACAACAGGAAGCTCAGATTGGTGAGCTCAAGAAGAAGATGGAAGGTCGGTATGAGACCCAAAAACTATTTATCCATCTGTTGAAATTTTCTACATTATGTATTGGTCATTTTTTTCAGAATTTGAGCAGAAATGTTCCGGTAGACCAGCAGTTGCGTGTAAGGCAGGTGAAGCCCACCGAGTTAGCAGCCTGACGTTCGGCTGCTTTCAGGTGAGAGGAAAGAGCGCACAGGTTCTGACGGGCCCGATTCCCTCACAGAGGAGCCTCAGCACTGAGGAAGAAACTGAAGGCAGGATCAACATTGGTAAGTAGACTACAAATAACTGACTATGTGTCGTAAGGTCTCAGTCATCCAGGTGACGCTAGTCAGCCGTAGACGTTTGAATCCAAAAGGCGAGCGAAATAACCATCCACTCGTCTTGTGGCAGAAGAGCTCATAGGGATACGCTTAAAAATAAAAATAACGGACAAAATAGGTGTACGGTTATTTCTGTACACTACTCAAAAGTACCGGAAAATCAAACTTATAGTTGAAGGAATGCATAACAGTTTGAAATAAAAGTAGAGTGAGTATTCTTGTTTTTGAAAAGGCAGAATTTTACTAGATCTGGATTTACAGAATCTCATTAGATGAAGTATCTTTTAAGTGTATAAAAACACATACCGTATTTTCCGGACTATAAGTCGCTCCGGAGTATAAGTCGCACCAGCCATAAAATGCCCCAAAAAGTGAAAAAAAACATATATAAGTCGCTCCGGAGTATAAGTCGCATTTTGGGGGCAATTTATTCGACAAAATCCCACACCAAAAACAGTCATGAACGAGCAACAACAGGCTAAACGATAGCAACAACAGGCTAAACGATAGGTATGCTAACGTGACAAACACAAACAAAGAGCTGAGAACGGGCCTGACGTAACATATAGAGTGATTAAGGACAACTATTACATGAATAACATGTTTATAAAACCATCAGTGTCACTCCAATTCATTAAATAGCAACAACAGGCTAAACGATAGGTATGCTAACGTGACAAACTCAAACAAAGAGCTGAGAACGGGCCTGACGTAACATATAGAGTGATTAAGGACAACTATTACATGAATAACATGTTTATAAAACCATCGGTGTCACTCCAATTCATTAAATAGCAACAACAGGCTAAACGATAGGTATGCTAACATGACAAACACAAACAAAGAGCTGAGAACGGGCCTGACGTAACATATAGAGTGATTAAGGACAACTATTACATGAATAACATGTTTATAAAACCATCAGTGTCACTCCAATTCATTAAATCCATCGATCGTTCTTTGTCAACAATGGGTGCGCACGGCTGAGGGCGCTTGCGCTTCAAAATATTCCACAGGCTCATATAACGATAGATAAACTATATTTTAAATAACTATAATACAAGCCAATAATATTATCAAACCATCCGTGCACTTTAATTCCATTAAATCCATCGATCAAATTCCTCGTCCTTTGTCAACATCGCCGCGCGTGCGCCCTGACGTCAGCCTCGTCTTTATTCCACAGATCTACTATATAACTATATTGTAGCGTTAACAAAGTACAAGGATAGACGTAGGTTTGGTAAACGGCTCTTTATTAAACAAAACAAACTTCCAAGCGTGTGGCGGCGTGGACTTCCAGACAGACCGGGCGTGCGTAATGGCCATGTCCGAGCCCCACGCACCGTTCGCGGACAGCCACTCGGCCGAGCGTCGGCCCCCGACTCAGTAGAGACCGGGCGTGCGTAAAAGCCATAATAGTTTTTCAAACCTTCTATGTCACTCCAAATCCTTAATTCCTTCAAACTCGTTGTCCTCCGTGTCACTTAGAAATGGTCACCGCTAATGATGGTAGTCCTTGTGTGGGCACGTTTGTATGTAAACAACCGGCGCGCCGCGCTACTGACGTCACTTGAAATAGTAATCCATTGGTACATCACGGTTCTCCAAACTTTCTTTCTGCTGCTCGATTACTGTTTTCAGCTGCATATTTTACAACTTGAAGTTTGTAACCTGCAAAATATGAGTTTCTTTTTGGTGCCATTTTTCTTAAGCCCACCCAGTTGATGAGTCACGGCCAACGGTAAAATTTAGAGCGCCCTCATCCAGTTTCGTCTGAAAATATAATTTTTTTTGGTTGTTTTATCAAAGTCAAAGTCTGCTTTATCGTCGATATATTTTTTTATATACTAAGACACACAAAGAGATTGAAATTACATTTCCACTATCCCTCGGTGAGATAGTACACATATGCATACAAGCATCACAAAAAAAAAACCAAGAAGGCACTAACAATGAATAAATAAGAGTATTGAATAAATGATAAATAAACAAATAATAATAAATAATAATAATAAATATAAGAGGAGCAAAAATGGAGCAAGTGTACATACAGCAGACAGTGGACTTGGATATGGTGCTTTAAAGTGTTAATTGCTTTATTTGACGTTTTCTCTATTTTTTATGTTTTGAATATGTTCAAGATAAAGAAATAAAAGCATGTGAAGTGATCAACTATACTAAAAATAACATGGGAAGTGGTCAACTATACTTGTAAGTGATGTCTTAATGATCAAGTAAAAATTTGTGAAAAAAAACATATATAAGTCGCTCCTGAGTATAAGTCGCCCCCCCACCCAAACTATGAAAAAAACCGCGACTTATAGTCCGGAAATTACGGTAATTTTGTTTACTCTGACAGACAATCAAAGCAAGCAGAAAGGCGCCGAAGGCCAAAGACCAGACCAAACCGGACTATTCGAGAATGAGAACATTAATCCGAGCAGGCCCCAGTCTTGTAGTGTTTCCTCAGTGCTCTCGAGCGCTGAAGGAGAAGGGTGTGAAGTCAGAGAGGGAGGCCTGGAGAGCGAGGCCTACCTGACAGCCTCGGATGACAGCAGCTCTCTGTTTGACGACGATATGCAGCGAGCAGGAAGGCCCGGTTTCGGCATTCCGGGAACGTCAGATGGGATACCCGGCGAGTATAAAATGAAGGAGGACAGTACTTCAGAGGAGCTCAACAAACGATTCCAGTCACAGAGACTTGACTCGTCGTCCTCGTCCGGCGAATTGAACACCCCCAGCCCCGTCGTCACACCGGCTCTCACTCCCAAACGACCCAACCCACCCCAAGACCTGAGAGATACCCCTGCTTCTCCCAAACAACCCAGACTGCGGACCCCGGCGGCTTTGGGCTTGACTCACAAGAAACACCTGAGCCAACCACCTGTCAGCACTGAGGCAGCACATGGACAAACACGTAACGCCCTCAGCATGCTGCGCTCCGAAAGCGACCTCGACCGAGTCCAGGAAGTGGACATGGAAACAGGGAAGGATCCGTCCCTGCAGATCCGCCCTGGCTCCCGCAGCAAAGCCGCAATGCTTTCCATACAGACCACACCCGGGGTCCCTACTGATGCGTGTCTGGAAATAAAGTCAGACAGTCACAGCTCACCTCCTACACCCCCTTTACACAGGCTCCCCTCCTGGGTAAGAATGTCATTTTCTACACCAGCCTTCCATTTTCCGAACCATTCATCCTTATACTATTTGCATGTATTGACATTATATATAGTCTTGTTGGATTTCAATGGTTTTTACTATACACAGGGTAAAAAAATAAATCTTTTTCATATTCTAATAAGCAGCCAGGAGAGAGATATGCAAAAAGACCAATTTTCATTTTCTCTTTCTCATCACCGGTACCCAAAGAAAATCACATTTTTGGTGGGATTATTCAATTAGATTGCATTTTTCTCATTCCTCGTTTTGATGAGGATGATGATGATAATGAGGATGACGATGATGATGATGATGACGACGATGATGGTTCAGGTGCACCCACAGTATCTTGCGGCTGCTATATAAGCAAGTTTTTGTCTCCAAAGGAGAGTCGCATCTACGCAGTGGCTAAATCAGGAATCAGGCTGTCTGACACATCATGCACAGATTCAACCAGCAAAGGTAAAGCTGTGACGATAGTGACGATCAAGAGATGTTCTGTTATGTTTACCTGTACTCTGTTTCGTAGACCCCTCTCTGCAATCTTCCTATCCTGCTTTTGTAATATACACTTCGCTCATTTATAAAAATATGACCGCACCCGTTTATACTACTCTGAAGGGGGTAAGTACAACCGTGTGCTGCAACACAGCTTTGAAAAGTACATCCATGAAAACCAAACAATCCTCATCTCTGCAGAAAGCCACTCTGCTGAGCAACAACCCATACTTAGATGAGTCATCTAGCTCTGAGGAGTCATCTAGTTCTGGAGAGGAGGATGGTTCCTTATGCAGTTCTCAGGCGTCCTTTGGCTCCAACAAGGATTGCAATCCAGGCAGCCCACGCTCTATCAAAAGAGGTACACGTCAATAATACTGGAAGTAAATAACCTCAGCATCAGCAAGTGAATAAAAATGATCATAACAAGAACGCTAAACTGCTTTTGCTTCCATTGCAGCAGTATCCATGTCTTCAATGACATCAGAGAGCGACTACGCCATCCCACCTGATGCCTATTCCACTGATACTGAGTGCTGGGAACCAGAACAGAAACTCCCCAAAACTTGCTCCTCTGCTGGTGACAGCAAAAGTGTATGTGTTTTATTTATTTTTTGTTTTTTATTTAAAGCCATGGCCATATATAGAATTTTTTGTACCATGATGTGTTTTTTTTTTTTTTAAAGCATGTTCAAATCAGACCAGCATATAAAAAGGAATTATGACATAATTGATTGATGTGCCTCTGCAACTGCCAAGTTCTATTATAAACATGCTGAAGAATGTATAGTTTGTTATATTTGTTTTGGGTTTTATTTTAAATCCAGAAGAAATAAAATTCTTGGTTGTTTTTACAAACTTATCCACTCTGAATATTGCATGTTTAAGGAGTCAATGGAGAAATCAGGCTACCTGCTGAAAATGGTGAAGACATGGAAGAAAACCTGGAAGAGACACTGGTTTGTCTTGAAAGATGGAGAACTTCTTTATTATAAATCCCCGGTGAGTTTGTCAAATACAATTTGCGGTATTAAATGTAGAAAAGCTCAAGGTCTGGCCCACCTGAGCTCAACCCTAAAGAGAACCTGTGATGTTTCTGCAGAGCGATGTGATCAGGAAACCTCAAGGTCAGATTGAGGTTAACGCCACCAGCAACATCGCACGAGGTGAAGGAAAACAAGTGGTCCAGGTAATCAGCCATCATCATTTATTTAGTTTGACTTCCCTTTCTTGATTTGAATGATTATTTGTGTGTAGATAGTGACGGGGAAGCGAGTGTGCTACCTGAAAGCAGACTCTCCTAATCTGCTAGACGAATGGCTCATGGTGCTGCAGAGTGTGTTAAGAGTCAAGGCTGCAAGTCCGCTCTACACTCAACCGGATATTCGACCCGGCATGAAGGGACACCTTGTCAAGGTTATATCATTAGCATTTAGCAATTTAGCTGCCAGGTTGCTTCATTATGCACACTGCACTGTTTTTATTATTATTATTTTATTTTTTTTATAGATTTTTTTTGTCAATGGCAGGTAAAGCATGGCTACTCTAAGCGGGTTTGGTGCGCTCTGATTGGCAAAACTCTCTACTACTTCCGGAGCCAGGAGGACAAGGTATAAATGACAAAATATTTACCTTTTATATTTGCTTTGTTAGGTTAAAATGGTTGAAGGAAATTGCAGTTTATTCTGCAAATGTTATTGATTTGTTAACTGAACCAAAGCACAACTTTTTATTAAGGTTTGCCTCTACACCACTTAGCAGCCACAATTTGGGTGATTGAGTGAAAATTCAAAAGAAAGCCTTATTTTTGACTCATTTTTGTCTCTGGTCTCAGTTTCCACTTGGTCAGGTAAAGCTTTGGGATGCCCAGGTTGAGGAGGTGGACAAGTCTCGGGATTCGGATGATGGCTTGAAAGCATGTAGGGGTGGATTACAGGCCTATACCATCGCCATCCATCCTCAGGATCAAGACCCGACTTACCTGCTCATTGAATCTCGCCATGAGAAGGTCTGTTTTTTTCCATACTACACATACAGGTGAGGTCAAATTTCTTACGAAGTTGTGCTGTCGCTCAGGATTCGTGGCTGTACCACCTGTGTGTCGCAGCAGGGACCATGATGGGGAAAGTCGGCACTGAGTTTGAAAAATTGGCAGGGAAACTCTTTCAAGTGGATGGAGATCCAAGTAAGCATGTGCCTTGTTCAGACTGCAAGCCCCAAATAGATATATTTTTTTCATGTGATGTCAACATAGCGTGCTCTCCTTGAGGTTTATTACTGTTGATCTACAGACTCTGAGATTTGGAGACACCCAACACTATGTTTCAGCAAGGAGGCGCTATTGTCTCCGCTCACCACGTTACCTTCACAGGCCCTGCAAACAGAGGCGGTCAAACTCTTTAAGGTAAGGAGACTCTGCTCTTTCCTGCTCTTTTAAATATGATCTACCATCTATATACGCTGCTGCGAATAAATTGATATCATTTCAAGGAACAAATATTAAAATTTAGGTTCATGTAAGTCAGTGCTGCTGATAGGACCTGAAATCTCACCTCTGGCTCTGAGACACTGCTGTAAATTCCAGAATAGATTCATTAATCACTCAATCAAATAATAACTCACCCAAAATACTTTTGTGCTCTTGGTTAAACGGATACTAAGCGCTTTTCTTCTCAGACTTGTCAGCTGTTCATCAATGTGGCCATTGATGCCCCAGCCATCGACTATCACGTCTCCCTGGCTCAGAGCGCCCTCCAGGTGTGTCTGACTCACCCTGAGCTTCAAAATGAGTTCTTCTGCCAGCTCATCAAGCAGACCCAAAAAAGGCAACCGCGTGGCCATCCGGGACCCCTGCAGGTGCGTGTGCTCACCACCTGGTGGCAACAGTATCACGATCGGGAAAGGCTTTTCAGCACGTGATCTTGCTGCAGAAGCAACCATGCATTCCATGTCAAATCACCACAAGAGGGCACAGCCATTCATTTCTATAGGCCAGGGGTCACCAAGTCTGGTCCTCGAGGGGCCCTATCCAGCATATTTTAGATGCAAATTTGACTTCTGTTTTTACGCCACAAAAACAGACAGTAAGTGGCACCTTTGAAGAAGTTCAGTGTATCAGTCGCTAGTTCTGCAAGTTGATGGTGATAACTGCCATGGTGTCAGTCTGTGATCTTGAACACTTGACCCAAAACTGTGCTCCAGGTGAGGCTCGAACTCACAACCTCAGCATTGCTTGCGACCATACTGTCTTATAAGTACTGCGCGCTAACCGATTGCGCCACTGGAGCTTGGAAATTGAAGCAAAGTAAATCAGATTATAGGTCAAATTGTACCGCTGTCTTGTATTTGATAAGGCCATTTGTGACTCTTCTTCAGGGCTGGCAGTTTTTAGCCTTGTGCGTTGGACTGTTTCTGCCTCAACATCCTTTCCTCTGGCTGCTCCAAGTCCATCTTAAAAAGCATGGGGATTCCAGGTAACGGAACAGTATTAAGATGATTCACCTTGATTGAAATGACAGTTCAGTGCTTGCGCCTCTCTTTTGCCATAAAAATTGAATTTTTGTTTTAAATATTGTCTTGTTCTAATGTATGTCGACTTCATACAAATATCATTCAAAATCAAGTACTCTTCATGCTGGTTGCTCTGAATTTATTTTAATATTATTTGGTTGCTGCTTTTGTTTCAATACTTAAACAGATGATAATTTGAGCTCAGTTTCTACCATCGAGTGCGCACAAAATGAGTTGATAAATGTTATCATCAATAAATAGTGCAGTTTATAATGTTTGATCAAATGTTATAATAGTATATCTTGATGGACTGTAATGTGGATTTAATATGAAGCCATCCAGTAGAATATTGTGTACGCCGGCAATGTAATGAGATCCATTTCAAGAGGTTTTAGAAAAAATCAGTGCCTCTAATTCTGTCCCCAGGACTGAAGTGGGTAAATATGCCATCTACTGCCAACGTTCAATGGAGCGCACCCAGCAGAAGGGTGAGAGGCAGGCCAGACCATCCCGGATGGAGATCCTTTCTATTCTGCTAAGGAATCCTTATCACCACTCCCTGCCTTTTAGTGTGCCTGTGCACTTCCTCAATAACACCTATCAGGTAATAATACTGTTTTATAGACATGATGACATGACATCAACAATGGTGTCTTGTAGATATTAAACGAGTGGCTGTATTGTAAAGACAACCGTCATGTCTGTTTTATAGAGGCACTGCACCATACTGCCTCCTCTGTGCCGGTATCCAATTTTATTTTATTTTATTTTATTTTATTTTATTTTATTTTATTTTATTTTATTTTATTAATAAAACATTTTCTGTTATGGAGGTTGACAATGTTTTTGGGAAGAGGTTGCAGTTTGCCCGCTCGACACTCCACAACACAATAATCATTCTGGCATTGCACTCTTCTCTTGCCGTTTCGTAGGTAGTAAGTTTCGATGCGTCGACTACAGTGGATGAGTTCCAGTGTCGTCTCAACCAGGACACGGGTATGAGGAAAACAGGGCTGTCGGGTTTCAGTGTGTACACCGATGACCCCACTGGACGAGAGTTGGAGCACTGCTTGCATCAAGGGAGCATCAAGGTGCTTTCCAATCATCTAAAGCTTCTGTTGTGTGATGGATGTTTAAAATTTAAAATGGCATTTGTTGTGTGAACAAGTTGAAGTCCACATGTCCATTATATGTATGTCTATTGCAGATTTGTGATATTATATCCAAATGGGAACAAGCATCCAAAGAGCAGCATACGGGCAAGTCAGAAAATACCAGAACGGTCCGTCTCACTTACAAGAACAGGTATGAAGACGTTCATTGTAAAGTACATTAGTGTTGCACAAATATGGCACAGTTGAATGTTGCATGATGTCTCGTAGCAATTGAGTGAAAAAAATTACATGAATTCAACATTTTGGGGAAAATGCGGACAAAGGTTTTGGAGTACCACATTACTATGTTTTCCGCACTATAAGGCGCACCGGATTATAATGTGCACCTTCAATGAAAGGCCCATTTTAAAACTTTGTCCATATATAAGGCGCACCGGATTATAAGGTGCACCTTCAATGAATGGCCCATTTTAAAACTTTGTCCATATATCAGATATATACATTTGGCCCGCAGGCCGGACTTTGTACACGCCTGCTGTAGTGGCTCAATATTGGTCCATATATAAGGCGCACCTGATTATAAGGCGCACTGTCGGCTTTTGAGAAAATTGGAGGTTTTTAGGTGCGCCTTATAGTGCAGAAAATACGATAATTGATTATCTAATAGCTCACTGGGTGGGCTGAAGCCCCCAATCAGTGATGCTTCTGCATTTTAGACACACTCCCAACTTCATACAGTCACATAAAAGCATGCTTTAGAGATGGAAAAAACGTGAAAATGAATTACAAATCAAAATGGATAAAGAATTACAGTTCAATTATCTTGACATTTCCAGGCTATACTTCACCAGCCAGGTACGGGGAGAGTCAGAGAGGGAAAGATTGTTGCTGGCCTATCAGATCAATGAGGCCATCGTAGCAGGACACTTCCCCGTCAACAAGGAGCTGGCTGTAGAAATGGCTGCCTTACTGGCTCAGGTCTGAAAGGCCCTACAATATATTTCAACTTTTTAAAAAAAAAATTCCAAATATTTGTTGTGATTTTATTGACTGTTTTCATTGACTTATCAGGTTGAGTTTGGTGATTTTGAACGTTCTTTCTTGACTCCTGGACCTGTTCAAACAAAGTCCAACCAAACTTTGAAACAAGTCCTGGACAGATTCTACCCCAAGCACTACCGTCGGACCATGTCTGAGGAACAACTTAGGTAGCAGAATACACGTACAGAACCACTATTTCAAGTAGCAAAAGTAATGATAGTGAAGCCACAAGACTATCATTGGTGATGTTTGGGGTTTTTTTTCCCCCCAGACAATTGCTCCAGCGTCTCTCTGCTCGCTGGTCCTCACTCAGGGGTCGAAATTCATCTGAGTGTGTCAGGATTTACCTGACGGTTGCCAAGAAGTGGCCGTTCTTTGGTGCCAAACTTTTTGAAGCTGAGGTGAGTGTCTGTCAATTAAAAAATAAAGTACTAAAATGTATGCAACCTTTATGCACAGAAGCACAAACTCTACAAGCAACACTTCTTTTCACTGAAATTAATATCAAAATGAAGGAATGAATGAATTTGTAATTCTAATTTGTGTTTCCAGTCCATCACTTCCTCTCCAGACCCAGCAGCACGTGTCTGGCTGGCAGTTCACGAAGATGGTATCAGTGTTCTGGAGCACAACTCAATTGTGAGTTTCTCTCAGATGATCTGCACATTTTACTCACTCTACTGAATTGCTGTTTAAAGGAAATTAAATAAGCTCTTATGTCTGCATTTTCAGAAACTACTGCTATCCCACCCCTACAAAAATGTGATGACATTCGGGGGCTGCAAAGAGGACTTTATGCTTGTGGTGGGACAGAACAACAAAGATAAACCCTCAGAGAAACATACCTTTGCTATGGATACTTCAAAGGTTAGTCGAAAATATTGTGCATCAAACTCTGCGGATCCTTAAAATAGTCACCTCATTGTTTAATTTCACACTGGATGGAAAAACAGCCAACTATTTGTAAAGAGTGCAAAAAATAAAAAAATTAATTTCCCATAATTTTGTACTATATGTCTCCTTTTAAAACCTAAAAATTTTTTACAAAAATTTGAGAATAAAATTTAACCTAACAGGAATGACAGAGAGGCTTTATATCTCACATTACACTTTTCTATGGTTCCTTATTGCTAGGCAGAAAGAGTCACATTATTATTTCTCTGCTTCAGAAATTCACTAAGGATATTTTTCATTTAAACATGATTAGGCCTATTCATTCACATCCGTGTACGTATGTATTGGACGGATGTCTTGACTGTTGTGTTTCATCAACAGATCAGAGAGATCACCCTCCTCATCTCCAGCTACATCAACAGCGCACATCAGCAGAAGGCTGCAGCGCATCACCTCTCCGCCCCTGCTCTCATGGTGGCTCAGCCAATCAGCCTGAAATGCAAAGAGTTGAGGAGCAAGTCTCCACCAGCTGTGGGTCGTTCCAGTAAGACCCCCACATTGTTGTGACAGCACAGTCTTGTTATTTAAAAAAAAAAAAAGGTCACATCTCCAGAGATCCTGCAATGTTTAAGAGTTGACGTACCACTTGAAAGGTTCGCTTTAAAGGTACAAAGGTACAAACTAATCCTCAGCATTGTCCTGGCTGAGGAGTCAACACTGCTTACCGATTAACTAAGCTAATGTTCTCAATATCTTTCATCTCTGCTGTCTGGTGCATTTTAATGTACAAACACTGTGGCCTGGAGGAGCAGAGAATTTTTATTTTTTTTCTAAACTAATTAGCATCATTTTTGTGAAGCGGACTTTCTAGACTGGGGATACGATGTAAGAAGTCACGAAAGCTCACAAAAGTAGAAATATAAGACAAGTTTGAAGCAATGAGAATGGCTGAATTGTCAAAATGCAACGCAGTAAGGGTCAGGAAGAAGGCCCACTAGTAAAAGAGTAACAAACCAGCCAGCAATGTGCTTCGTGGTTACTGAATAACCAGGGCGGAAAGGAAAATGACACACATACAAAAAGGGGAAACTCATCTTAAAGCTGCAGAATGGTGCTCGAGCTGTGTCATTTTGCACTTTTAAACACACACATCATCACATAAAAACTGGAAATACAAGTCATTTCATACACGGTACTTTTATATATCCCATTGACGCTTGTTTGTGACAATCCATTTTATTTAAATCGTTTTTGGAACATGTGTGAATGGATAAACCATGACAAATAAACAATATATAGTATATACGTATAAAATTCCAACCTTGTGTTTGGTCATTATCTCATTAATCCAAGCCTGCTGGGTTGCTTGATTTTCAGTACCAAATTCAAAAGGTGTATTTGTGTGCTGTTTGTTCTAAGTTGCAGAATAACTTTAGTAGGATAACTACAAGTTACTCGTGAGGCAAAACTGTGCACTAGTTAACATCTGCATGCTAACGAGTGAGGCATGAGGTGTTGAGTCAAGATGCTCCTCCCCAAAAAAATGGACCCGGCTGCTTAATTGACGTGATTTGAGTGACGTGTTGATACCGCGAACCAGCACCTGACGGCATGGGACACTCCCTCCCTCATTCCAGCACTCTTTCACACAAGGCTGGGGGAAGGATATACGATACCTGACCTGTCTGAACTAGTTTGAGACGTGTTTTTGTTCCAGGTTGCTGTGGTGACCAAAAAGAGGGAGGGCCAAGGGGGAAGTTAAAAATCGGGTGTGGCAAAAGGAATTAAATGGGTACAACTCAATACAAATAATGATAATAGTACCTACCCCTGTTTTCTCATTGTAAGACTGTGTGCGGAAATCCATGAGAATAAATAAGCACACCTCTGTTCCTGCCATATCCATCAAAAACACCTTCAGCTATGTGATGTTTTTCATATTTTTATTTCATTTTCATCTTTTGTTGCAATAGAACTGGTCTGCATATACTACATAAAAAGGGTAGGGTTGTGTTTATCCAATTTAAACATAAGAAAGCCATCAGACAAACACTATATACTTAAAGCTGTGATTGATTGCCTTTGCCTCTTCCGTCATTTTGATATTTGACACTTCACCTGCAGTGTGAAGTTTTTTTCGTCAGGAGCTTTTGTTGTTGTGTGACTTGTATGAATATGTGCAAAGCAAAACCTGACTTTCAGGTTGAGCGCAATTCAGAACAGCTTTAAGAAAACAACAAACATACAAAGAACACACCTCCCAGCAGGCTGCTCTCATACCCAAAACGGTATTGTCAAAACACAATGCACATTCTCAGCTATAGCAGTAACAACAAACCCCACTGTATTTTAGCTGAATAGCATCTGTGGAGGTTTCGGCCAGAATGATGTCAGCTACCTAAGTGACAGTTCTGGTTTTACCTCACAAGGTAGGTGAGTTAACCACCAGAGCCAAAATTTTCACTTTAAGTCAACACCTTTTCCAGTGTACATCAGTTGACAGCAATTTGATCAAAATTGAAACACGACAACAATACCTTTGTCATCTCAAAGATTTGCACGTCTTTATAAAACCTTATATAAAGCCATTATTTAAGCAGGCGCTTGAAAAAATGCTTTATATGCATTTATGGAAAGGGTGAGGAAAATTAAGTCCATTTTGATATCAACCAATGTTTGGCGGTACAATACTCTAATGACTCATTGCAGTATATCACCTTGAAAAAAAACAAAACATTCAAACACAGCCTTTAAAACATTTTATTAAAAACAATCCAACAACAGCACACACACATGTAAGAAACTGTACAATCCAACACGAAATTTTATATGGCCAACAGCGTCTAAAATTTAAATGTTATTTAAAAGGACAAGATTTAAGCATGGCAAAGAAGTGTAGAGTGTTGAACTCTTTACACAACTTATAAATATATACGACAGTATGAATAGTGCCAATAACGAGCATGTTGATTGTTTCTTTCCAACAAAATGGTCTTCCTTATAGAGCGGTGAACAGCACACCGCAAGCACACACATCCAACGACGATTCTGGCCGCTTGCAGCGATCAACAATTTACATGGGATCCATTTCTCTTTGCTACAGAAAAAAAAATCAAATTATTAACATTTGAAAATTGTTTTCAGAAGGAAAGTCTCTGAAGCATTGTGTACTCCTCACCTGAGCTTTGTTGTACTTCTGACTCTGACGCCGTCTATAGAAAAACTACACACCAACAGAAAAATTGTAAGTGACTAATGCGATAGATGAGCGATGAAGGTGTGAGTTTGTATCAACTCACCAGGAATAGCAGGCCGGCCACCACAATCAGCACGACCACCACAATGACAGCAATGATCCCACCAGAAAGATGTTTCATGGTGAAAGTTGGTGCCTCCTCATCCACATAATACACCAAGATGTTCTCCATCTCCATTTTCTGACTGCCCACCGTGGGCTCAAACTTGTCCTGGTTTCTGAACAGTGGCAGCACTTTGACCTGTGGGAAGAGGAGGACACAATTAGTATGTCAATTACAGGAAGGGGGGAGGGGGAAAAAAAAGTTATATAGCAGTACATCTTTCTCCATGTAGTAGGCCATTCTGGTCAGATCGCTCTGGCGCTCTCCCATCGGCTTCTTCACATCCACCACAATCATGCGGGAATCAGGATCATACTGCAGGAAAATTTAAAAAAAAATACAGATATGTAAATACATGTTATGCAATGTAGGGTACTCACTCAAGAGCCCACTTACCTCAACATTTTCCACCATGTCCTTGTTAAAGTTGTCGTAACGCCTGTGGATAGCTTCAGCAATAGCCCTGTTTTGGAAAGAATACTCTTTACTAAAAATGTTTTCAAAAACAACGCGCAATGACTTTCACTGTCGTCTGATGCTCGCAAACGTCACGCTATGTGCACTTACATTTTGAGTTGTTTAGCATCCACGGGACCTGACACTGGTTTGTGCGTCAGCTGAAGACGGACCCAGCTAGAAGACAAAACATTTTAGGAATGTACAAAGAAATCACAGGCTGCCTGTGTGGCTTCCTAACACAAATTGCGCAAACAATAACTTACTAGGTCTCCACCAGCTTGTCACACTTGAGGTTCTTGTCGCCCTTGTCTGTTCGGCGGACACCGGCGCTGTTGACGCACCAGCACTCCTCTGTGTTGTTGCACTGCTTGGCCTTGAATTTACCGTCATTCTCGCACTCGGGATCGTAGATGCCGTCGTTATCCAGAAAAGCCGTCTCCACGGGCTTTCCTCCGATGGTACGAGTATCTAAGCCTTTTTTGGCTCTGTACATCTCAGCCTTCATCAAGAAGCACTTGGGGATCACTGGAGTTACACAGTTGGGAAAAGCAAGAGTCAAGTAGGCCGCTCGCTGGTGGAAAACAATCGAGTTCTTCAAGTAAAAATTTGATTATTTACTTACATTTAGTGCAGTCCAGCTCTTGTCTCATCTGATCACCAGTCAAAATGTAACATTCACAAGGAGTTCCATCACAGGTGGCCCACTTCATGGTCTCACATGAACCTAAGGAGCCAAACACCAGATTGAAGATAATGATGGAAACAAACATTGATTTGTGTTAGAACATGTATCCTTATTATGTGATGGAGAGGGGCTTGCAATTATTCCAAATGGTAAAGTCAAATTGTTATTATGTCGGTAAGTCATGAAGAAATACATATTTCTGTATTTAAGAAATACATATATATTTCTTCATGACATTATTAAAAGGGGCCAAAGTCGTGAAAACTATACTTTTCTACAATTTGACGCGAGCGCAATGAAAGCAAATAAAACGCGGTGATCAAGTTATGGGCGTTGGTTTCTCTAAACAGAGTAGCGCCGGGGGAGCGCGACTGAGCAATTCCCCACCCCCACTCAACTAAATCGAATGCGCTTAATATTCGTATTAAATATAAGAAATAAAAGATCCGATTTTTCTTAGCATTTAAGAAACACGATACATAGTTTCAAACGATCAATTTTTAGTGACTCATGATGATTTAAAACCAAACATATCTGTGAAATATATTAAAAATGGTATCACTCAATTTAAACTTATTTAAACATTATTGTTTTTAAATTGTTAGAGTTATTTCAAACGGTATAATTCTGATTAAAAGTTTGCCAGAGCAAAGGACGTCGTTAAAGACTGAAAACATAGCAAACGATAAATAAATGACTTACAGCTTTGGCCCGAAGCTCCTACCGCCAGGGCAGCAAGCACAAGAGCAATCCACATCTTCATAATCAAATTATTGGCAAAAAACAAGTTTGCTGAAAGTCCTCTTTGGTTTGCTTTCAATCCGCCCGTCGTCCACAGAGGTCAAAAATGGAGTTGAAACAAAAAGCTTCCTGTTCTTCCTACAGGTGTGCCCTTGCCAAACCTGTTTGGACTGACGTGCGCGCGCAATGTAGGGGAAAGGCTCACTCCAAGCAAAAGGCGTGTCTTTCGAGTTAACGCTCAGACGAGTTTCCTCAATAAGGTTTGATTGTCTATAAACTGATAAGCAACCATGAAGTCAATTTATAATGCTGCGAGTCTCAATACGTCACATTGATTTGCATAGGTGTGAAGGGGGCGGAGTTTAGCGCAAAAACGTTGTGCGCACCTTTTCCGTTGTGGCCATATTTGGAAATTAGTTTCGCCACCTTTTGCAGTATGCGACTTTTGTTTTGTCGCATTAAAAATAGATAAATAAACAATCAAATAAATAAACCAGAAATCCTAACCCTTCAAAAATAATGTACATTTATCTGGTACATTCACTCTTTCATCATTATTTCATTTCTTGTTGCTCATTGGATGTATTTTGTGATCATTAAATTCTATGACTCAGGTGTTTCCTTTGGCAGTTTCAGCTGTGATTTTTTTTTGTTTGTGACGGTTCTGCATCAACCAAGTAAGCTGGGCTGTTTTTATCAGAGCTCACCAAAACTTTTGAATAATTTTCCTTGGTACAAGTACTTTTGTACAACATTGTGAATCCAACTTGTCGTTCCCGTATGAAAACACATTGATCCAAATTTCTGTGGCTTGGGTACATTTGGTTCCCTGCCATTTAACAACAGCTCATATGGTGGATCTGCTATAACTGCCATTTTTTGGGGGTGAGCAGTGGTGACGTCTTGATTTGATGACGTAATAGACTTCTTGCACCGGTAGGTTGAGTCAACATGTTTAAGGACTGAAACCAGAATTGAGAAACCATTTGATCCTGTTGTGAGTCACGGTTCAGTTGATACACATGACTCACATTTTAAGTTTCAATGATTATTTACCTGGAAAATATTGTTCGCAGCTTACAACATTGTCTTCATGAAAGTTACCATTCACTAAATAATATCTATAATATTTAGTTCATATTCCTCTGCAGTGATATGGCGACAGCCCAGAATGAACAGTACACAGCTGGTAAATGAATGGATAAATCAGAGTTAATGCATTAAAAAAATATTTAATATTATAAATTGGTTAGGTCACTCATCAGAAACTTTATAAAAATGTTTATGATACTGTATAGTATATTTTTTTAAGGAGACATAGTATACAGTATAATGCATTACATTGTGGTTCAGATTTCATGGCCTCACTGTTTTTTACAGTATTAATGCAATATTTTTGTTTGCTGCTCTCTCAAATCGTGTTGATGTCTGGCATGCCTGAATGAAGTGAAAAAAACAAACAGGCCCAAGGGAGAACTGTTGTACGTATTGCACGAAAGCATACACACAATCACGGGAAAATGGGTGTTCCTCTTCCCAGAGGTTTAAGATGTCAGGGCAGTGCACATTATTGTCCTGATTCCCTGGGGTGGATGAATCCAAGGAGGAGGAGAAAGCGGAAGGAGCCACTTGAAGAGGAAAGTGAACTTTTTGAAGAGTCTAGGTTGAGTGTGAGCCAAGCGAGGGGAATTCACAAGAAGAAGTGGAATGGGGTGAGTGGAAATCAATTTTCATTTCACTGTTTTTGTTGTTTTGTTTTTAAGGTGGACAGATATCGGGACAGGTGGAATCCTCGCAACCATTGCTTTTCAGTCACCCAATTTAAATTTCTGACTGTATTTTAGTGCAGAATGATGCAAATGTGTTGTGATTTAGCACTTACAGATGAAAAAAATAATAATTCTGCCATACTATGTATATCAGGTTGCAAAATGATGCCACATTTAGGATACTTTATTTGATGAGTGAAAGATGGGCAAGGTACAGTTAGAACTTAGTAACAATAAATGAGCGAGTAAAACTTAGGGTCACTGTAATTTTCTTTGCTAAATCGATACAAAGAATGAAGTAAGAAAACAAAAATCAATTTTTTAATGTATTAAATGCAGCCATCTCTCAAAAGATCCTTAAAAAATATTGGGAATGTTTGTCGGCTACAGTACGTAACTTTGAAAAAGTTTTCCTTATAAGTTATATTTATTTTTGTTTGGTGCTAATTTTAAAAAGGGCATAGTGTTTAATCCATCTGTAAAGTTTGATGCATTTATGTAATGGGAGTATTACCCAAGCACGGTGTTACCCTTCACCACAGACAATAGCCTGACGTGCCCTGAAGGGAACCATGACATCTAGATGGTAACTCAATCAGAGCTATTATTCATATCATTCTGGTAATTGACTGCTTGGCACAGATGGTCTTTCATAATAAACAGCGGATTTATTTTCTAAAATTGTCATGTAGTTGTAAAGATGTAAATGATATTTTGTCAGAGCACAACCTGAAACTAAGAACATATTAACACCAATCGTCCCTATCTAGGTCAATTAAACTCTCAGTCCGTTGCATAAATTGCAATTGCGACTAAATTCCCTGACCTGTAAGAAAACAGCACGAGGAATGTCCACTTTATTTTGAAATGATTTCAGATATTTGTTTTCGAATCTTTTCTCTGCCTTGACAGGTTCCCAGACTTGTGGCTGATCATTGTCTTTGCGATGATAAAATCCTCCTCTGCAGGTGAACAGACTCACCGTCACCTCATTCATACTAAAAATGATTTGGGTTCTTCATTGTTTTTCTCTCTGTGTGTCTTTTGTCTAATCAGTTGCTGACCTGAGAGATTGTGAGGCAGCAAGCAGCAAGTGCCATCCACAAGCGGAATGTCTAAAAGTCCAAAACAATTTCACCTGTGTGTGCGGCATGGGCTACCAGGGCGATGGTCTTCAGTGCAGTGACATTGACGAATGCCTCAGCGGCCTGCACAGTTGTCATTCCAAGGCCCGCTGCAGCAACACCATCGGCAGCTACACATGCTTTTGTCTCAGCGGATTCATCGGCGACGGGAGCGACTGCTTGGATATTGACGAGTGTCAGAAAGAAAACGGAGGCTGCCACGCCGACGCGCTCTGCAGCAACGTGGAGGGCGGACGAAAATGCCGATGTAAAGTCGGTTTCGAGGGAAACGGCCTCGAGTGCGCCGATAAAAACGAATGCGCCAACCCAAATATTTGCCATTGGAATGCAACCTGTACCAACAAAGCCGGATCTTATGTGTGCACGTGTAATCCCGGCTATAAGGGCAACGGGAACTACCTGTGTCTCGATATCGACGAATGTTCAGAGACTCCGCAGGTGTGCTCGTCCTTGTTTGGTCACAAAGGCTGCAAAAATCTACCCGGTAGCTATCGCTGTACTTGCAGCAATGGCTTTGAAAGTAACGGCCGGAGCTGTGTGGACATCAATGAATGTGAACGCAACATCTGTAGTCTATTCGCAGACTGCGTTAACACGATCGGGTCGTACAAATGTAACTGCGACCCGGGTTTTACCGGCAATGGCCTGACGTGCGTCGATATCAACGAATGCAATGAGGACAACGACTGCGATCCCAATTCCGTATGTATTAACAGACTTGGGAGTTATGAGTGCTCCTGTTTGGAGGGGTTTACAGGAGATGGCAGATTGTGTGAGGATATCAATGAGTGCGCAACACCAAACATCTGCCCTTCGACCACTACCTGCGTCGACACAGATGGGTCGTATTTCTGCGACTGCGGCAGAGGTTTCATCTTTAATAACTCCGAGTGCCGTGACCTGGATGAATGCGCGGCAGGTTTTTGCAGCCCCTACTCTATCTGCACTAATGTCGCCGGTTCCTTCACGTGCCAGTGCGCAGCAGGTTATAGAGGAGACGGTTTCACATGCGTGGATGTGGATGAATGTTCCATTTCGACTCAGTGCCACTCCAACGCTTTTTGCACTAACCTACCCGGTCTCTTTAACTGCACCTGTCGAGTGGGTTACTCTGGAGACGGTGTGATCAGGTGCAGTGACGTCAACGAGTGTCTGGTGGATAATGGAGGTTGTAGGAATAAGGCGAAATGTGTGAACAACCTCGGCTCTTTTACCTGCCTGTGCCAGACTGGATTTGTTTTGGTTAACAAGACTCTTTGCCAAGATGTAAATGAATGTGAGACACAGGAAAATCCATGTGGTGTCAATGAAGAATGCAAGAACATTAATGGTTCATATGAATGCCCCTGCCAGATTGGATATTACCGCCCCGCCGCCAGCATGGACTGTGTCGATATTGACGAGTGTAGGGAGAATCCTTGCCATGTTAACGCCACGTGCCTCAACACCATGGGCTCCCACACTTGCACCTGTAACCGAGGCTTCGCAGTCAATGGCGCTCAATGCGACGACATTGACGAATGCTCTGTGTTGGATACGTGCCATCCACGGGCACTATGCACCAACTTTATTGGGGACTTCTTCTGCTCGTGCCAGCAAGGGTTCAAAGGTGATGGCTTCTCCTGCGAGGATGTGGACGAGTGTATACTCTTGGATACCATTTGTCCAGATTTCTCAAAGTGCATCAACTCCCCCGGGGCACATGTTTGCTCATGTTTGAATGGTACGGTGGCCCTGAATGACACTTGTGTGCCACCCACTCCACTTTGCGACCCAGGGTGCCACATTAATGGACTGTGCCACAACTCACCTGCTGGACACCAATGCGTGTGTGACCTGGGATACATTGGCAATGGACTGGCTTGCTTTGATATAGACGAGTGCCAAAGGGACAACATTTGTCCTGAAAATGACACAGAATGCTTTAACGTCCCTGGCTCATATTCCTGCGTTTGCAAGCAAGGCTACATTCTCAGTGGACCTCAATGCACCGGTAAGGAATAATATTTTAGTTGTTCTTTCTGTCTGATTTTATTTATTTATTTATTTATTTATTTTTATTCATTTATTAAGTGATCGGCTTGATGGAGTTGGCTAGAATAACAGCAAAGCTTCTGGCCATGATCATCAATAACATACATTTGTGTCGTCTTATTCCCCATGAGTTTTCTAACCATTTCTTTTTTTTTTTTCATCCTCCTTCTACCTACCCCTTTTCTGTCAGATGTAAATGAGTGTGAAACAGGACAACACGAGTGCAGTGACTTTTCACAGTGTGTCAACACAGTGGGAAGTCATGCCTGCTTCTGTCTCAGTGGCTTCACGGGTGATGGAAAGAACTGCTCCGGTAAGTGTCAACGCCCCGTCCGTACACATTCAGTGCACAATATGGCTCTTTTGATCCATAGTAGCACTCTTAAGAGATTTCTCCATCTCCATTTGGGGCTGCTTCCTTACCAATGTCCCATTTTGGATGAATTATAGACTTTGATGAATGCCAAATCCAAAATGGAGGATGCCATAACGTTGCCAGCTGCATAAACACACCCGGCTCGTTCACCTGCGACTGCCCTGTCGGCACGGAGGGTGATGGTTATCGGTGCCGAGATGTAAACGAATGCGAGCTGAATTCAACCCTACCGCACAACTGCAGTGACCGGGCTTTGTGCCGCAACACATACGGAGCCTACGACTGCCAGTGCAGGGATGGATACCTGGGCGACGGCTTTGATTGTGAAGACCTAGATGAATGTCAGGAGAACACCACTTGTAGCACAAATATGTCATGCAGCAACACCATTGGTTCCTACTCCTGTTTGTGTATTTTTGGTCTGGTGTACGACAAGGGCACGTGTGTGAATGAAGACACCTGCCTGAACGCAAGCTTCATCTGCCATCCCCTCGCTGAGTGCCACCAATATCAGGGCTCCTTCTACTGTCATTGCAAAGATGGCTATCAAGGCGACGGCCGGGAATGCTCCGATGTGGATGAATGCGACCGATTCCAAGTTCCAGTATGCCCTGCTTTCTCATCCTGTTTCAATACCAATGGCTCCTACATCTGTGAATGTTGGGATGGTTTTCTCGACAATGGGACACACTGTCGTGATATCGACGAATGTGCAACGGGAAACTTCACCTGCCCGGATAACAGCACTTGCAGCAATGTCAACGGCGGCTACAAATGTCATTGCGATTTAGGCTTCTCGAGCAACGGATCCAGATGTTTGGATATAGATGAATGCTCTCTGGGCTTAATTCGCTGTCCTAATTCCTCCAGCTGCCTGAATTCAGTGGGATCTTTTTTCTGTGAGTGTTGGCAAGGTTACCAAAGCAACAATCGTGACTGTGAGGATATTGATGAGTGCCAGAACAAATCCACCTGCCTGGAATATAGCACATGTATCAACACTAATGGCAGCTTCCAATGTATATGCCATGCTGGATTTTCCTACGTCAACGATATATGCGTGGACGTCAATGAGTGCACTGAAACGAATATTGAGGACATTTGCAACCATGGGCTATGCATTAATGCAATTGGATCTTATTACTGTGAATGCATTAGTGGATTTTTGAGTAATGGAACAAGATGTGTGGATGAAAATGAATGCTTAGACTCTCATAACGCAACGGTGTGTCCACCTCAGTCGTCATGTGTCAACACCCCCGGTTCTTATCGTTGTCCTTGCAACGAGGGCTTTGTTCTCAACGGCACCGAGTGTCGGGATATAGATGAATGTCAAGGCCCAATTGTGAGCCTCTGCCCCGAGCACTCGTTTTGTAATAACACAGCGGGATCCTTCATCTGCGAGTGTTATCCTGGCTACTCTCCATCTCTGCTGGGTTGCGAAGATATCGACGAATGCAAATACAACACCTCCTGTCGCCTCGATCAGGTCTGCACCAATATTCCCGGATGGTACGACTGCGCTTGTCCTTTGGGATACCACGAGGAAGGGAACGCGTGCGTCGATACCGACGAATGCGACGATTTACCTTGCCATACCTTGGCACGGTGCTGGAACAGGCCCGGTTCTTTTTCGTGCCATTGCCCTCTGGGCTTTGCAGGAAATGGCTCATGGTGCGAAGATGTGAACGAGTGTGTCGCATTGAGCGATCCGTGCCAACCTGTTGCTCGCTGCCACAACACTCCAGGATCATTTCTATGTTCATGCAGACATGGCTTTGTGAGTATTGGAGACCGATGTGTAGACCTTGATGAATGCCAACAGGCCAATGGGCAGTGTCACTCTGCTGCCACCTGCTCCAATCATGTCGGAGGTTTTCAATGTACCTGCAGTCCGGGCTGGAATACAACCCAAGACAGAGGTCGTGGAAAAGGAGGATGTGTGGACTTTGATGAGTGTGTGTCACCCGTGACATGTCCTGGGCAAACTTCTTGTACAAATCTGCCAGGGTCTTACACATGTTCCTGTCCAGAAGAACATTTCCTCTGCAACATGATTCAGAATGGTTGGCAATACATTTATGATTATTCATTTAGTTTTTGTTTTTGCACTGATCAACACTGTGAATTTCACCAACAGAGAGCAACCTGTACCCGTTTGGAGCCGAAGTTGGTGATGGAAGAATACACACGGAAACACAAGATGTCAATTCTCCATACATCAAACCGCCAATAGGTTTCCCATTCATGGGGAAATTATATGACAGAATTTATGTAAGTTTTCTGGGAGAGTATATGATGTGGAATTGCAAGGAAACATTTACGTGTCTGTGAAGCCTTTGGAATGACCTGGATGATTACAAACTGGAGGTATGTACTGACCCACATTTAACATGAGTTTGACTAGGACTGGTTTATTCTGGTTAATTGGGAACACAGAGGTATGCTTGTGCATTCAATTGAGTCTTTATGCAGGTTATGATTTTTTTAAAATACTTTATTGATGTGTAGTCTTTTTATGACTTTGTATTTAGGTGCTTTAGAATGACAAAACCATTTAATATTGGCACTTAAAACTCAGGTCACATTGTGCAAACAATTGAAGCACAAATCAAGGTCATTCCAAAGGGTTCAAATATTTTTTCTTGATACTGGAAAAGTTTTCCATTTACTCCTATAACTGGATTTAAAAATATTAAGGTTAAAATTCTAAATGAATTCTAGTTTTTTTATTGAAGTCTGTGGCTCTTTTCTTTTCTAGTTCTCTGATAATGGCCTTGTCCAGTTTCAGTCTGCTGCTGAGAATGAGCAGCATTTGTTTCCAGCTCCATTAGCCGCCCCCGGCTTTCCCACTGATATGAATGTGTCACTTTTGGCCGTGTTCTGGGACGACGTTGACCTCACACAAGGCCATGGCCGTTTGTTCTACAAGGTTAGATGTCATCCAGAGAGGAATTTGAAAGAGAATATTTTAATCTTGTATCTTTTTTTTCTAGGAATATCACGAGTCCGATATGGCAGATGTGTACTCCCACATAGTGTTCAATCGTACAGCCATTGATGTTTCAAAATTTGAGGGGGAGAAAGGGAAGCCTGCTTTCACCCCTTTGTGGATACTCAAAATCACTTGGGACCATGTAATGGCTGTGTCTTACCAGAAGATCAATCAGTCAGAGGTAACATGATTGATTAATTGCATGACAAAATATTCCTAACCCTGAAGATAACTTTTTAGATATTCTTGAAATGAGACAAATAACCGATACACATACCAAAACACAAACTACTATCAGAAGCCAGAGTTAATTGGCTGTTCACGTTTAACGTGTCTGCTCTACTGGAATTGATAGATTGAATTTAAGCGCCTCCTTGAGGCAGGCTCCACAAAAGCACGGCAGCTTCGTTTCTGTTGCAAACAATAATCGTCATCTGCCTAAAAAAGACATTTTTATTTGCCTTAAATATCTCCTCATAATGCTGACCACCTATGGTAAAATCAGCTACATCTTTATTCAAACAGATGGTCCCTGAAATAAAATTATTAACATATATAATCAATATCTGGATCTGTTTTCTAAAAAAAAAAAAAAAAAAAAAAAACATTATTTTTAGGAATTTAGGGAATCGGATGATATGCATTCTGTATTGGCTTTATTGAGCCAAGACTCAAGTCACGGCATAGCAGGGAACAAAACGAAATAAAATATCACAAATGTGCATAAATATAGTGTATAATACGTGAATATTAATAATATAAATACATATATGTTCATGAACTTATGCCATGTTTGTTCATTCCAGACAAACACTTTTCAGTGTATTCTGGCAACGGATGGGGTACGATCCTTTGCCCTGCTGCAATACGGGGAGATGAGATGGGGTCCCGGCCAAAGAGAACATCATGATGCTCTTATTGGCTACATGGCTGGGAAAAGCGTCCACAAGGAGTCCACTACTCCCCCAGAAAACATTTTCGGCCCAGGGGGAAGATACAGGCCGCAACAAATCAAAGGGCCCTTGGGGAAGTTAGGCCAGATTGTGTATGATTTAAGTGGACCTAATGAGTCTGAGGCAACGCCAGGACTTGCGTGCCAGGCATGGGCAATGAAGCAGCCTGATCCTGCTGACTGGACTCATGGCTTACCTTCATGTCACTGTACCCGTACCCAGGCTCTGGAAGATTTGTCCTTTCTGCAAGATACCGCTGAGCAAGGGTCACAGTTGAAGATTTTGAGGGATCAGAGATGGGGTGCTGATGGGGGCCACTTCTTCCGCTCCATTTTGGCCAACAAATACGGAGCTGGAAAAAGATGCGTGTATGATCCGCAGGGGCCTCTGCTGGCGGGTTACAACGAGCGCTACGTCTCAAGACAAAGTACCCAGAAACATATCGGTAATATATAATGACCACATTCAGTGCAAGTTTTTCTTTTTAGATTTGGGAGAAATTGACTGTGAAATATTTTTATGTAAGCGTACATATTATCTACTGTACATTGGCCTCATTTCAAGGATTTCAAGGAGTGTTTTCAATGTATGAAAAGTAGAAGATGGCGCTGAAGTCTTTAATATAATATATAATTGTGATGAAGGACTTGCTGTATGACATCATATTCATTCATTCATTTTTCCATTCACCTTCTGAGCAGGTCATTTTGAACAGCTGACTTTTTATTTGTTCTATTATTATAATTTTGGTTTTCCTCCAGATGAAGACCTTCTGCCTTTCCAGTGGTGTTGCATTGGATCTCCTCTTTGTCACCTTTACCTCAAAAAGCGGCCAATCGACCGCTGCCAAGGCTACAATTGGGGCAGTCTGGATGGCTCCAAGCGAGGCAACACGGCAACCAATGGTGTCGGTAAGGGGCTCTCTTCCTTGAAAAATACACACAAAAGAAAACTGTCAATGCCTCGTAAAGTAGCTGCAGACATTTTTATTTCAATAAAAAATGTTAATGCATAACCAGTGGAGTGGCTTGGAAATCATATTCTCCCACAGCCCTGCACTCAGCAAGAATCGAGAACCTTGAAAATAAAAAATAATGCAGCACTGAAATTCATTTGGAATATCTTCGTATTGAATTTGCACCTTTCTAACACTTATAAAACTCTTATCTAATTCCATGTCAAATCTTTTGTATTCCCCCCCTCCCCCACCCAGCATTAGTATATGGCAGCCTCCATTTCATCACCTTTGATGGCACAAAGTACTCCTTCAAGGGATTAGGAGTGTTTGTGATAGTTCGGCTATCTTCCAACACTGGATCGAATATCTTCACCCTGCAAGGACAGACTGAGAGACTGCACACACACCAAAAAGGGAGCATTAACTTCCCAGTGGTAGTACGCATGGCCGCGTTCCACCAGGGCATTGGCAAGGTCAGTGTGCAAGTGGTGCTGATGGAAAAATGACACCAAAATAAAGGAGACAAAGTGTGGACTTGATCTATATTGGCTTGATTCTTGCAGATTGAATGGAGGTGTGCGGAGAAAGGAGAAGGACTGCAATTGTTGATAGATGACGCCGAAATTTTTGTCACTGTTGGTAACAGCTACACACCATTTACACATCGTTGTGGTGTATGAAATTATAAGTGATGAGCTTTCTTCGTGTGATAAATTATCAGGTGTGGTGCACGTGGGGGAAAGAGACTTTGCCGTGCGCTGTGTTTCATTGGATCGCTGTGCAGCTTTGTACGCTGGTGGTCTGCATGTCCTGGTGTGGCGTGTGGAAGGCCGCAACCAGTTGGCGGCCATCGTGCAAGTTCCACAGACCTTTTACAACCGAACAGTGGGTCTCATGGGCCTCTGGAGTACTAACCGTTCAGATGACTTCCTCATGTCTGATGGCCGGCCGCTGTCCTCAGTAGATCGTAATCCGCCCTCAGAAGAGAAGCTGCATCTTTTTGGCTTATCCTGTGAGTGATTTGCAACAAAAAAAAAAAATATATATTATATTTGTGTCTATTTTATACGGATAAACTGTGTCTGTAGGGGCAGTCCCACAACCAGAGCGCCTGCTGTTCTCTCCTTCTCCTCTGGATCCATTTGAACCAATCTCTCTCAATGAATTGCTGAGAGGCTTCAGTCCTGACGTGGTGGAGAATATGAGGAGAATCTGCCAAGGCAGCCTGCAATGTGTCCAAGACAGTCTTGCATCCGGCACATCTGACCTGGGACTTCAAACCCTGAATGCAGAGAAACAATATGGAAATTTAGCCCTAATATATGGTAAGATGTCTCAAGGAACAGTGTGCAGAATTGGTTTATTTGTATATTTTATATATTATATTTATTATTTAGCATTGCAAAGAGTGGTCTCGCTGAAGCACCGTAGCATTCTCTTGGTTTACCACTAGATGGTATTGAAAAATACATGCAACATTTCTTCACATTAACATTAAGTTTTGAGAATATTATTTCTCCTGTACTTTTGACTATATTGATGGATTGTGTCTGTCTGTTCTGTTAGGCAATACACCGCCCATAGTGACAGAACCGACACTGATCCACGCTCAGGTCAACACTACTGTCAACATACGAATTATCGCCCAGGATCCAAATGGAGATCCTATTATTTATTCAATACTCTTTCCGAGACCCCCACAGGCCTCCATTGGCAGTGGTGAGACACACAAATACACAACTACACACACGTTGGCATATTTCTTACCCTTGATGAAGGATGACCTATATGCCTTGCTCATTTAGGCATAGTTTGGTACTGTCTAATTTTTCTGTTCTGTACTATGTACCGTATTTTCCGCACTATAAAGCGCACCGGATTATAAGGCGCACCTTCAATGAATGGCCCATTTTAAAACTTTGTTCATATATAAGGCGTACCGGATTATAAAGCGCATAGAATAAATAACTCAACTTTGCTCAAACGTTAATGCAATCATAATATAGTTACATTCGAAATAGTGAAAACAATAACAATATATCAATAAATCAACATTGCTCAAACGTTAATATTATACAACACACAAAATAAACACGTAAAGCTTACTTTAATAAGTTAGTCCTCATCCACGAATCCATATTGGTCCATATATAAAGCGCACCGGATTATAAGGCGCACTGTCGGCTTTTGAGAAAATTGGAGGTTTTTAGGTGCGCCTTATAGTGCGGAAAATACGGTGTACAACCAATAAGAATGATTGGATTATTATTTTATTATTATTTATTTAAATTTTTTATTTTATAATATTGATTGATTAATTAATTCCAACATTGAATTGGGATCCAATCAGCTTTCTTTCTCTCTCCAATCCAGGTGATGGTTACTTAACGTGGACGCCTCTCAGCATCACGCCTGTCAAGTTAACTATTAAGGTCACAGATAAGCTGTCCAGCTCCCTGTTTACGCCAATTCTGCGACTCTGCAACTGCTTTCATGGAGGCACTTGTGTGTCTGACAACATTATTGAAAACCACCTACATGGAAAGTTCCAGGTAAGGTTCGGAGAGACGTCAACGTCTTGACTCATCACGTATATTTGCCTCCAAAACAGTCAGACACATCTTCTATAATAAAATACAATAAATATAAATATATTTTTTTTAAATTTTGATTATAAAAAATTATTAATATGCACTTTATCACTCACGTCGTAGGTTTCAGGATGCCTATGCCCAAAAGGATTCAGTGGCAAGTTTTGTAGGGAGATTGCAAACCCATGTAAAGGTAAACCATGTTTCCGAGGAGTACAGTGTCAATCGGATTTAAAGAGCGGGACCTTCGACTGCGGACAGTGCCCGAATAATACCGTGTCCAACGGGAAGCAGGGATACAAGTGCTTTGAGCATGGTTAGTCCCAAATCAACGGCTACGCTAAAGTTCTCACAAGCATTTTGATTCCTCATTCTTCTATTTTCCTAGACATGTGCATGCCTCCTTTCACCTTCCCCTGCCACAAAGATGCAACTTGTTCCAGCACGAAACAAAACTACACTTGCGCATGTAAACCCGGCTTTGTCGGAGATGGATTCAATTGTACAGGTATGGAATACCTTGGAGAGAAATAATCCCGCCTTCACTAAATCTAATCCACTCACTGTGTATGTACTAAAGACATAGATGAGTGTGCTGAGATGTCAACGTGTCCCAATGCCAAGTTTGAGTGTAGGAACAAACCGGGATCTGTCGAATGCTTCTGCAGATACCAGAACGATAAGGACCCTGATGGATGTGGTATGTGGATATATTCATACAGTATGTCATCCTACATATTACCATGAATTTTTCTAAGATATCGAATGCATTTAAGTCTATTGTAACACACGCGCCGATATACTGCCACATTTTGTGGGCCCTATTTGTAACAACAATAACACCAATACATGAATTATCTTTAACTCCACAGGCGATTCTGCCAATCCTCCAGGTAATTATTTATATCGATTAATTGTAATACCAACATGTCCGTATTTGGTCAGAAGGTCATTACACGGGTGTGGATGTGTTTACAGGGGGTAATGTGTTCAATGTGTCTGTGGATTGGAGGAGGAACAGAGCTGATGGACTTAGGCAGGTGAGTGGCTCTGGCTAAAATATGATCACTGGATGCTAACTAACGTGCAAATATCTTTCTTTGTTTTTTTTCAGCTGGAAAACATTCTGTCTTTAGGCTTCCAGAATAAATTCTATAATGCCAGTAAGAAGAATCTAGCACAGAATTCCAGTCCACGTCCGGTTGAGTATCGTATCAACGTGTCCAGTGACACACCTCACTGGTACATCAGAGATTACCTGGCCAGAGTCAGCAGCCACTATGACATCAGAAGCATAGATGTTGATGGTAAACACACACCACTTTTTGCCATATTTAAAATGTCCCATGTTTTATAAATTTGAAGACAAGCTCAAGCTAACAAAATATCAACATTCACTTTGTAAACATTGCAGACATACTATATTATTTTTCTGTAAGATCAACTGGACCATAATATATCTAATGCTGACCAAATATCTCTAAATTAAATTTGTATTGTCATGCTAGAGAAGAAAATTTATTGTTGAGGCTTTCCAATATGTTCCTCCCCACAGATCTGGATGAATGTCAGGCCAAGGAGGCGGCTTGTGTGCCCCCTGCCCTCTGTATCAACACTTATGGGGGCTACAGGTGTGTGTGCAATGGCACAACTGACGTGGATAAAACACAATCCTGTGTATTAAGTGAGTATCGGGGCACTTTTTAAACGAGAATGTCTCTGAAATGAATGAGATTTCATTTCATTTGAGACCAAATGCTGCGTTGTTGTCTCTTTGTTGAAGAATATTTGTATTTTAAATTTAGCAGATAGAGAAAACATCAACACAGACAACCTGGATCTTATATTGGGCCTGGTTCTTGGCATCGGCATCCCCATGCTGCTTCTTCTGGCTGCACTGGCCTGTTTCTGCTGTTGCCGCAAAAAGACGGTGACTGGAGAGTAAGTCAACTCTTGACTATACCTGCAAATGACATTGAAGGGCTCTACAAGTTGTCTGCTGTGTAATGATTGGTGACCCCTGACCTAAATAAATAGAGTATTGGTTCAAGTAAACATTTAAGCATGTAATAATAACAGATGAGGTGTTGCAATTTCACATATAGTGTATATGAATAATTCTGTACGTTGGATTTAAATCCATGCTGAAATACTTTTTATTGGCAGATTTGAGTATAATGCGTCATAGTACAACCTTGGCCCTCGCATGTCTGTACAGATGTATGGAATCTGGGCCAGGTGTTAGAGGCACATAATCCCCACCATGACTGGCCTGCTTTATCTGTAAACTAGACCCTATGGATATAATGTAGGAGGATGGCACTAGTATTGTGGGATTACAATGCTGGATTAGAGTGAGTCATGATATGTAGTGCGTTTGCATGAAATCATCTTTACATGTTTGCACTATGAGGACAACTGCCAACCCCCCCCCCATCTCATTTGCAAATAAAACCAAAAATAAATCAGCTTTAGCTTAGAATGTCATTTTATTTTCATTCTTTAATTATCTAAGGTGGATTGTGCTTTAATATTGATGAGTTACTGAATAGGCCTTCTATTCAAACATTGCCATAAAGTGCTTGAGGTTATTGCCTGCCATATGTAAATTTTATTTCACATTGAACACGGAAAGACATCCAAATTACACCGAGATGTCCCTCTTGGCCATAATTGAGGTCTAATAACGCTAGTTATCGGTATTAGTAGTTTTTAGAAGGTAATGACTCACATTGTACAAGTTGGAGATGTTAGCCTGTTGCCCATAAATGACAAGATTATTGTACTCTGAGAAAGTTATAGCTGCTATATGATTTTTTTTTTTTCCTTGCAGTCTGCCTCACTTGTTAGCAGACAACATACAGGAAGCAAACAATCCTCTGTCCTTCAACTACTCGGACCCTACTCTGCACTACATGACCCACTGCAGTCCCCGGATCATAGACAACATCACACCACGGCAACGCATCAGATAGCACATGCTGAATTTACACAGCGTGTTTTTGTTACACTTTTGAGACCTACCAAAAATACATATTGCACATAGACATGCAAAACATACCAGAAGCACTTTTCAAGCAGTTGTTTTATACTGAAGAAGAATGACTTATTTATATTGTGAACAACAAATAAACCTGAGCGACTTTTAAAGGCTGTATTTGTCCTTTTATTTTTTTCAAATGAGTCATGGCCAGTTTGACAATATTTTTGTGTTTGCTCCTGCAAACAATAGTTTACAAAAAATATATACAAGGTATTATATAAATATACAAAAAAATAGCAGGAGAGAAAGACAATCTCGGTGATGGCCTCATTAGCATCTGCCAAATTCCTGGCATCAAAGTCTTTATACAGAAAAGATTTTATCTATTGCATCACCATGCAAAAAAATTAATAAATCACAAACACTTTTATTTAGAAGCTAAACTTGAAATGTTTTCCATTGTTGTATGTTCAAAGCAATTTCAGCTCTAGTCACCAGATGTCACTGCGGAGTCTTCCAAGCGAGGGTTTGTTTATGAGTGCTGTCTAAGGAGAAATGCAGCACACCCACAGACACGCAGGCGACATGACACCTGCTTTGCAGACTTCATCTCGTAGTAGAATGATCTCACCCTAAGGAGACGTGGGGGTGATAAGCCTGTGCGTGTCCCACTCCTGCAGCAAAGACCTTACCTGTACTTGAGCAAGGCCCAAGGACGCAGTGCTCCTTGACACACTTCTCACTTCCTTATTGGTGGTTACATACTAAAGTACACAACTACCCCATTTGCCCTCAGGATCTTTTTTTTAATTTCCATTTCTGAGGGTGAGATGTGAGCATAGACCATGTTAAGTATTCAGCAAAGGGAGAATTCCAGATCCACGTGATAGACAAGGACACCAGGAAAAATAGCCAGTGAGGGTGAAATCATCATTGCAAGAGAGATTTTGAAGTGGCACACTTCTCCAAGGCACAAGTAGCAATTTCATGAACAGCAGCTCTTTACTGAGACTGCAGCAGAGAATGTAAGAATCTGCCACTGGCATTCGATGTTACATTCATGATGTTTCAGAGAGTTGTTTTCAATGGCCGTAGCTTGGTCAACATGTGATTTGCTAGCTAACTGTTTACATCCTAAAACAGCATATTCCCCTTCGAAAAGTTCAGTGCTGCAGCCACTTAAGAGTGCCTCATTGTTTGAAATGAGATTTTTGAGTGGGGCGTGGTTGGAGAAAATTCAGTGCCCACAGCTTTTGAGAGCAGAGAGACAGGCTTGATTTTTTTCCCAAAATTCTCCATGGTCTTTTATAGAATTTTTTTATTCTTCTTAAATCCTTTGAATTTGTCAGGATTGTTAAGAGAACTCTTCTGGGACTTTCTACTGATCCCCTCAAATACGTGTAATAAGGATAGAAAAGTGAGGACACACTTGTTACTATTATATCCATTTCATCACAACACGATTGAAACAGGCAGGCACCACCAAATCCTCTTATCCGATTTGAGGTCATTAATCATTCCTGCCTGGTGATGTAATTTTGGAAAACAAGTCATTCCTCAGTAGCAGGTAGGCCAACGTGCTTGGTGGGATTGGTCGCAGCAAGACTTTCAACGCCTCATACTGTTATTGCAGCACTGTAAAAAGCACCCATGCTTGCTCCAAATGCTTTGCTCGGAGCTCATTCACGTTGTCCACTAACTGAACCGTACTTTTAGCCAGTTAGTGTGGCGAGACGGTTCGGATCCATCTGAATTGCCCATGCATCATAAAAAATTCATCCACAAATGATCACACCCATTCTATCTTGTTTTACCCTCAGTACACATGCATTGAAACATTCACAAACAAGCAGTCAGATTGCATATCCATTCAAACATAGAGAGATGAGAAAAAACAAACATCGCTCAAACATTTGATGTAATGATCTTTTCATTGACTGATGTGTAAACACTTGAAATGTTCTCTCATGAAAGGCGATCCACTCTATTGACATTGAACCAGCAGGTGCATTACACAGCCTCATTCATTTGTAATGGCGTCTCTCTGTTACACAGGTCAACATTGCCCCATATTTGTCATTTGCCTCCCATGACGCCTGCGACCCCCGTGGGGATGAAACGGTTCAGAAAATGGATGGATGGACGGATGGTCTTCAAATGCTATATATAAAAAGGATATACATCATAGGATGAAGATGGAGGTGTGACTTCAGCTTTGCCTCTTTGAACCCTCTTGGAAGGAAATGAAAGCACCTACTTCATTACAATGCTCTGGGTTAGGCTATGACAGATAAGGAGATTTATGGTTATGCATAAGTTACATATTAACAGAGGTGATAATGAAAGGTGTTTGTGCTTAAAAACATTTTGGATATGAAACATTTTACTCTCCACCAAAAAGTGGTGCTTTGCTTACGTCACTGAGATTGGTTTTACGTTTTATTGAGCAGCAATAAGTCATGTCTCCTGGGTTTCAAAATGGGCTTTCCGAATTAACCTTCAATCACCTTTGCCCTCCCTCATGACTCGTTGAAGAAAACAGCTGATTGTACAGTTTGGTCAAGGGTGAGCCAATGGGCATAAACGAACAGAGCTAAGTTAAATCATTGATGCGATCAATAGTAAGCCATTGTATCAAAACAAGAGTTGAACTGGAGCCTTTGAACCCTATTGCTGCAAGACACTGTCAATGTCACCGCCAGGCGACATGTATGTATGGTCATGGTCCATAGTACTATCGGCCGTTCATTCGTGCATGTTCCAACTTATCTGGTTCAGGTGACAAAGGTAGTAGGCCTTTGTGTCATCACCTTTTGGCAATTAATAACTGTAAAGAGAGTGTTGTTGCAGGTATAAACTGGTTCTCCTTGCATCTACCTTCTCTCAACCTCCTCCTCATTCTCTCTCAATGGAGCAGGCCCGAGACAGGTGGCCACTGGGAAACAGAAGTGCAGTCAAGCATCAGCTGCCATGCTATCAGATACTCCCTTCGCACTAACGGCATAATTAGTTCTGAAAATGTGCCATAGAGAGCAGTGCATGCAGCAAATATGCTCAGAGAGATATACATATAAATGACCCATGGCTAACAAATTCAATACATGAATCTCATTACGCATGCATAATTTCCCAAGCTGGGATAGAAGTTTTAGACTACACCCATGTTTATGAAATTAATGTACTGTAAAGTGATATTAGCAAATTGTAACAACAAGGAGATGAAGCATGTGGGGCGAGACATTAAGGTCTAAATAAATAGATGCAAAGGAGTTAAGGAGTTTTCCTAACACAAGCTAGCCTGCTTAGGATGAAGTACTAACAGACAGGATGTCCACTCTATGGCTACTGGCTAAGATGCAGCGAAACGCAGAGAATGGGGAGTGACGCATTGCAGGTACAAACAAACCAATCACAGAGCGCCATTTCTTTCAGCTAGGGCGTGTGCCTAATCACATCCAAAGCGTGGGTATGCATACTCCATAAACTAGACCACCGTTATTTCAAGTTTATAATTTGTCTCAACCGAGTCTGAACCCGCACAGAAGACACATGCACGAGTAAAGTAGTATTTTGTAAATTCTTAGATGTGATTGTCGCTTGAGGAAGTCTCAAACGTTTGGTTTTAGTCAGTAAAAAAATGGCAGTGAGCGGAGGGATATTGAAAAGGGGAGGAGTTTCGAATAACGGTTAAAGGCGAGCCCTGTTGCAGTAGGTTACGGTTAGTTCATCGTTCGGGTTGGCAGTGTGGCGACGATCCGTGCTAGCATAGGCGTGCAAGGGATTTTTGTCGTCAACAAGCAGATCCTTCAACGTTGAAATGGTAAGCGACAAAACACCGTTCGTCGTCGTTTTTTGACTTTTATGGGGCAAAGTGACGGATCCAAGATTGCTGTCATCGGCACCGTTTACGATGCTCCCCATATGCCGCAGCGCTACCGAATACATATCGGTTTAATTGGCGCTAATAATGCTTAATTCCCAGTCAAAGTAAGTCTTAACCTCGGCTGCCTGTGTCTCAAAATAAAAAGCGTACGTGCAAGCGCGTCTGTCGTCTTTGTGTAAACGCTTTGTTAGGTACTTCCATACGTATAATGCACAACTCTATTATGTAATTGTATCTCACAAAAGCGCTTTCATTCGCGCTTGTTACTGTTGATTGCTTCTCTGTCACCAAATAGCACGTGACGACTGTTGCGTTACAATGCGCGACGTTTCTGTTTTTAAAGTGTTGAGCTTACTCTCGAGAGATGCGTTAACTCATGCGGGATACGGTTCTGTTGCCGCCAAATTGCAAGGAAACGTCATGTATTGAGTGGCCATGTTCTCGTGCGAAAAAGCTCCGCTGGAAATGGACGGCATGTGCAGGGGTGGGAGGTGATCTGTGCTTCCCATTTGGATGACTTTAAAGTTGCAATCTTCACTTGAGCCTTTAGCAACGCAAGAGTACTTTGTGATGCAGATTTGTCATTTTTGAATTCTGTTTTCTGTCCAGGCTGATCAGCTTACAGAAGAGCAGATTGCTGGTAAGCCATCCGTATATTGCTCTTGAGCTGCTTTCCTTCCATTCTTCAAAAAAAGGCCCGTATTATTGATCAATACAAGATTTCTATATTTTCCTTTTATGGCGACCTACTTGTTTTCAGATGAATGAGTGCATTGGCAATGTTGGATTTGCCCATGCAAAATGTAGCACTGCATCTAATAAATGATGTAATCTGGCAGGGCTGTGTGTTCAGTGAGCATGATGTCCTTTGCCCAGGGTGTGTCCTCCATGGAATGAAGACATCTAGGACAAAGCTTTAATGCATTTGTTATTAATGTGGCTTTTTAAAACGCCAGTGCTTATCAGATGTGACTTTTTTTTTTTTTTTTTTTTTTTTTTTTCCAATCAGTTCACATCTGTTACACTGGTGCAGGACTTGACTACCTGATTTTTGCTGTCAAAATGTTTCAGTGGCAGTTTTAGATGTTAAGTTGCTTGAAAAGTAAGCACAATGTGTTCTGTGACGTTGGACGGTGGCTTGCAGTGCCCACCCGGTACCATATTTCTCGCTAAAGAACACTTTGGCCTTTTCCGTGTTGATCCTGCAAATAGGTTGTTGGATGCCACAACATGGGCCTCATTGTACTTGAGAAGTGGGTCGTTTTTCATCCCCCATGGTGCTGCTAAATAAGACTGTCATACGCCTGTTACCTGGCCCGCTGTTTGCTGTCACTCTTTGTTGAACAGAAAGCATTGCCCTGTGGTGTATGAATACCTTGAGTTGATATTGGAAAACATGCGTGACCTAATTCCTCTGTGGCTTTCCCCTCAGAATTCAAGGAGGCGTTTTCACTTTTTGACAAGGATGGAGATGGCACCATCACCACCAAAGAGCTGGGGACGGTCATGCGCTCTCTTGGGCAGAACCCCACCGAGGCAGAGTTGCAGGACATGATCAATGAGGTGGATGCTGATGGTGAGCGGCTTGAAACCGTTCTCGCGGTGTGGAAACTCTGAATCCCCCTCCTTGACATATTTGGCTTTTCAGGAAACGGCACGATAGATTTCCCAGAATTTCTGACAATGATGGCAAGAAAAATGAAGGATACGGACAGCGAGGAGGAGATCAGAGAAGCTTTCCGTGTCTTTGACAAGGTATGCGCACCGCAAAACGCACGAGCGGCCGGCTTTGGCGTGGACGCTGAAAGAGGTTCTTGGCAAAAACATTCAGGATGGGAACGGCTACATCAGTGCTGCTGAGCTTCGTCACGTGATGACAAACCTCGGGGAGAAGTTAACCGATGAGGAAGTAGATGAGATGATCAGAGAAGCAGACATTGACGGCGATGGACAGGTCAACTATGAAGGTCGGTACATGGAATTGAGTTTATAACTATTGTCCAGAAAGGTTGTTAACCCCTTTTCATTTTTCTCCCCTCTGCAGAGTTCGTACAAATGATGACGGCGAAGTGAGGGCCTTGTACAGATTTCATATATAAATACTTTGCCTTTTATCTTTGTGTAATTTATCTGTAAAATCTTATAACCCCCCTGCGTCCCTGCCCCCTACTGCTGTCCAAAGGAACTGCATGTAAACTGCATAGGCACTTGTCCCCATGTCCCTTTTTTCTTTTGCTGTCATGGTGTTTGAGTGACGAACGGTCAGCCACGCAGATGCCTGCGGAGGCCCTCGGGAGCCCAAGGACCGACCGACTCTTCTGTATTGTACTCGGGGCCTTTTCTGGCGAGGCGACATTGGAAACCTGTCAGCTGGTTGTAACTTGGCAACACTGTTGGCATGGAAACAATGTAGAGGAGTTGAAACTCTGCATGGACTATGGACAAAGTATATATGGGAAATCTCAGCATTGCACTACTGCAAAAAAAAAAAAAAAAATGACACGGGTCTATCTCCTAGGTACTCGTACAAACTCTTTTTGTATCTGCTGTTCTATATACCAGAAAATGACATCTTGCCATGCTTTTTAATGTTTTACTCACTCATTTTCTTTTTCTTTCTTGTTTTTTTAATGGCCTCTGGTCATGCCTCAAACAATCCATTCCAAGTTGTATATTTTTGTTTTCCAATAAAATTTACAATCTACCCGCATTTGAAAATTGGTCTTGTTTTCTCAGTTCTAATTTAGTTTTTTAACTTGTTTTTGTATCGAGGCTTGTGCGTTTTGTTTTAAATGGAGAAATCAGGATTCCCCTCCCCTACTTTTCTTGAGTATATTTGAAACTGGTGTCGCTTGTCATTTCGCAAAAACACAGGAGTATCAGTCAATTCCTCTAATAAAAGCAAAGTGGGGTGAAACGAGTGTACTTGGGGAACATGCACGACAGTACTTGACAAAATAGTCAGCTGCTGTTCCTGATTGATCTGATCCTGTTGGCAATATCAAAGTTAACTGCCACATGTCTTAACTAGGGGTGGATCAGACATCAGAAACTGGTGTGAATTAAGGTGTACCTGTTTTATTTTGTTTTCTAGTAGTTTGTTACATTAGCTTGCAAAGATGCTAAGTTTGTTATTTTGACAGAATAAAGCTCTATTGTGTATTACTGCTTCCTGTGGATTCTGTTCGCCTCGCTTTGAGTAAGCACAAGTTACTACATTCATTAACCATATGTTCGCTTTAGATTTTACTAGTGACATATTGTAAATAGATACATAATTCTCTACAATACGATAAGATTGTCTCATATTTAATTTTAAGCTTTTTTTTTTTCATTTCAGACACAGCTTCCATGTACCTGCTATTGTATCTTCCCCTAGACAAGTGTAAAGGTAGGTCTCAAGTGAGCCAGCATGTTTAAAAATTGATCGCTGCTATAGAAACACTCACACTTTTAATGGTGCAAATGTGTCAGTGGATTTCCGGTCAGCCACACTGTCAACAATGGAGAAATGAGTAAAATGTAGCATGATGCCTCAAGAAAAAAAAAAAAAAAAGATGTACGTTGGGCAGGTGACACATACTCAGGCTTCTTTCTATAGTCTAAAAGCACATGTAGATTAATTGAATGCTTAGTGGAGTAAGAAATGTTTGACTGCCATTTGGCAGTACATTCAAATGTGTGTTTTTTTTTTAGTAGGTTCAAATGTATTTGCCATTCCAAAAAATTGTTCATCCACAGTGGCAGATGCACGCTTCCGTACTTGTGTGAACGTCAAGTTAAATTGAGTATGAATGTTTTTTTTTTTGTTTTGCATTTGTGAAAAAATGTCGGGCATGAAACGCTATGAACATATTCTGTCTATTCAGTTTGACACAGCCGCTCTCTCTTCACATCACAGTGGTGGAGATAATCTTCAATCTTTTTCTAACTTCCTCCTCTCATTTAAAAAATGAAAGGGCACACCCCTCTCCGTTCTTTTGCCCCAGCTTTCATTTTCTTCTCTGCGGGCATGTTATGTTTTGGTCAAGCATGCAAAAGATCACCTTTCCACCTGTAAGTATCTGATGGCCAAAATCCCTTCTTCTGTCTTTTCAGCCAGCTCCCACAAAAGGCTTTGTTTCAAAACACTTTCAGTAGGTTTTGGTTACAAGTTGTGGCCTACTGTAATGTGTATGTGGTAGTATATGTCACGCATGAGTGGCTTATGACAACCCCAAGAGCCAAAGAAAAGCGATTCCCCTATTTGAAGGCGCGTGAGGGTCAGCTTAGGCTCATATTGCAGAGCGTTGCAGCCTTAACCGTGTCACCATGCTGGGAGCTGATGGATATTTGACACTGGTTGGCAGCTGCTGAGTGTTGACACAGAAGGAAAGGCGCAAAGAAATCCCCAGGGTGTTATTACTGCAGAGTTGGGAGCACTTTTCTGCTCTTAATGGTGTCACGGTGACTCCAGGACATGCTAATTGTCAAAGGTTAAGCTCATTACTCAAATCCTGCGGCAAATTTACTCCATGATTGGATCGCGCTCGTATGAATATACGTCATCTTATTGATTTTAAAATTTCATAGAAAGTTAGTAAATGTCAGCGGACAGCTGGCCGGTTATATTGTTCTCCCGTTACGACCGCATGTAGTACCACTTGACACGTGAACAATTTGAGTAAATTTTGCCCCCTTGAGGAGCAAGAATCAAAACGGGAACGGCCATTTGTCTTATTAGGTAGTTCAATGAAGGAACGTGTGATCTATATCATGGTGCCAAACTTATTTTTTTCGCGGGCCGCATTATAGTCATAGCTTCTTTCGGAGGGTCATCATTACTGTCAACCCAAATAAATGTATGAGCACCTCATATTATATACAGTAAAAGCTACAAAACAAAGCGACAAATAAGTCGTTTTCAAATCAGATGAGTAAAAACTGGTCAAAAAAAAAAGACAATTTGCAATTCTAGTAATGACACACGAATTTGATGCACAAGTTGTCTTCGCGGGCCACATAAAATGATGTGGCGGGCCGTATCTGGCCCCCGGGCCTTGAGTTTGTGATCTATATACACGTATATATTTGTATACGTGTGTATGTATATATATATATATATATATATATATATATATATATATATACTAATCAGAGGAATGACCAGAGTCAGGCACATGATCTGTTCTGTCAGCCTCTTCTTCCGTGACCCTCTTTAGTCTGACAATTTAAGAGCAGCGCCCATGCCAGTGATGCTGTCTTCATCCAGTAATAGAATAAATGAAATTGACCAAACCTGCAGTCCCTTAATGCTTGGACTGATGTTCATCGGCATGGATTTTGTAGTCTACCAAAAGCATAATAAGCTTGATTTGTTGCTGAAATCACTTTAGCGATGGCAGCCAGGAAAGCAGAATGATCTTATCTGCGACAAAGGGTACTTTATTCCACTTAACTCCATGTTCCCAGTGTTGCTCTCATCCTTCATGTCTCCTCTGCATTGCTCTCACTCCTCGCTCTTGTTGGCAGCTATGCCTTCCTACTATCTCTGCCCTGCGATGCACTCAGGAGGAGGAATGCTGCTCAGCCATGCGTCACATGCACATAGCTTAGTGTGGCATGCTGCTCCCCCAGATAACACATTCAGTATTATGAGCCAAGGCAGTGGCACACAATAAAGCAGCTATTCTTATCGCTACCTACTTTGCATACTCTCCTTTCTATCGGCAAAAAAACAACACGGTCAATAATGTTGGGCGAGGGCGAAAAATGCAGTAATGATGGGAGGTAATAGTGGCGTTCATTACTGGGCAACGGGGAGCAAAAACAAACTATGCTATTTTTTAATGTATTAATCCGGGACTACATGCTAAGCATACTCAGATAGCTAGCATTTACGTGAGCATTTAATACATCCATCCATATCATTAGCTCACATGGCAAGGAGTTTTACAATACTTTTGTTGTATTGGTACATGAAACTATGTGAGGTGTGTAATAGGCGTCATTCTGTGATTACACTCACAGGAGCTAAAAAAATAGAGTTGTGTGATGTTGCGCTCCATCTTTTTATCCATTCATCCAGAAAAAACATTTGAGAGGTGACTGATGTTGGATGAGAGGGTCTGGCTCACAATCTCTGTTATCGTTCATCCTGAAACTGTTTAATGGGATGAAGCCCTGGGGTCTCTTTGGGTCATCCACTCTCTTCTACACCTTTATGGACCTTGTTTTTGGAGCAGAAAATAGGTTCTCCCAAACTCCAAGCTCCCACAAGGCAGAAAGCAATGAATGAATGAAAGATCTGAAGTATGATGAGCAAATAAGATCTGCTCAGCTTCATAACACTACTACATTGTGTCTAAAAGGCAGCTTTCAAAGCACTCAAGGTCACTATGGAGAACACAATAAAAATCCATCTCAAAATCAAATGCACTGAATTCTCTTTCTAGTGAGGACTAACACTGCACTGTTTTTCTATATTTAGTTAGCCTGACTATCTTGTTGGTAGTATGCTCCTCATCAGTAATAGTTGGACAAATGACGGAGTTTGAGTCACGAGTGCAAACACGAGAATGCTAGACAGTGGTATCACTAAAGTGTTTTATGTGGGATGGGCTGTGTCATGAGAGCAGCGCGGCACATTAGCACGTCCGTGTTGAGGCTGCCATTTGAATCTCAACCACTGCCTTTCACACTTGTGAACACATAAGAGAGGAAGATTGAAAGAAGGATGGGGCATGCGTATCATTGTTCACTGAATCACTGTTGAACCATGAGCAGCTATTCTTCCTGTTCAGGCCAAGCCCTCGATAATCTGCGTCTCTCAACCTTTGGAGCCCTCCCTGGTTTCTTATCTCAGTCATCTCTGCAGTTTAATGCTGATCTGACATATGTCTCATAGTGACGACTTAACACCCCCCCCATCTTTTTCAGGAGTGGCCACCCACCTGCTTCTTCACTGTCAATCAAACTGACTTCTTCACTTTATGGACTGTTCTGAATGGATGAAATGCAATGGTGCACTTTTAGGTTTCATTTACTATTTTGTCAAATCAAATCTCCATCAGGCAAAGCATCTGTATTTACATTCATGAGGGCGTGTCTTGAAGATACATTTAAATCATCTGTTTGTTCAGCTTTGTGACTGCCTGTTTTTTCAGGCATTTAGAAAATTATTAATTTTTTAGACATTTTTGAAAATTTGCTGGTTCAAACTTACTGATCTTCTATTATTATTATCATTATTATTATTTTATTATCATTATCATTATTATTATTATTATTATTATTATTATTATTATTATTATTATTATTATTATTATTATTATTATTATTATTATTATTATTATAGCAGTAGCTTTATGGACTGAAAATGGAGAATCATAAATGCCAGAGACTCCAAATCTTTGTTTGGCCAAAACAAAGGGCTTATGGCTTACTGTCTGGCAACCCGCACATTCACTGTCATGGCCATGCTATCCATAAGGGTTAGCAAAACATCCCCATTTACACAACAGTGACCTGAATACCGTACATACACGCCACAATGTGGCCCTGACTTTTATTGCAGTCGATTGTTATTTAATCCAGTGGGGGTACAGATGGCTACAAGCAAGTTCAAGTGTCCTTTCTAATACAGAAACAATGATGTAGTATGTTGAACTTGAAAACATGAACATAAAGAAACGAGGCGAAACAAGCATATTTGGAAATGATTGCAATTAATGAGAACCTGAAAATTGGAGCCTATCACCGCATTTTGATTTTCCTCCCTGGAGATGCTTTGCAAGGTATCTCTTGAGTGGGAACCTCCTCGCAAATGTTGCATCTCAAGGGCTTCATCCCACAATTTCAAGCATTTCCAATCAAGACCTTCACTGCAGACACATTTGTGGGTCTTGCTTCCTCCGTCCGAATTTTTTTTTTGTGTGTGCTGGTCATTGAAATTGGCTGTTGTCATTCTAAGACTCTTAACAGTTGGCTGCTTCCTCCATGAATCTGTCAAGACAGTGTGTGTGCATAGCCACTATAATACACGCATGCTCTCTTTGCCACCGTGTGTGTGTGTGTGTGCCTGCATGTCCATATCGGTGCACGCGCGCAACACAAGCAGTAATATTTCACTCCTTTACCCACAGGGATAGACCATTCATCTCCCAAAGCTCCAGCGTGGGTGTCACACAGTGCTAATGAGAGGAAGGCTGAAAACAAGGGAGAGCTGGCTGTCAAGCAATGAAGGAAAAAGTAAAAATAGATTTTTTTGCAGACGGCAGAAAAATATGAGACGGTGATCAATAAGGGTTGCGTCATTAGGAGTATTGATAAGTGAGGGGGTTTTCATACTGGAGAATGTCGTGGATTCTATTTAATTGTTTTTTTTTTTTTTTAATCAAGGACTCTAAAATGTGCTAAAGGGAAGATATGATTTTAGGACAGGGGTGCTTTCTCAGAATAAAGACTGGTACCTTGCCCAAAAGACATCAGGCTAACCCAATGGATGCAGCTTGCACGCTAAAAGCAGGCAAACAAATCACACGCTGACAAAATCAGCACGCAGTCATCACATGCTACGCTTCTTGTCTGTATGTGCGCATGTGAGTGTCTTGTTAAGAAGACCATATATCTCTCCACTTTCCCCAGTAACTCAAACAAGGGGGGTGGCTGCTAGGCAACCGAGCCACATCACATCAGGCTAGCCTGAAGAGAGTGCGAGAGAGGAAGCAAGAGAGGTGGTGGTGATGGTGCTGATGGGGGGGGGGGCAGAAACTGTGCTGGCAGTGTTACATAAGCCAGTAGGCAAGTCCCAGTGTTCACATTAATGCGGTTAGACACTCAGAGGGGAAGTGATGCCCATTAGTCACAACTGACAAGGCAGGTGAAGACGTGGCATCCGCCAGTGATTTTAAAAGCTGTTATTATTTATTATGGGAATGATGCGAAAAAAAATACAAAATCTACCACAGGCATTGTGAGTGGAATATTTGTCTTTTCTTTTACACAAATGATGATACTGTACAAATATGTACTACGTACACTTTAATAACGGAATGGATGTACTGAAACATATATGAGGATGATGTTATGAAAGATACATCAATCAAAATAGTCCTCAAAGACACATCAGAGGCTATAATAAGATAAAGCGGAGCTTCTCTTGTGCCTGCCAACCTATACAAAATTGATGTCTATGTATGGCTACGTGCTGTTCAATAAGGATACAACAGCAACCCACATTCTGCCTCCGGTATTCAGCTCATCTTCATTTTATGCATTCTATGCATTACCACACGGGGTGGGGGCAATGCGGACATTCCATCCATTATGACACTTTATAGAAAACTGCTGAAGCATCAAAATAAGTCTATAGGCTTCATGTTCTATAGGGAGGACTTTATGTATGACATATTTGGATGCTGCGTATGTTCTTCAATGGCAAATTCACAAGATTAAATCGCCTTTTGAGAAAATGAATTTGAAATTGAAACAAATTGAAAGCTAAAAATTGAATCTTTTTGAGAAAAGGTTAGTAGCAACCGCTATGAATACATAGCGTATTGTGAAGCTAAATCAATAGGGATCACTCACAACAAATTTAAAAAATGCTTAGCTGGTGTGACAATGTTTATATTTTACAAAGCTGACGCGCACTCATATGACTTTGTTCGCACCAGTGTCGAATCGGAAGACCCAAACGCACAATCCGGGGCTCCTCAAAGCTCCCTGGGGATGATGGTGAAAGGTCGGATGGGAGAAGAAGCTTCCAGCTCCAGAGCTGTGAGGAAGCAATCAGGGGCCTGACTGGATCCCAGTGACTGCAACGCCTCTCCCAGTCCACTCCACGCTTTGTGGGACGTGCTGTGGACCTGAACTGCATCGCGTAGGACTTTCTCTCCGAGGTTTGCGCGCCCTGTCTTCACCAGCAGCCGACCCTGAGCAAATAATAGTAATATGACACAAGATATTTTTCACAATTTGGTTGAATCAATATGTAATCTAAACAACATCACTTGCACAAGTACAAGAACATTCATTCACTGCCAACCCAGTTAATATCTTTGACGTCTATGACCGGCAATGGCACTGAGTGAGTTAATGATTCCCTCACACTGAAAATACTCAGTTTTGAGTGACACTGTCAAAGTAGTACTTATTCGTAAAAATATGTTTATAATAGTAAGTCGAGATTTCAGTAGAACTGTTTCACATCATCTTGTATTGGTTATCTTAAAGCTGATGATAATAACGAAAAAAGTAGAGCACTTTTTACTGGTGGCTTGGAAACCAGACAGCTCGAGGCTTGCTGGGAATGAGTAAATTGTTGCTGGAGACATGCCCACTTAGCTTCACATACAAGGACTATGCCTCCCTGCACATAAGATTAATTAGGATGAAATTCACGTAGGTGTCTAGGAGCTCTGATGAAACTTTCAGTGAGAGCGTGCACACCTACTGCGTCTATCTTCAGTTGTTTTTTCTTCTTAATATATATATACGTATGTATGACAGCAGTTCATCAAATGCCACTTAAAATAGTTTAGTTGGTGACAGTTACACCTTGTAAATAATCTCAAAATGACCTTGGGGAGAAAATCAATTGAGCAGAACTCCAGACAGATAATCTATTGTTCTCATCGTAGCATCAGAAAATAAAACCATTAAAAGGTATCTTGGCAAATTGGCAAAATAGATTTCAGAGAAGGAGGAGACTCTCCAGAGAGTAATGAACAAGGCAGAGGTCATGGAAAAACTATCTTTTCAGTTCCAAAGACAGCCCAACAAAAGTGGGCAGTTTATCAGAGAGAGAGCAGTTTGGAAGCTGAAACAAAAATGAGATGAAGAACATTGGGACTGCTTGTTCCTGGCATCACAGAAACTAAAACTGGTTTTGTTTGAACTGCTCCAAGCCATCTGCCTCAATGGCAAGCCGATCGCAACGAACTTGGTGGAGCAGGTTTGTGTCTCGTCAAAACACATATTTACCGCACGTAAATATATCGGATTTTAATACCGCACTATACCCCAAGTACATACAAAACGCATTTTGAAATGATGACCGTATTTATTAAAGGGAAAAAAAAGCCAAACCCATTTGGACCTATTTAAAAAAAACGATCAACTTGTATCGATTAGTTCCGGCAGGAATCCCCCCATAAGACCTGTTGTTTGGGACTTGGTCTGACCTAGATCCCTTTTAGGTTTGTGGTTCAGATCCGTTGCCATTCCCCCAATATCAGAATTGACCGTTCTATGTATCTATCTCCATTTCATCAGGTGAAACTGGAAATAAATATATATTTCCTCACCCATCACTGAGTGAAACAGATACGTATCTAAAACAAAGTTATTGATCATCCTTTCATGTGCTGTACAAGCAGCGGCGTAAGTTACTGTCTTCGGACCTTGTGTGCATGTCTGTATGCCTCCACAATTGATCTCCGGATTTCAAAGCTTCTTCCCTCCCTTCTTCCTTACACCCACACCTTTGCATAGCCTCACACAGAGGCTGGAGAAACCAGTCCGAGGCAATCCATAGTGGATTGGGAAAGGGATAAGAACGGAAAGTTGAGGATGCAAATGCTGGCAAACATCAAATGACTAAAGTTAGCTAAACCTTGATAATGGGAAGGGCAGACGAATGCCAACCAACTTCACGAGCCGTGCATAGCAACAAAGCCAGCTCGTGTTTGTGCCACTGATTCATTTTTCTCTCTGAATCTCTTCCACTGCCTCCTCTCTGTTCAGAGGTCTTACTGAACCGAACAGAATATATTTCCCGAGTTGCTAGGCAATCCCATAAAATGGCAAGAAGTGTTATAAATAATGTATTCGCATGATCCAATCAGCTGACAACCACCCCCAAGCACAGGGAGAGGAGAAGAGAGAGAGATGGGAGCATTTGATAATTGGGAAAAAAAAAATGAATTCAATGAGCACAAGTCCTCGTCCTTGAGATTTTGCATGTATGTGTATGATATGCTTGGGTAACAGAGGAGGCAAACTAGCATGTGTGGTTGACTCATAGCAGGTGTGATTATGCGCACGAGGGAATGAAATGTGGAGGATGTTGGGAGTGGGTCAGATTCATTACATACCAGCGCAACTTGGAGGGCTGGGCTGGCCCTGTGGTAGGATCAGCGATACTACTTGTACTAGCACCTGCCCAAATGCACACATGTCAACTACTTGCTGACACTAATATCTGACAACTGAAAATTAATAACTAAAAATAAACTGAAAATATGCTTCAGTCCAACTATAGTCACTATAACTGAAAATTAAATAAAAATCCAATTTTAGCATAACATTATGATTTGATGTCCATCCATTCGCAACACCACTTATCTTATATTTTATCTACTTTTTCCATTTTAGAAGAAATCGGAAGACATCCGCATAACCGGTACCCTGGACAGCTCATCTCTCCCGCCCCTCCCGTTCCATCAGCAGCATTTAACCTGATTGGCCGCACCTCCGGCTCATTTCCACACCTGTTCCCATTTCGTTAGCCGCCCTATATGACCCCGGCACACCCGGCCCTCTGTTTCACTTCCTTCCGTTGCTCTACCTGTTGTCTTGCCACATTGCTATCCGTCATGCTACCCATCTGTTTCTTCATGTTGCTGTCCTACTCCGTTTCACATATTTCCTCTTTGCTTGCAATCACGTGTATTGCTCTCAGACTCTATTGGATAGAAACCAAACCTCATGACTGATTTTGTTTAATTAAGATGAAAAGTTAAACAAAAACAAAAACCCCTACGGCCCACTACCCTCAAATAATGTTAGCCTCATTGTACAAGCTCCAGTCACAATGTATCTCATTTTCTTTCTCCCCTGAATAACCCCGAAGTGTAAAAATCTGGAGGATATTCAAGGAAAGTACAGAACAGAATGTACGTGCTTTTGTAGAATAATAACTCAAGAACATCAAGGAAGAATAATCAGAATTGCCCTCAAGGCAGCAGCAGAATAAATGGGCCACTGGCACATAAAGTGTCAGTGGTGCATACAGTATAAAAATACATGCAGGGATCTTGAGCCACCGAGAAAACCTGCCACTGTGGGTTGCGTTCTCGCAGGCTGATTCAAGCCAGAAATATGGGAAGATCTCCAAGTGAAATGTCCCACACGCTGTCCCACTTAGCAGCCAAAAAGCAAGGAAGCATCTATTTAGCACATTGCACTGCTCCCTCCATTCGTATGTCTCGGATCTAATCCAAAATATGAAGAAGGGACACATTATAGTAGTTTCCTTTTGGTTTTACGAGTGCCCACGACTACATGAGACTAAATCCACACACACACACGCACACGCACACGCACACGCACACGCACACGCACACGCACACACACACGCACACACACACACAGAGAGCACATCTGCCCTGTGAGACTTACAGAAAGGGACACTGCCAGCTGGCTTTGTTTCAACATTTCACCTCTAGGGATTGGCTTTAGCACAGGCCAAAAAAGGAAGAGACGTGACTACACAACTGCGCTTTGACGTACACACGCACTAAAGTGTGCAATCACAGCAAACACACTAGCCTTATGTGGTCACAAGATATCCAGTGCTGTATCAGCTGACACATCTGTGGTAAGTACGGAGACAACTGGCATTTGTGTGTGTGGGTGAATGTGTCGAGTGGGTACAAGTCGTTGGATTGCACCAAACATCCCTTGCCGGTCCATTAGGCAGGAAATAGAGAGTTCAAAGGTCATAGGGCAGTGGTTAATCATGGAGACCGATGGTGAGTGGGCGGGAAAGGATCTTTATAGAGCGGAAGTGTGTTTGGATGAGAGAGCGAGGGAAAGGGACTTGCTTAAATGATCAGGAATAAGTCTTTGAAAACTATTTTTTGTCATGAATTGCAGAGTTTTTTACAATACATTGAGTCATGGAAGTCTTCGGCTGTTGCTCACCAGGTGCACTAGTATGCACTCCCCAGTAGGGTGGATGGCCAAGGCTTCGTCGTAGAGATTTTTAGCTTCCTCCAGTTGACCCCGGAGCTCAGCGAGGTGTCCCCTCTGCAGCAAGACCGAGTGTGAGTTGGGGAAGAGCGAGCTGGCTTCGGCTATACAAAACTGGGCCTCTTTCAGTCGGCCGTCCTCCATGAACAGTTCCCCTGCACACACGGACAGACGGACGTATTAAAGTTGCATTAGTGCATGTTCTAACCTTATTGCAGCATGCTGAAATATAAACAGTGTGGAGTTAAATTACACATAACATTACATAAGCCACTCAAGTACATACACACTCACCAAAGAAATGCAGTGTTATGGAACTGTTGCCTAAATAAGGCCATCACAGATGTTTCCCAAACCCCCTGACAGTAACTTTTGTGCAAGTACAGTCAATTAAAAAGTGAAATACTTTAGAGATGTACTGAAAGGAATATACGGTAGTATATTTGAGATTGTGAGAGGAAGTGACAGATGAGAACAGCAATGTCGGGAAGGGTATGGCCGACTCAGCCTGGTTTCATTACACGTAGTAAACACAATGAGAGACTTCAGTTGTTTCTCAGCATATGAATAACAGGAGTAAAAGGTTGGTCACAACAAATAACTACTAGTCACAGGGGACACCACCCGACATAATTCCTTCCACCCCACCCACTTCAACCCTCCAAGGTACTGCAAACGCACTGGTTGTAAAATTGCCCTTTTAGATTTTCCCCTCCGCTGTAACTGTTTTGTCTTCGTTAAAAATAAACTCTGCCTACTCGTGGGCCATGAGACTAAAACTAGATTTTTTTTTTCCCCATTTTTTTTTTTAAACCACCTTTCTCAAAGATTAAAAAACACTTACATGGTATACATCACTTGTTCAGTTTATGAAGAATAGTCAATTGTTATTTTCTTTCTATGTCCTACTTACTGATTTTTTTGCATCTAACTTATTTACCGTGACCTGTTCTACCTGTTTTTCGGCCTCACTTGTTCTTTGTCGTTAGGGTAAGTCACCTGCAGTTATTCACACCGGGAACAACTGTCTGTCAAGACTTTTTATCCTCACTAAATCCTCTGGATTAGTGCTTTAACTGCTCTATTTCCTCCAACAAGTGATCCATATGATCTACCCAATTGTGAAACAGATGTGTCCCAAACTGCTTTCTCTCCACATTCGCAATTGGCAAACAATCAAAACAGTCAGTATTATTATGATTCTCTTTTTAATGATGTGTGTTGCTGTTTTACCAGCTTGCAGCCAAATACGTTCTAGAGTAGTCCAGATGTACGTGGGCCCTTGGCGATGCATGGAGCTTATATCTGACACTTCTGAGAGCGCCGCTTCAAGACGAGACACAGCAACTGACGATGGACTCATTGAACCTACATGAATAAAAGACAATCACCACTGTTTCATATTCAAGTCTAATGTTAAACCCTATGTTTACTTGATTATTTATGTAATAATCACTCACAACAATACATTGTTTAAAAGTCAAGCCAAATCACACATTTTTGTCACATCGATATAGTAATTGTAGTAGTGTTGCAGACGCTGGGCTTCCCTGCTTTTAGATCTCCCGCTGTGGATGATTTGAATCATCCACAGCGGGAGATTCAAATGGCTGAGTGAGGGTGGATGCCGTACAGAGCCTGAGCTTCAACATGTGTGCGAAACAGCGGCAGAAGGCGAAATTATTATACCAGTATCTTGGAAGTCAGGCAGAGTGAGGTAGATGGATGTTTTCCTGACTCCAGAACTGGCATCCATCCTCTCCATCACCGGTATACTGCTACTGTCATCCGTCTCACTGGAAAACACACGCAATTGTAAATGACATGCCGAGCCGTTCGCAATGGCCACGGTATATTCCAACTGACATCCTCTGTTTGCACCACTGATGAAATAAAACCAGGCGAGGGCCACTCCTATTTTTTTATACTCATGATGTATTCGAGGATTGATTTACTCACGTTGAGCGGCTGACATCGTATCGACTTTGCCAGATTTGCAGCATTTCTTGGCAGGTCTGTAAAGCCGCAGATGGGCCATACAGGACTTCTTCGAGCTTAGCCTTTGTGAACAGCAAACTAGAGCAAAAACACATAAATCATATCACATACTGTATATTCAATAGACTTTCTATAGACTATAGGGAACATTATCCAGTCGTCAGCCAATCACAGGGCATATAGAGACAAAGGGGTACAACTCAAAAGCATTTACGTAGCTTCAACCAGGTAGGCCGAAATCAACCTGCGAACCACAGAACTGTGAGGCAGACATGCTAACCACTAGATGATTCTGCTGTCTATGGGGATTTGTATAGATTCATTTTTTAATCCAATTAATTGTGTTTTCTTTAATTATTCATATTTGTCCCCTTGGACTATACAGCAGAATCATTGTAAGTGAATACAGGAAACCTGGATAAGTGCATCCAAGCGCCAGCCTCGGTTATTTTACATTAGTCAGACCTACTGTATGTGTGTGTGTGTGTGTGTGCGTGCGTGCGTGCGTGAGGTATGTTGAAAGGCTGATGAGAGGTCATAGCGTTTCGACTCAGCCCTTTTAGTTGAAGACAACTGGTTAAGTGATGTGCGAGTGTCAGATATAATGCCAAGTGTGCATGTGTGTGTGTGTGTGTGTGTGCCTTGGGGGGGGGGGGGGGGGCTCAGCAAAACCAGTCTGTCATGAGCATCAATTAGAAGCGAAGACAGACAGTAAGCACTAGAGTCAACAAAACCATCAAATTATTTTCACATGTAAATGCAAATTGATCTCATCATCTAAGGCCAACTTTTACATTCTTCAGCTCTCAGGCCAGAGTTTTCATTCACAACGCCATTGAAAGGTGGATTTCAAGATTACGCATCCAATTATAAGTGTTGTCATTATCACCCTCCCGGGGATGCACATAGTCTAGATGAGTGGATGAGTGAGCAGAGTCGCTCTGTGCTTAGTGGTGGCCAGCTTTGAGCAAAGAGTGCCAGCATCAACTGCATTTAAAAATAGCTAGCTTGAAATGTTCCCTTGAAAAAGTGCTCCATCTACAGTATTACTCATTCTGCACCCCCACAGATCACTTTATTTTCCCTCCACCGTGAGCAGGTGGACACATATGTACAAAACACACAAAGATTACTTTAATAAGTCCATGTGCATGCCGCTCCTGACACATAACTACAGTTAGAGCTCTTATGAACACTCTCAGACCACCTGCATAACACACACACACACACACTGACATCTCAGTTAAATGCAAAAGCCAATCCTACAGTAAAAAGTCAAACTTTGCAGTGCTTACAATTACACACGGAGAAAATTAATTATTTAAAAATAATGTCCTGAGTAAAAGACATCAATGAAACAAGGCCAAAGAAGCGAGGGTGGAGAGAAACTCAGAGGCTGGTGGAAGAGGATGCAAACGAAATGGAGGAAGAAGAAATTTGATATGCTACAGCAAGCTGACACTTTGCTGTGGTGCAGAGAGGCAGTAGCTAACAGGGATCATACACATGCATGCACACACACAAAAATACAGTGACACACATCATCATCCATGTGCAAGACTAAGATCCTAGACACAAGTGGTACATCACCCCCTTTCACACCCACACACAAGCATTTTCCTCTCATCAGCACAGACAACTGTGGTGCAATAGCTCACAATGCTCTGCCGCCTTGGATGTGCGACACTCACTCAACACAAATGATATTCAAAGAGCTTGTTACAGAGAATAGCACTCCACTGAGGGCTAGCACAATAGCAACTTCCAACTGATTAAAATACAAGATGATGAATGTCTTCTTAGCTCACATGTGCCTAGTTCTTCTCTGCCACATTGAGAGGAGCTCTCACTGACACACCAATCCGACCCAAAGAATTTGTATATAAAATATAATTTTCTTTAAGTTTTCTCTAGCACTTTTATTTTCAGAATGAAATTTCTTGATATAAGCCCGTACCAAAAAATGACAACTGATGGATGCTGCATGCTCTGTCTAACCCATACGACCTCGTTACCGCGGTGATGGGGATTCTTGACTCAAAGAGCCAAGGTGATTGGCTGGGTCCGGAAAAGAGCACTTATATGGGTCAAAGTAGTCAAGTGTCTCTGAGGAGGAGTTGTGTGTGTGTGTTGTTGCATTTATTTTGTTGTGCTTGCGCATTTTCCTTCTCTTCTCGTTCTTCCTGAGGTAGTGATGTACACCATCTGTTGGTATCGGGACTATGATAGTCAACACTGACCCCTAACGGCTGCATTGAGAAATGCATTTACACGAGTCCAAAACACTAAGTTCACATTTCAGTGATGATGCAATAATCTTTCATAATATCATTTGTGTGAAGCCACTGACCTGAACTCTTGTACTTTCATATATCATCTAGCTTTCTCTGCGTATTACGATGATTCAATTTGTTTTATTTGTGTGCTGATTTACTATCATTTGATATAATCAATCAAATTAATTAGAGAAAAATAAACTCGTGCAAGCGTCAAAAATAGTTACCATGTTGGGAGTATGTGAGCAGGCTCGGGTCAACTCTACAGTGCTAAAAGGCTAAGGGGTGAATGAGGGGAAATAGGTACCGCAATGCAGGCCTTCACTCTGGCGCTTCTAAATAAGGCATTGCGAGTGTGCGTGTGCATGTGTGTGTGTGCGCGCCTGGCCTCCAACGCAGTGGAGCTGAGACACCCTATCCCTGCAAGATGACAAGTGTTGGTGCTGTGTGACTTCTTAAGGCTCTCTCTCTCGCTCTCTCTTTCTCCCCCCCCCCCCCTCTCCCTCTCAAAGATTAAGAAACTACGCAGTTGGAAAAGTGTATTTTCTCTTCTCGTGCTTTATTACCCCAATCCGCATTTTTTGTTGCATGTGTGAGTGGGACGACGTTGTGGATTTACTTGAAGTTGTCAGGGTGTTGGCTGAGGGCCAGCGCCAAGGTGTCCAGGGCATAGCGGTGGTGCTTCTGAGCACTGAGGAGAAGGCTCAGCAAGTGTAGGGAGTGCAAGTCATCCCCTTGGAGAGATAAAGCCCCTTGCAAGGTCTCCATGGCTGCAGATACCTGCCGATGCAGATTCATTATAAAGTCACTTTGGCCGCCTTTCCACAGTTGCAAAGAGTACGTTGTGAATGTCACATCAAAGTTTTGCACTATATGCGTCATTTGGCGCTATGCATGTAGATGAACGAGGAACATCACGCAGTAATCAGGCGAACACTAGAGGACATCCAGCATTTTTTTTTAAACATGCAATCGTATCATTTTAGAACACTTTGGATCATTTGACGATGGAAAGAGAAATAATGTATTTGTTTGCTTTCACCTGCCGTACAAGAGCCAACTGCAGAGCCAAGCACATGGCAATGTGAGCATCCTGCGGGTCTAATGAATGAGCTCTGTGGAGACACACAAATTGAATAAAATTTTGCCAATAATGATTTGACTAAAACATATGTCGATTGCTAGACTTGTGGTGCACTTTTGCAGAGTTAAATTCAGATATCTAACATAGGTTGTTCAAGATTGGAACAACAACTTACTTTCTCAGAATTCCGAGTGCTTTTTTGTTGTATTCGTTTCGATCTTCTTTCAAAGAGGCTACAAAAAAAAACGACAGAATAAGCCAAAAAACATGTTTTTTTTTGTTTAATTCTAACAGTTCTCATGTGGTCGTTTTGCTTTGTGCTAAATAGCCCAAGGGTAAAAAATATAATAGGATACTTTTCAAACAAAGTTGAAAAGAGATGGTTATCAAAAGGCTGTCTTTTCTCACGCAATTGCTGAGCCAACACTCTTCTGCGAGGTGTGCCAATTTGAGTATGGATTCAGGTTACCATAACGACCAGGGGTGGAGCCTTGGCTACTTGAAATGAAGTGCCAAACAAAGTCGAGCCAGCATAATCGGAGAAGATTTCAAAATGCATTCTTACCATCAGAAGCCTGCAGACTGTAGGAGAGTCCCAAAGCCAGGTAGGCCCGAGGAAGAGATTCCCCAGCTCCCTCTCCCATCGCCACCACACTTTGGGACAGAACCTCCGCTTCTGAAAACTGAAACACATAAACAACTCATGATTTGTTCATGAAGCTTCAAATTTGTTTCGCGAATCAGTCGTATTTTTGTGTCCTCTAGATGGCACTGTTGGTTTAAATAAAGAGGTTTAAATCCAAGGCTAATTTATTTATACAGCCTTTAATCGCAGAAACCTCTCGCCACTGTGCTTTCAGACCAATGTTGAGTAGAGGAGTCAAATGAATACAATTGATTTATGAAGCTAATATGAAGCTTCATTTTCCCATCACTATCAACATCTGCAGATGTAACAAATGGCTGTACATAAAACATAAAAGACAAAGCTATAAATAATTCTGCAATCATAAATAACAAAATAAAATGATCCCTTTACAATGTCAATTAGCATACAGGAGTTTTCTTCCCTCAGCCTTCATCTGCTTCTTTCTTCAGTTCAATGCTCTTTTTGTCTAAATATTGAATTTGTGAGTTGAGAGCCTACATGGAACTATATAATAAACTAAAAATATTGATTTTTTTATGTCTTTATTTTGAACATATTTAAAACATAGAAGGAGGAAATAAATACAATAAATAACACTTTAAAGTGCCATATTTAAGTCACCAAAAAACAAAAATATAAACAGTAACCAAAAGTGCTTTTCAGGAATTTAGAAATGCAGCGGTGACGTGACGACACAGGACTGGCACGGGTACATCAGATTAGAAGTGCAGTGATTCTGATGCTCTCCAACAAGCAACAGCAAACGAAAAAAAAGTTGTGCATTTTTTCTGATGGCTGATAATGGTGGCCCATTTATGTAATGCGCCACTGTGCGCCGGCCACAGTGGCCCATTGTGATTAAGAGCGTAAGCGCCTTACTGTCTCCGGCCGGCCTAGCGTGAGCTCTAGCCACTGACAGATGTGCTCGCCACAGTCACCCCTGTAAAGTCTTATTTTCTAATCTGGCCCCTTTTCTCTCAGTAACCTTCTGCTTCACCCTTGCTAACTCTCTTTTTATGCCACAAATGTTTGTCTTTTTAATTTTAATGTGGATTTAGATGAGTTGGTTCTGCTGGTTGTATTCACCCAGTGCAGCTGCCCGATGCAGACTTTAGCAGCCAATAGGGGAAGCAACGGGTCATCTGGCCTCATCCTGGCACATTCTTTGAACACAGACACAGCGCCGACTACCTGCAACATAAATGGAACAAACTGTGATTTGTGTGCTGTACATTTAGTAATCGCCAATTATGCAGACGCCGAAGACATGCATCTCTTTTTTTTTTTACCACTGGCTTAACCCTCCGAGACTGCAATCAGAATAAACGGTCAGCACGATTTTGCTTGTTGTCTGAGGCGGGCGGAATAGTGACTGTTAGACAGGTCATGGCGTTTTGAAGATGAAATAAACTCACCTTCCCAGACGCCATGAGAGACAGGCCAAGCTGGCGCCAGAGATGGAACTCGTTGAAAGAAAACTTCATTGCTCGTTCCAGACACTGCCAGAAGTTTGAAAATCAACTTTTGAATGTGGGTGGAAATACAGTATTATCAACAGAACATTATTAATTCATTTACTATGCCTCTCATTTCATTTCTACAGAACGCTTTGGCACTTTATTTTATTTTTTTCTTGAAATGACTGTCAACACCCCCTACCCACTCTACATCTTTTAGTCCATAATAATGTGAGTGATGTGTGTACGAATGAGAGGAGGAGTGCGTTGGAATGAAATGCCAATCAGTCAGATGCTGTCATTCAGCAAGAGTGCAAAAAGTCTTCATGGCTTTGTCGTTTTACGCTGCTGAGGTAATGACATATTATATTCGGCAAGGGCCTTTTTCACCTTGGCTGCTAGAGGAAAAATTCTTTTGTGCTGTGGTGCTGCTTACAACGGCTAGCAAATGGAAACTCTTTCATCTTTCATCATAAAGACCGATAAGGCCACTCATCTGCATGATAGTGGACATGTGCAGTGTGTGTGTGTGTGTGTGTGTGTGTGTCTGCAGACCTCAGACAACATGGTGTACTGGCCCCTCCTAACCATGCCGACAGTGAGCAGGTCGTAGACAGAGGCCGAATCCTGCAGGGTGGCCTGGCGAGCCTCGACTTGATCTGGCAGGCGGCTGATGACCGCGTCACCACTGGCCTTGATTAAAAAAAAAAAAAAAGGATTTGAAGTGAAGAAGAGAAGATAATGACTGATAAAGGTGTCCTTGTGTTCCAAATGGCAACGCGTTGTGTATACGTGTTCTTGTGTGTGTGTGTGTGTCTCACCATGGACTCTGTAATGAGAAGCAGCAGGACAGCCTCTTCAACCACGTCCTGGGGGCAGAAGCAACTGCAGTGACAATAGAACAAGATTAGTCTTCTTGCCGACATCCGCGCAAAGGCACAGATATCATTTACTTCAAGCCTTTGGACTTTACCGAGTCTCCGGTTTCAGACTCACCTGGTGTGTAATCCTACACGGACCTCCCTAGGAGTTTCATACATGACATGTTCTCAGTATTATCTCCACACAAGGCTTACTACCTCCATTCCCAATAAGTGTATGTGACAACACAGGAGCCACAATCAATACGCAGCTCCGCCTGCTAAATTTGGTCACTTCTTCTCTGCTGTGAATTTGTTTTTTGCCATGACCCTACCAGGTGTATCATCTAAACTATGTCAAAAAAGGGTCTGTTGAAAAAAATGCCATCATGGTGGCCTACTGTAAAAAAATCTTGGGCATCAGTAATTAACAAATTAGCACAATGAGGTCGTGAAAAAGCAAAGCGAGAGGGTTGGAACCTGTCGGTGGAGTAACGTTGCGGTGGTTTGATGGTGGGGTAGAGTGCATCTTTGGATGTGGCTGCTCCCTCTCTCCGGAGCCAGGCCGAGGGTGGGGGGCCTAGGGGGGGCCAGTAACTGTCTTCACTCACTGAGCTCAGCAGCACCTCTGCCAGCTTCCTTGCTGCAATCTGTAAAAGTACCAAAGTAGAATTTTGACTTAGTATTTTGAAATATTTTGAACTGTTTGATTAAAGCTCTTGAGTACTTTGTGAATTATTCATACAGATCTTAAAATATGTTATTTTTGTGTGGCAATGTTTTAATTTGAATCCACGCTTAACATGGTTTGTATTGTGAGGAAGCTGACCTTCCTGAAACTCTGAGACCCCCGTGACTCGACCACCCTGATCACACGACGTAGTTGGTGAGCACCTTGTGCTAGATGACTAACATAAACACACAAAGTGTATTTCAATGATTATGAAACTGGAGATGAATCAAACAAAAACACACCAAGGAGAAGCAGATGAGAAAAGATGCATAAAAATATGCTCGCTTAAGATTATTGGATAGCTCATATTAATGCTTTAAGAATTATACTGTAATCATGCAAAAATGGTTAACACAGGGAAAAATCTAATCTACAGATAGTAAGGGCAATCTTTTAGAATCCAAAAAGCAATACTGACACCTACTGGTGAAATATTTGACCGCATCTTAATTTAAAAAATCCTCTCCAAGAATTTTTCCCATCTTAACTTCCCAAATTTCTCAACAGACACTGAGCTGTGTTTCTGTGTGCGTGTGCGTGTGTGCATATATACTCACCCTCTCTGCAGCAAACAAAGGTACGCACTTTGTAGGGCTGCCTGGAGGAAAAAACTCAGGTCCAAGTCCACAGTTGGAGAACACAGAGTGACTTTGGTTGTCTTAGGGTGGGGCGTTGTAACTGACTGAAAAGAAATGTTAAGTTTAAGCAAATTTAGCGCTTATGTCCCAATCTTGCTTCCAACAAGCTGCTTGAGCATATTTCCATCATGCCATTTTGTTTACTTTGCCAAAATAACATCCCAATTAATATGTCGCAATCTAAGATGATTAATATTGTTGCATTTACTACGGTGGGGCCATGAGATACACGTGAGTATGGCTGACGTGCCACATAAAAAATAAAATAAAACTTTAAAAAAAATTCTAAATACAAAATTAAAAAAAGATAGACATATTTTAGTCTAGATTGGTCAATTATTATTGACATAATTATAAACAATACACTTATAAAACCAGAATGACTTTAAAATATGTATATTTTCCATTTTGGGTGTATTTCTTTTTCTTTTTTTCCTAAGCTAACACGTGTCTGTTTCAAGTGAATTGCTTGAGCACGACACATGTTTGTGTAGTTTCATTTAAAACTGGACCGCTTGCACCACAAACTGGATCAAAAGAGACATAAATCTCCTCAGGGCCACCTTATCAAGCTCCTGAAGGTACGACAGAGCCGCATCACAGGCCTTGAGGTAACAGGAAAGACTCTCCTCCTCCCTCTCTAACAGACGGATACGAGATACTGAAGAAAGAGCCTGGTGGTCCAGAGACAGACCTGGAAGATACACATACACATGCCATCGTCAGGAATTGAATAAACAAAACAACCTGTGTCGCTTGTTTATCATTCCTTCTAAAGCTTTAGCATGCAACTGTTGACTTCCGAGTTTGGAGACTAGAATATATTTGGTATCTGTGTGACCTGTTTTCATCTCTTATTTAGATTTTTTTTTTTTTTTCCCCAGACTCAATTGTTTTAGCCTTGGCTAATTTTAACATATTTCGCAGGGTCACACAAATATAAAGTGAAAATGTAGTTGTAATAGGAGAGCAATAACACAGTTAGAGTTGGCAAATTGTTTGCTGATTTCAATCATAGAGGGTTATAGAAATAGTAGCCCAAAGCATCTTAGAAATGAGAAGCCTCCCTGTGCTTCAGATGTACCTGCCAAGCAGAAAAAAATGAAGACTTTAACCATCTCCAATATTTTGCAATAATAGACTTCACACTGACTTATTATCATTTTTTTATGGGTAAACCATAAATGGTTTCATCCCCCTGTCAGAGCAAAAAGCCTGATATGGGTGGTATCTTCAGGCAAGATGCCAGGCTTCATCAAATAAGCAGAGTGCTGCAAATAGACATCATTGCCAAAACATTCCGAGCACTTTTAAATCCCACAACAGCATGCAGGGCAGGGCAGGGCAGAAATATCTATAGAAAGCAAATAATGGGTTGACTTTCTCAGGCAGTCTTTGACATCATCTATATTAGTCCGACCTAAAATAATTTGTAAGATTCTGCAAGAAACCAAGCTAGAATTCAAATCCGCTGGTGTCTGTGACATAATTATATTTCAGCAAGCAGGAAATCACATCCGCTCATCAGGAAAGATTCGGTGTAATGACATGATGATGATGATGATAATGATGATAACAAGATTAAGCAGTGTCATATTATGTGGATTTGACTCTTGACCCTTTCCACAGATTGTATATGAAAATTACTATAAAACATTTAAGGATCTGAAATTTGAACTTGTGTCTGGATGATCCTTATTTACAGTACAGAAAAATATGTCCAGGGGCACTTTTGAATAGATTGACTTGACTTTAATCAAAACAAAAGTATTGGGTCTTTTTTTTTTTTTCCTTTTTAAAATTAAAAAAGATTCAGGGCTAAATTGACTTGAAGCTCTTTCTTCATATTGCTTTCACCAAATGAAAATAAAACAAAATAAATATATAAATGAGGGGGAAAAAAATAAAAAATAAGAAGAATCTGATATTCACCCAAAAAACATTTTTGAAAGGATGTTTTTGACGCAGCCCGTACCTTTAATGACAAAGGCCTCAGCCAGCAGGCGGAGATGGTAGATGGGTTGATCATCTTGTGTCAGCTCCTCCAGTCCCACCCTTGCACACATTCCCTGGGCATCGCGATGGCAACCTTGCACATAGTGCACTTTGGCCATCAGCAGCAAAGCCTCATTCAAATACCGGGGCTGGCAGAAAAAGAAAAGAGATCTGTGGTAAATGCTTCCTTCTTGAGGTTGTTTGAATTGACAGAGTTGAATAATTCAAAGAGGATGAAAGACTGACAGTGAGACGGCCTCGGCTCAGGATGATGTTGAGGTAGCTTTTGGCCCGGCATAATCTGGGTTGCATTTTGTCCATCAAAGGTATGGAGCGCCTCAACAGGTCTGTATTTTCCTGCAGGGACTCTTCCAGCAGTGCTTCTGCCAACAGCAGCGTTCCATAATCATCTGAAGGCAGGACATAAAAAAGTCACGGTGAACAGCTTCCAGAAGTTTCACGTCAAGCTCAGGAGTCGACGCAGTTCCGGAGTGAATGTACTGCTAAAATCTCCGTTTCGATCTTCCGTGATACTTTGAAATGTGATCATTCAATCAGAACACTGCATACAGTTTACACATTTTTGAATACGCACACTCAACTGAAGTACTCCTCTGTCCTAAATGAACAGATAATCATTTTTAGATCTTTGTCATGATTACTAAATCAAAGATAGAATATAATTACTGTTGTTGACTAAAATTTCAACTTTGTCAAGAGTAACAAAGATGGAGGAAAAAATCCATGAGATAAATACAATTAATTATATTAAGATCTGGATATTCACAAATGAAAATTTGGGTATTACAAGCCATTTTTTTCTCCAGTATTTTATAAGGACTTTGAATGATACTTTTTACAACCTTTATATAATACACCAATATTATTAATATAATTAATATCACCAATTACACCCTGTCAGTGCCGACCAAAACAAGACAGAAAAGATGCATGTGTGAAGTTTTATTTGCATGTATTAAAGTAAGCTTGCTGTCTTTTCTTTATCTTTTGTCAGCCTGGCGAATTTGATTTCTCTAAATTTGCACTATTGTGCTTTATGTTAAATGTACTGTAAATGTCAAATGTGCAATGTTTAGTATTTCGTATTATTATTTAAAACAACAACAACTAACAAGCACACACGGAAACAAATCATAAGACCTGACAGCAACAAGTTAGAACTGTACGTTGTCAACAGTACAAAGTTCAACTTGGGTACATAGTCACACAAATATCAGTACTTCCACTTGACTATACCGAGGAAACAAATTGAATTGTCGTCATGCAAACTTTATGCGCTCACCATCTTCGTGCATACGTGCAGCCTGCATGTGTTCGACGATTGGAGGAATTCGGTCCCAATGACATTCGGCCCGGTACCGATCCAACTCCGCTTCCAGCCGCAGCTGGGTGAAGGAGATGCGGGATGCCATGGCAGCTCGATCCCGGTGTTGACCGCACTCCCCTGACACGATGGGAGTGACTGCAGACTTCCAGGAGAAATAAAAATGTAATATTTGGAGCGTGTGCGCGTGTGGCTTGGGTTGGGGGGGCGCTTGCCATGCGTGTGGGTGTGTTCATACAGTTTTACAGTTACTCTGCGGAACAAAGTGGTTATTGGCTATTTAATCAATTTATAAATATGAACTATTTAGTATTTCCAACGTAGATTGAAGGAGTCAGAAGTGAATGCATCTGCTCTTAAGCTTTTTCCTTTAATACCTTAAGTGGATCAGGTAGAGTTGAAGAAACTGCAAAATGCAACGAGTTCTGTGTCTAATAGTGCATATAAAAACAGTAAATAAATAGTCTCATTGGAAACGACCCATATTCCCACTTTGTTTGGATGTTCTGCGTGTTCCTGAGTCTGCAGTATTTGCAGGCTGGCTGAGGTCAACCGGACGGTTTCAAGGAAGGACTAAACATAAACACAGTTGAAGGGAGGATAGGGAGGGACAGACACAAACTACTTTATCATGGAACATATACAATAAAACATAAAATAAAACCTCAAATCTTCTGAGCAAGGATTTTGCCGGGTCATTTTCTCTCTGGAAACTTGACATTTTCTTTCAGAAAAGCTCCCTATATTTCTCAGTGAAGAAGCTCGCTGCTTGCAGTTCCAATTGTGGCTTCGTGGAGACTCTATGGCGCCTCCTGCTGTCGAAAGTTGTCGCTCGCCTTCACTTTTGGAGGTACAGTATGGCCTGAATAAATGAAACTTCTTATTTCAACATTGAAAACATTGTTGGCAGCAGGTTGCCACCAAATGGCGCTACAGCAATGTTTTTATGTTGCACAAATACTTTTTCACTGTAGGTTTGATTGGCTGCACCGCCTCAGAATTTCCACAGTGCCTGGTGTAGGTCACGTCAACTGGCACATTTGGTAAGAAGCAGCCACGTTAGCTGGTTAACTGCCAAAATTGGTAAAGAACACAATTCATGATCATTAGTACTTTTATGGCGAGAGCACAAAATATTGTATCTATCTAGCATTCAACCTTTGACAGCTTCATAACTTCATGGTCATTGACTGTGATGAAATGGCGTATTCCCCTTCCACATGCATGTTTACTGACTCCCTGGACTCTGATCTGGAGGTCTACCGTTCATCCAACTGGTTTTTGGTGGTTTCACTAAATAAACATCCTAAATTGGCACTGATATGCTCACATGGCAACGCCATATGCCGTGCATGCAATAAATGATACGAGACAGCAACCTTTTTGCAGCATTGATCTCATTTGACTATGGAAATCACATTTCGCTTTATACTACTCCTTTGTGAATTTTGCATGAGATCAATCTACAAAGCCATTTTTAACCGCTTCTTCAATAGAATTAACTTTCATTAACTTCAGTGACATGTCTAGCTTCTAGGGGTTGATTATTACCTTAAAACTGAAGCACTAATGTATTTTAGAAATTTCTGCACAGTAGCTACATGACCGTATGTTTGCTTTAGAGCACACATCAATACAAGGACGGGCACATTTACTGAAGTTGTGAAAGCTATTGTTTACATGAGCAACTTAGTGATCGATGTTGGTATTCATGCCACACGATTTTTATCAGGTGGTCCAAGTTTGCTTGCTGGGTCTCTCCGTCTGTCGTCGATCTCAGCCTGGGATGGGCACTTCTCTGTCTATCATGGATCAGCTTAATGTTTAGCCCAAGATACACACAAACACACACACACACACACACACACACACACACACACACACACACACACACACACACACACACACACACACACACACACACACACACACACACACACACACACACACACAAGGGATTAAAAAGCCACAGGGAAACATGCTGTCCGAGGATGGAGGCGCGTGTAGTACATGAGAGGAGAGCACAAGGTGGCGGCCACTCAGGTGAGAATTACGGACGTTAACTCAATCTTAATGACTGCTCATGTTCATAGTTGGTGACTTAATGTATCCTTTATTGGCAATGGCAAAAAATAACGGATGGAGCTCGAGTTATTGTATTATAGTTAACTGTCAAGGAAATACAATGAAGTTGCAATGAAATCTGCCTCATCTGTTTTATTATGAGAAAAAAAACCTTTGAGTTTGAAATGCTAGTGCGCTTTTTCTAAGTCTTTGATTGGCTAAGGTCACCTAGTGTCTTTTTAATCCTAATTAGAGAAGGCACACAAGATTGTCAGTCCTTGAGCTGACACGCCATTATTTGCGATTACATTTGGTCAGTTTGAAAGCAACATTTTTGGTATTCAACTGTGGTAGTTAATTCTTAATATAGTCCCTCAAAAGGAAATTCAACCCACACTCCAATATTTATGTCTTTTTCACACCACACATAGAACTTCAGATGGACAGAAGGCAGCAAGCAAACTACAACTTTTTTTATTTTGATGCATTTGTATCTGTAATGGAACACAACCAAAGCACAAATCTTTACGGACTGATCTGATGCTGTATTGGAGCCAAAAATGTTATAATGGATGTTTTTTCAAAGTGCACTAACAAGCTTTTCTTGGTGGCAGGACTTGTTGGACACGATGACCCAGCAGAATTTTGTGACAGGGTTTCCATGTGTTCCCTCTCTGTGTTGGCTCGCCTCTACGTGTACGCGTTGCACGGTTGCCTCTGTGAAGTGACTTTCACTGCTGTGCTGGACTGGTGCAGCATCCAGGACAGGAGGATGATGGGATACAGCAGCCTTTGGGCACTGCCTATGTATGCCACTGCAATCTATCTGATGGAGAATCTGAGAAGCTGGTTGTTGACTCATCATCAAGGACTCTCCGTGCGTCTGATAACCTACACGCTTTTCATCTACCTGTGGGAGTTCACCTGGGGGAGCGCGCTCAGGCTGCTGGGGGCTTGTCCTTGGGACTACTCGGGTTATAAATACAATCTGGGAGGAGTGGTGACTTTGGAGTATGCGGTACCTTGGGCGTTTGCAGCCTTCTTAGCAGAGCAACATGTGATCAAAAATACTCTGAGGATAAGAATGTGCAGGTGAACGTTTATTGCTACCATTTGGGCTTCCAGCAGATGCTATCAGCAATTATTTTGGAACAAAGCACATTAAAGCAAGTTTATGACCCCATTTCATTTTTGATGAACAATTATGCAGTAATACATGATTGCATTTTTATCCCTGAGGAATTTCTGAGTGTGTCATTTGTTGGCAGGTGTGATCAGTGTCTTTTACGCTCAGGGTTTTGAACCACAACCAGTGCAACAGTCTGCACACCTCTCTTCCACTGGTACCTACATGAGTAGAAAGGAAAATAAACTGCATTAAAAAAACTCATAACCAGTGATATGCTCCATGTAAATTGATTGAATGATCGATCGATAATCATTGCGAATACTAGAGTGTAGGTTACTGACTGTGTGTGCTCGGGAATGAGTAAACTGTCTCCGGCAGAGAGCTCAAACTCCTGCTCATTCATGGTGACTGCTGATGATCCCTCCTGACATGAAAAGCAGAAGGGGAGATACTCAGATTTTTTTTTAGGCAAAAATAGGCAAAAAGACCAACACGCTGTTATATGTCTTATTCAAATGAATGATTTACATTCTTGCAAAAAGTTCCATGTCTAAAATCATTCGTACGTAATACATTGATAGAACATACCAGTTGCCAAATCCATACATCACTTGGTGGCAAGGGTGCCTCAGACAAACCAGGTCCAAACATAGTTACCTGTCAGGGTAACAAAGAACTGTATTATTTCATTTTTATACTTATGAGCATCTCTTTGAAAATATAAATAGGTTATACATAAATATAAATAGGTTTGATTATTGTAATGAAAATGTCCCATCCCTCATTGTACCTCCGTCTCAAACTGTACTCCAAACATGTTAATGGGGCTGCCGTTGGCAAGGAATGTTTTTTGTTTTTCCAGCCAGGACTTAAAACAGAATGGCGACATCACATTCATGTTGTTCATCTGGAATGGAGGATCTCTGAAGACTTCATCTGCCCCCAAAAAATATTAATCATAAAATTCTGAAAGAGTTAAACAATTGCAGATCAGAAACAGCAGCTCACTCGGATCAGGTTTCCCCGTCTTGCACTGCATTGATGCCATGAACCTGATAATAAAAGGCATTTTATCTTAAGTCGAGTCTGACCAGTGTGTAAACATGAAATAATCTTTTCTTACTCTTGGATTATCGGCACCAGCTGGGTTCCGAGATTTTTGCAGTAGAACCATTTCTCAAACAGGATGTCAGTTGTGTTGTCAACATAGTACCTGAAGGCACCAGCACATGCTTGTGTCTACATGATGACTTTGAACCAGAAAAACAAACATGCATTTTGCATAATAACAAAAAGAAAATCATGCAATACAAAATGCCCGGTCAGCTACATTTCATCTTAATCTATTATTCTGCCATTTTCATTTTTTTTCCAAGTAAGATGAATGCATTACCTGAGGCAGTCAGTCTCAGCGAGCAGCCGTTTCCTCTCTACCACGAGTCCGACCGTATTGGCCTGTCTCTGAGGGGAATGGGGGATCCGAGCAGGCAGTAGAAACATCTGAAAATTAAAAAAAAAAGACGATTTCAAGAGAAGCATTATCAATAGAACTGCTACATATCAGCATCTCATATGATAAAATCCAATTAAAAACAAGAAATTGGATCTGGAAGGCAAGGCATCTATTTATAATCAATTTTTTTTATGAAATGCTATTCACGCATTGGCAATTTCAGCTCACCTCTCCCTCCTTGATGTGCACATCCTTGTGCTTGCCATTTTCAATCACCTTCAGACACATGTCCCCCTTCAACTGGTAGAAAAGCTGTTGGAAATACAGTGTACAATATTGCCACAACCTTTTGTAGATTATATAACTTTCATACTTTGGGCAAATACAAAGCTTCGTACAACTTCATATGACCTTACCACCAAACCACATTGATATTCTACGAAGTTGTCAGCTGACTACCATCTTCATTACAAGATTGTAACACCGCAGGATCCAAATGCTATACACACAAGAATCTTGCTCAAAGTTGTTGATAATTTTATAATAATGCAACATCAGCCTACAGTTTGCCCCTTGTCTGGGTATACAGTGATGTATAGGTGTGACATGAGCAGGGGCACACAGGGGATTTCACTACAGTACCAGTATAAACACAAATAAAGCTGCTGGAGACTTATTATATTACATTGTGGCTAAACAATACTAAAGTGATTAAAAAAAAGTCGACCTGATTGTTTCTATGATAAAAGAGTTATTTGCCAAGTTGTCATACCTCCTCCCCTTCTTCTATATGGTAATCCTTCCTGGTATTTGGTCCTCCAACAAACATAATGTTTAACTGGGAAAAGTGCCTGAATGAGATATAAAAACAACAATGAAACAAACAAACATTCCATTTCTTGATGATGGCAGATCGGAAATCTCTGAATCTCAGCTTACTTACATCAGCTTGTTGCAGACTGGTGGCAGGAAATGATTCTGGTTCTCTGCTATCCATTTGTCCACATTCACAAGAAGATGATTATCATTCATTATTTCAATCCAAGTTTGGGGCCTTGCTGCTGTGTTATGCCACAATTGCCTCTTTTCTCTTACTACATGAAGCAGCTTAACTTTTCCCTTAAAGTCCAAAATGCAAAAGTAGGCGGTGGCAACTGGGAGGAGTTTTGCAGTGGTGAAAGGTCACTTGCATTTTACCAAGTCATAACATTTGTTACAGTTGTGCAATAATAATAATAATAATAATAATAATAATAATAATAATAATAATAATAATAATAACAATAAACATAAAAATAACAATGATGATAATAATAATAATAATAATAATAATAATAATAATGATAATAATAATAATAATAATAATAATAATAATCAACTTCGTGTCAAATGTCTTTCAGAATGAATAGCATTAGGTCTCAATCGTGATAATGTCCTAATTATGCAGTCTGTAGATTTTCTTTTTTTTCCAGCGTCAAAAAGCGAATGAAAACGAAGCAAAATATATGGAGGTACATATCTTGTTTTACTTATGTTGTCTTTGTCATCAACAACCAATCACAATACGATGTCGTGTACAAGGTGGAACTACGGCAAGCAGCTAGGTTTGGCAAACCTGTGACGTTTCCTGGCTACTCAACACCAAGGAGCGGAACAGTCAACTTGGAGTCAGGTAAAATAAAAGAAACTTATGCAGTTCTGTGGTTACTATGTATTGAAACAAATTCCACTGCAATACTATGTGCCGCACAGTGGACGCCACGGAAATAATATATCCGTGCTAGCTGCCGTACAACAAGCGGATTTGCGGCAACGTCATTGCATCAATGTATTCTCGTATTTTGCTGTGCATGGGATGGCAAATTATTTCAATTCATAGTGTGTAATATGATTGAATTTTCTTTTACTTTCCAGCTAAAATCACCCTTAATTTTTTCCCAACCATCTAAAAAAGTTGCAATACATTGATGACATGGCTAAATGAACAAAGATATATCATGGCACACAGCACACTAATGTGCCACAGCGCCGTGGTTGGGAGTCAATGTTGAAGTTTATATAACTAGAAAATCATTAACTGACGTCTTTACCCGTGTGCCAAATTGTAACACGATACAGCAGCACAATAATCTTTCTTGTAACTTTTTCCCTGCAGGTGTCTCTTGCAACAAAATGAAACATCACAGTCTCCTCCTTTTCTTGTTCTCCTGTCTTCTGAGTGTCCTCTCTCATGTGGACGCTGAGCATCAGAGACAGCCCCCCATTGTCGAGAGTGCAGCTCACTTATCCGGCCACGGTCGCCTTGACAAAAACATGATCCAGGATAAAGAGTGAGCGATGCTTCCAAATTGCACAAGCTATTACACTTTGCACACACCCAACTTGCAGTGTGCAACAATTTGTCTTTTGTCTCACAGTCACATTATGGAGCATTTAGAGGGTGTGATTGACAAACCAGAAAAAGACATGTCACCTCAGGAGCTTCAGCTTCATTATTTTAAGATGCACGATTATGATGGCAACAACCTGTTAGATGGGCTGGAGTTGGCTACAGCGATCACCCACGTCCACAGAGAGGTAGAAACTCAACCCCCATTTTTTGTGGCTTTAATCAATAATTCTTTTGATGAAGGGCTTAAATCGCAGTGCAGTTGAATGAATGTCAATTATTTGTGACTTTTTGCTATTTGAGAGCTTGCCCACAACACCTGGTATCTATCTCCTGCAAATAGCAGATGGTCCACTGTTTATGTATCGTGAATTGTTATGTTATTTCATTGTCTATAGCTTTATTTTATTTATTTTTTTAATTCAAAGTGACTCAGCTGAGTGGTAGGATGGCGCCCTCTATTGACCAGCTTGTATTCACAAGACTGCAGCTTCTTTTTACATGTACTTTTGGTTATTTGTTTGTTGTTTAGGAGAGAGGAGATAACGGCAAGCCAATAGGAGAGGAAGATCTCATGAAGCTGATTGATGAAGTTCTGAGGGACGATGACAAGAACAATGACGGTTATATAGATTATGCAGAGTTTGCCAAATCACTAGAGTAATACGTCACCCTGCACAATACTGTTTTCTTTTTTATGTTCACAACAAAGCTGTAAAGGAGCAATGGCTTTCCGTAAGAGCGCCAGTCTCTTTTGCAAGGACCAGTCAGTTTTGTTAGTAGCAAATTATGTTTACTCTCTCATCTGGAGCAGTAAACCTGCCGGTTCAAAACAGTAGAACGAACAATTCAGGCTAACCCATGCAAGCAAAATCTTCCATGCAAGCATTTTCCATTCTTGTAGTTTCCTACAATTAGTGCCTCATTAAAGGCTGATTCACATCAAACAACCAATGAAACGTTGTCTGCCACTGGGACAGTGTATAAGCGCTGTATAGTGCCGCTACTTGCAGCATTTTAGGATGAAACCTGCTATTTCTTCCTGAAAGTTGTATCTTTCTATCCGATGAATGTCAAAAGTATTCTACATATGAGCCAATAGCTGTCATCCTCACCGTGTTTGTGCATCCAGCGGTTACGTGACAGGAAAACATGAATGTAACGCAGTGCTGTCCTGTGCAATGCTGCCTCTGTATCACTGAACAAGACTAGTCGCCTTGCTGCTGTTTAGTTGGTCAACCCATGAAGCTAAGCTCACGCACAACATGCTCATACATATACGCACACACACACAACTTCACATATAAGCTGCCTCGAGAAAAAACAGCTTTCAAATTCATCTGTGATTTTTGATAATGTACAGTTTGTTATTCTATAAATATATATTTTGTCATCTCTTATCTATTCTTCACAGGTTGTTTAATACAAATATTTAAAAATAAATGCATAATAGATCTAGAATGTGAACTATTAAAATCTGTTATCAACAATGTTATTGTTTTTGTTTTTATTGATTTCGCCGACCCCAGCTAATACACACCTTAAAAAACGATTTAAAATAATGAAAAATAACGTTTACACATTTTTTTTGTTCCGTCTGAGCTGTATACAATGATATTGTGGCTATGAACACCAGCAGCACAATTATTGCTCAATAGTTAAACATTTGACAATATTCTCATCCAAGTCACAAATGAAACATTACAGAGAACATGCATGTACTTAAGTTTGCTGATACATGCTTAATTCTAAGTGCTTAAAATGCTTAGCTCCAATGAGAGGAGGGCTCCAGGGGCTGCATGGATGTCAAAGAGAACATTGTTGAGGTCAGGTTGCTCCTCACATGACTGTACCATTCTTCATGCTGCTGCTGAGAGCTCACCTGCGGTGTGACGGAAGGACACGAGCTCATGGGACCTTGAGGGTGATGGGGGTACACTCTGGCAGGCAGCACTGCAGTGACGTGTGGAATGTGGCCCAGGGGCTGGCCGTAATACTGTCGGGCCATGGATGGTGCCACATGCATGCTGCCCAGTAGTGCCCTGTGGCTCGACATCATACCCAGTGGGTGCACTTTTTGGGAGACCCGCTCATGCTTGCGCTGTTTGGCTCTCCTGTTCTGAAACCACACCTATTGACATGCAGACAAGACAGGGATGATTCAGCAGACAAGAGACAAATGTCCTGCAGTCATTACTGACATTTTAGTACAATAGTGTTAGCAAGCAAATTGCTTGCCCCAAAACAATTTTCAGAGTTATTTTTCCTTAATTCTTGATGTACAACAATTCCATGAATTCATATTTCTCTCGGAATCACGGGAAAGTCCATTTTAAAACCGCCCAACTTAAATTGGATTGAAGTTTGTCGCCTTGAGTTTGACCTATTTTTGAAACGGTATACAGTATTTTTCAACTCTGCTGGTTCACCAAAAAAATCCTAACACTAACCCCTAACCCTCATCATTTTGGAGTAAAAAAAGTTGACTATCGTCTGTCCAGTCCCTAGCAGGTACCTGAATGCGAGCCTCGTTGAGCTTGGTGATTCGGGCCAGCTCCTCTCTGTAGTAGATGTCAGGATACTGGTTCTGTCCAAAGGCCATCTCCAGATGTTCCAGCTGCTTGTGGCTGAAGGTGGTGCGGAGGCGCCTCCTCACCGGGGACTGAAAGGCTCGACTCCGTCGACTAACACTCGCAGCCACAGAGGTCTCACACAATGACCCCTTGCTCAAAGAATCTCCAATCTCTGCTTTCAGGATGAACAAAGAGGGTGAGGTTTTGCACCTTTACTTCAAGACAATTCCTCAGATCCTGTTTCCTCATTTTCTTGCATTTCCCACATTGGCATCCCGCAAAAAGCATGACTTAACTCGTTAGCTCAATGATGAGGTTTTTGATAAAAGAGGGATTACCCAGACTTGATGGTTCCCACTGCCATGAAGCAACATGAGAGCCAGAGAGCTTTTGCAGCCAAACACAAGCTTGTGAGAAAAAGTTACCAGAAACGCAGGGATTTGACGCAGATTATTTCCACAACTACCAGCAAAGGGACTAATTTGCCAGAGTGGGGGACTGAGCTAACTTTGCCCTGCCACACAAAAAAAGGCCAATTTGAGTTGTCTATGTTGCTTGCATGTTAAATGTGACATAGTGATGTCATTCTTCATTTTACTCATATTCATTATATATATAAAATACTGTATATATAATACTGTCACACATACCAGTGTCGCCATTATATGCATGCGTTATTCACCGTTATCATTATTCACATATATATATAGTATATATAAAATTTATTTATTTATTTTTAATTTTAGTTTATATTCATTGTAAACAGTCTGTATTCAATCTATTCTATTCTACATTATAGGTGTACACTAAAATGTAATGAATTAAAATTAACTGCTACGATGGTATTGTTTTTCCCATATTTTAAAAGAAGGATTATGAATAAATATGGTTTTGCAAACTTACCTGCAGTGGAGCTGACAGTGGCCATGTTAGAGAACACGTCCGCACAGTCCTGGTGGCTCCTCGTTTCATGCCCTGTTACTTTTACTTGGGCCATCGCTGCAGTTCACTGATGGGATGGTCAGCGCTATGTGGCCATCCAACACTCGCACACACAGCCCAGCACCAGCAATGTCACGTGTCTCCTTACCTTTGTGTTCTCAGGTGTGGATGAGACCACCTGGGACCAATGTGACATAACAGGGTGGGTGAAATCAAATATTTCAGTTTTTAGTTTGTTTGGCAGGTGTTTTTGCTTGCAGATCATTGGGGTCATGCAGTGGATTGTGATTTATAAATCTAGTAAGATTTAGTTTATGTTTTGCTGTTAGTTAGTTAGTTAGTTAGTTAGTTAGTTAGTTAGTTAGTTAGTTAGTTCATAGAGACTTTGTCAAATTGATTTATAAATTTAGTAAGATTTAGTTTAGTTTTTGCTGTTAGTTAGTTAGTTAGTTAGTTAGTTAGTTAGTTAGTTAGTTAGTTAGTTAGTTAGTTAGTTAGTTCATAGAGACTTTATGTCAAAATTATTTATAAATTTAGTAAGATTTAGTTTAGTTTTTGCAGTTAGTTAGTTAGTTAGTTAGTTAGTTAGTTAGTTCTTAGAGACTTTATGTCAGATTCGCAGAAAGAAATTCTTTATTATGCAGGCTGTGTGTGACTGATGAAATCTTTCACATTCTCTTTCACATATGAAGGATAAAATTATCCATTGTGATAATTGATTTCAAAATAAAATATATGAATCTGAATGATTTAAATGAAAAACTGAGGTTTTATGAAATATCCTTGGCGAAAAGCTGATAACACGTTGGACTGCCCACTCATGGGGCACTTATGGAGTGCGCCAGAAACGTTCCAGGACTGATGTTACAAAAAGATGTGGATGGACGATTAATTGCACGGAGAAAATCCACACCAGACTGAGAATATGCAAATTCCACACATTAACACGGAGCTAAGAGTCTACCCCCAATCCTCAGAACTGTGAGACAGATGTGTGCAACCACTAGTCCATCATGCCACACTGGTTTAATAAAATTCTTCCAAAACATATGTCCATGTAGTCACGATATATGCTGATGCCAGCATCTTTTAGTGCCCGTGGAGCCCACTTTTTCCATTTTCCTTCTGGAAAAAAAATCAACACCATATTTAGCAGAAACCACACATCACAAAAGAGATCATTCAATATCATTTTGCACTGTTGGAATTGGTTATTTTCATTTTAGTGATACATAAAAGATTACATCATGTATGTTGCGCTCACTCAGCTCATACAACTGGTGATGGGTAGCGGAGACGACGGTAATTAAATGAAACACAAAAGAGCTGGTAAGTGGGAGGATATGACCTGGGTATTGAAGCGCGGATCAGTGATTGGTTCCGTGCAGTTCAAGTAACGCGCATTCGTGCGGGGACGAGCAGTGTCAAACTCATGGACAGAGCACATTGTCAAACAAGCAAAGAGCAACGCGCCACCGGTAAGGTATTTTAAATCCTTTGGTTTTTTTTCCCATTCATGATCTGCCAATGATGTTTTGTAGCTTGTCATGCTGATCGTTTGGTGAAAGCACCATTTTAATCCGATATTTAGTATTAAAGTCCAGTAGTTCGTTTGTCTGGAAAAACATTCAAAACGTCGCGCTGTTTAGCTTTTCCTGGTTGCAAGGAATTCTGGTTATTCACGTTGCATGCTGGGCGATGTATCTTTATTTGGTATTGGGCTCATCCATCATATTTGTAATCCTATTTGTATATGGAATAATGAATGTGAATTGTTGTCTATATTGTTGTCTTCTTTTTTGCTTAAATAAAGACAACAATTCACATTCATTATATGCAATTGCATATGCATTTCCATTTTAATATATCAATGGGGTTTTGTTTGGTCTGCAGGTTTATAACCTGCTACTGCTACTGCTGCTGCTAATGTGGATCTAAAGAAACTAAAAATAAACACCACAAACTGAGTTGAAACACCATTGTTGCTCTTTTGGTACCCCTTTCGACGGGGAGAAGTTGGAATAGCCGAACAATGTAGCATATCATATAAAAGTCCTTCATTAAAGTCCAAACGTGCTCATGTCCTCCTCAAGAAATGAATTGCATGTTCCTCAATACAAAGTTACTTTCGTTGGAAATCTTGTTGTACTCATCATAAAGATGAAATGAACCACACAACTGTTTTCGTATAAGTTCCAGCCATATGTTGTGCGGCTTTGTATTGTCCTCGGTGACAGTTTTATAACTGACAGATGGCAATGAACCCAATGCATAGGCCATGCTTGTTATTGAAAGGAATGTTACCAAGATCATGTCTGACTTTAAAAAAACAAAACAAAGGTTAGGGCTTCAAACTAGTGTAACACTTTTGAACGATAATTGAATAATTATTTACCATAAGTTACTTCAATGGACCAGTTGGTTCGGCTGCAAAAGCTGAGTGATCGTTCAAATGAGACACTGAGATGATATAAAGTCAAATTCATAAATATTTAAAAATATTACTCTGTGTGCTTGCCATCAAAACCACAGACAAGTGTAATAGCAATTATTTGTGCTTTTAATTCAACAAAAGTGAACATAAGTTGACCACACTAAATTATATAATGTTGAAAGAAACAATATTGCTTTCTGCTGGAAATATGAACTATATTTAATACAGAGCAACCCAAGCATTGTCTTCTTCTTAACCGTTAAAATAAACTGTTAATACACTCCCACTTCCCAAGCAGGAACTGCGAACATGCATGTGGTTATATGATAAGACTGTTTTTAATTTCATGAGGCAAAAATGAGAGGCTCAATAAAAGGCACAGGGCTCCTATGACTACAATTTTCTAATGACTAGACTACAACCATTAAATAAGCTAGCTACATGACATATTAATGTGACTAAATGTGAAAACGTACACACTTTTCCATCCTTTACAAAGATCTGGCAGATCAATACTACTTTCCACTTTTGGCCACTTCTTGCACAGCTTCGATCCACTCCTTTCGCTCTTCGGCAGTGGCCGCCTGCAGGAAGTAGTGCGTTTCCTCAGAGGTGATGATCTCAAACAAGTTGCCGTCAACGTCGTATCTTTTGGCTGTAATGGCGGGAGGTAAACGGTTGAGAGATGAAAAAGGCCTGAGGGGGAAGAAAAGGGACACTGTGCGCTTCTCACCCACCATCAGGGACGAAATCCACAGCCGTGACCACTGAGCCCCGCAGATAGATGGACCCCAATGGGTCAGCACCCTAAATTGGAAAAAAAAATTCGTTACACTCTTTGCCTATTTGAGTTACAAGCGTAATCAGGGAACAATTGAAATTTGTATCGCGAGGCATGCATCTTTGCTCCAATTTAGGTATACACTCGACAGCTATTAGAGGAGGGCCATTATTTGAGGTGAAATGTATTATTTACCTTGGTGGGATCGTAATAATGCATGTAGGCAGGGTCGTTCCTCAAAATGAATTTCCGGACTTTCCAGTTTTTTCTCTTGTGGCCCTGTGAACAATGGAGCAATCCAAATCAGAATTTTCAGCATGGAGATTAGACTGGAACGCTTTGTACACTAGTTTGCCTTGAGTTAGTACCTGTTTTAGCAAACAGCCTTGTTTGACAATATTCCCTCTGAATTCTTCTTTGACAAGAGTGTCCTCGTCACTGGAGTAGCCTTCGCAGAAAAAGCCGCTGTCTGCCTGTCACAATGCAGCACATGCTCCAAAATCTCTTAAAATCTTCAAATGTCATTTTCTAAATCAACCTATCTGATTCGCCTGTCTAAATCAGGGATTGTCAACCGGTGGTCCGCGACCCTTTAGTGGTCCGTGGCAGTATTGGAGGTGGTCCGTGGAAATAGAAAATAATGTAAAATTTTTCAAAATAAAATTGATTTATTATTTAGACTGTTTATTTTCCAGCTAATTATTTATTGCAGGTGGTCCACAAAATTGGAAATGGAAGATAATCGTAGCATTTTTTCAATAAAATTGATTTATTTAAACTTTATTTATTTTCCAGATATTTATGAATCATGTACTCATCCAAATGTAGCTGAGATTCCCAAAATAGAAAAACAGATGCAAATAAATACCCTTGGACAAAACCAGTTGAAAATCCCTGGTCTATACGAATGACTTTGCTGAGCATATTAGTGTGACTGCCATCAACTTACAAAGTAGTAAAAAGCCTCGATCTGATCCAAGAAGACGGACTTCTCACTGCTCACCGCTCCCTCCTTTGAAAGATCGCCGGCGGGCTGCAGGTAGCCCTCGTTCAGAAGACCCGTAGCTAACATAAGCGCCTCGGGCCTGTTCCTGGCTTTCTGCTTGGATATGAGCCACTCTAACACCGTGGAACCTTTTAAAGAAAGTATCAAAGTGAAACTTGCAAGAATAAAAATAAAAAGGAACCGTGACAAAAAGCAACACTACCAGTGAAGCAGTGGTTGAAGATTCTATTCTCTCGCTCCAGTTTCAATTCCTTCACCCCTTCATCAGGGTCCCTCAGTTGATTATACAGCTCACTAGAACGACAATGGCACTTTTTTTCTCAAGATTGTCGCATTAGTAACTTTATGGTAAGACTTTCATGAGCTTACGTCAGGTTGACGGTGTCGGGCAGGCGAATGGAGCGTCTGGTGGACTTCCTGGCAAACTTCTTGCCCCCTTGCAGGCACTGAAGCGCCCTCTTGATGTCTTTGACCCACAATTCCCTCTCCTCTGTGTGTGACGCTTGGAAGAAATGCTCCTGTTTCTTCTGTGTGGTGATCTTGAACACCAACTGAAGAATGAAATGAACTCACTGATGTGCACTTCTGCTCCAAGTTGTGTTTGTGTGTGTGTAAACGACACAATATAGACATACCATTCGGTTGCCACAGTCCTGACAAGGACTGATAATGGTGGCCCCCTGCAGTGGGATCATCCCTTTGGGAGACTGATCTGTTTTCTTCTTGTAGAAATCCAGCCCGTCTTCAGACAGCACCGCCCACACAGCGGTCCAGTAATTTAACAGTGAGCTCTTTGAGTCAGGAAAAACATGACATTAGATGAATATTTGTACTTGTGGTGATATTTTGTACGAAAATGTCAATATGATGATGTGAATAGATGCGTCACTCCCCCCTCAGGATGACCTTTCATAATTTAACTCATCTTTTTGTCTTTCAAATGCCGCATTGGCGCTTTCTTGTTTAACGACTACTTCCCCCTTTTTCAACATCTCATCTGTCTATCTTTGTCAAACCAAGAATCATTTGTATTGATCAATCACTGTACGATTAGCGGCACCAAAGTTAAATTCTTTGCTCAACTTTGTCCCTTATTTGAACTTGTAATGGCAATGCAAGCAGCCTTTGTGTTGTTTTATCCCTGCCGTAAGAAGACATTGTACAGCACAAACACTCGAGTGTAGTAGGATATAAAAGGTCGTTTAACTAAATGATGTGACACTTAATACAAAACACGAGCTGTCTTATGATCATGCTTGCAGAATTGCGTTGCTCGAGAGTACATAAATAACCTTGGGTACTGGACCACCTTGTTCGAGAAGAATGATCACATGACAGCCCCTCTGGTGTAAATGAAATACACTTGCCTTCAGTTTAGCACAATGAATAAAATGGATAATTTTTCCGTCTGAACCACACTGGAAAGGTCAATAGAGGAAGTGAGTGTTCTTACCTTTTTGACCAAGTAACCCTCTCTTATTTGTTGAGGCTCCATCACTGTTACTTCACTCAGTGCTTCTTTGCCGAGCCGGTTGACCGACTTTTCCTTCTTTTTCTATCCCCACCGCCCCTTTTTTGGATTTTACTTATTTTTAAAAATATTCTTCTGTTTGCTTGTCATCAAAACTACTGACAAGCGAGCAGGAAGTGGCTTTCTGGGTGGGGGTTTGTGTGTGGCAGATGAACCGGCCATCTCCTTCCTCTTTTTTTTTTGTCAGCTGTTTCAGCTGACGTTTGTATGACTCGCTCAACTTTTGACACTTTTAGGAGCATGACTCATTTCACAAATGCTGTTTATTTTGTATTGTTTTTAATTCATTGCACAACATTTTTGCTTTACTCCTACATAGCAAAACGTTTTAACTCTTGACGCGTTGATGTCAACAGCCAATCCTTTTGCTTATATGATAAAATACCTTTTCACTCGCTTTTAATTTTTATTTTATTTATTAACTTTTTGTGGTGATGGCTAATGCGGTGACAAAATACTATTGTATTTTGTCACTACAATACACGATTCCTTCATGACTAACACAAGCCTGAATTTTAGGACACAAATATATAATACATCATTTTTCTTCCAATCAGTTTCTTTTCTAGTGTGGAAAAATAATCAAAATAGAGGTGAAGAGAAAATGCCTGTTAAAATTGAGTTGCAGTCATTTATCATCAATCAGTAATCAACCATGCTAAAAATGTTTAATGATTATTTTTGGATGGATAAAATTTTAGTTGTGTTAAATTTTGTATTAAATTATTACTGGTGCTTTGGGAGTTGTCAAATGATGATAAATGCAGGTAAAGAATTGTATCTGAATTGTGCAGACCCCCAAAACCAATGATTTATTTTGTTGTAACGCTGTTGGTGCTCCTCTAGAGGTTGCTATTTAAACACTGTTGAAATGTACATTCAAACGAGGCGCAATTTTAAAACTGTAAAAATGTGTTGTGGGCGATGAAAACAAACCATAACAAAAACGCAGGCATGGTGACGTAACCAATTTTGTATTTATGACGTCATACAGGGAAACAATTTAACGCATCTCCTAGTCTTGCAAAATGATATGATAACGAATAGAATGTCACCGTAATTATTCCGCAGTTCACTGACATAGTTTTAAACGTCAATGCATGCGCGCAGGATGCTCGTCTCGTGCACAATAAAAGGACCGTTCGTGCCATTGACGTCAAAGGACGAGATTGACGTAATTACAGAGGCGGTGCCATTTTTATATCCCACCTTTACAACCTCATGATTGGCCAGTTTTGACATTTTTCCCCGCCTACTATGGTAGAATCTCTTATCTCATTGGCTTTTGGCGTGCCAGCGATTGAACCGGCTCAAGCGCACAAATGGATTAACAAAGAACCAACAAAAATGCTGCACGCAACGTCACGTATGGTGGCAGCTTTCATCGGGACAAAAACAACTTAGAAAAAAGCTGCTGCATCGATGGAAAGGCTATTCAAGTGACTACAATTGAGTCATTACGTTTATTCCGGTAAGTACATAAAATTTTCGTTATTTGTCATTCTGTAAGATCCTATCTGTATGTGCAGATTCAGCTAATTATATAGTGAATGCGTTTGTTTGTGAATCAACATGTCATGACAAGAAGCCATCATTTTTAGAATTATAGTAGTTTTTGCTACTTTCTGGCTCAGCTATGTTTTGCACCGCAGTTTAGCTGGAGTAAACAGAAGACAGACATAAAAAGGCACGTGAGAGAATAATGTTGATCATAATCCATGCACACAAGACACCCCGTAACAAAATAGTTATTTATCATGCATAATTGTCAAATGTCAAACTAACCAGTATAACCAGTAACTTGCTGTCAACACACGACCTAACATTCATTGACCTGATCTTATGTGACCCATATTGAGTCCAGTCTTTTGTCACTGCTTGTGTCGCACTTACAAGCTGCATTAGAATTTGGAACATGCTTTAAAAGTGGAGCAACGAAGTAAGGCTTAAGAAACAAAGCAGCAGACCAGAAGAGCAGTGGTTTAGCGGAGTAAACTTGCTATTAGACTAGTATTTGTACCAATAAGTAACTTGGATAGCGAGATCTCCAAAGTAAACAGCAATTACTCCCACTGTTTCCCTAATCATTGGTGCATTCAGATTGTTGCTCAAATGTGCTGTTTGGTTTAGTCAGTGACCCCAAAAAGGAGGCCCGGTTTAGTCAGTGACCCCAAAAAGGAGGCCCGGAGTTCAGTGTATTGGGCAGTACAGAAACAGTTCATTACTTTGTGACATAGGCTGAGGCTACTTTTGGTTACAATATGTTCTGGGTCTATGTTTATCATCACATATCTCTGATCTTTATGTAGTGGAAACCAAAAATGGAAAATATTGATTGTAGAGATCCTTTCAGAAGCTTTTGTGTTAACGGTCTATATTGATTTTTAAACTTTTTTTTTTTTTGCATCCTCTCAAAGCAAGACGTCCTATATGCAACCTAGCCCTGAAATTTGCCTCTGATGGATAGCGGGGCTGCATCCCCGCCCTCATCCGTGGTGGCCGGCCCTTCGACCCTGTGGCGCCTGGCCGAGAGGCGAGCGCGCAAGGCCGGCTCTGGGAACATCTTCAGCAATGTGAACCTGTGGCAACTGCAGAGACTTTTCAGGGCGGCCGGCGATCAGGATGCTGAGCAGAGGGCTCAGCTGGTTTGGGCCCACAGGGATGAGACTGAGCTTGCCCAAGCCTTGGTGGGACTCAGGACCCGGAGTCACCGCAGAGGCTTGAGGGCTACCGGGAGGGACGTACTGGGCGCACACTGGATGCGGGCCTTCAATCATCTCAGGTATCAGCAGTCTGATACGATGGCATAGTAAATCCATGCAATTTGTGTGGGACAGGGACTAAACCAATAATTGACCCTCAACCTAAAAATGTTCAGTTGCTTATATTGACAACTTGGCATCAAAAAATACTGTTTTCCTTTTATTTAGTATTGCCGAAGGGTTCCCAAGCAGCCAGGAAAAGGACTCTGGTGATGATACAGATGCTGCGGCTCATGGCAGCGAAAGCCCACATCAGCACACTACAAATGAGCTCACTACAGGGGCATCAGCGGTTCTAAACGAGAGCCGAAGCTTCAGGTCACCCGAGAGATCTCCACGAGCTGGTTCAGGTTCGAGGAGAGGTGGCGAGACTGACCCTGACAGATACCTTCACAGAATACAACACTAATGACGACAATTTGTCCATACAGGCGATTACAGTATTTACCTGTTTGCGTAGTGACGTGAGAATACATGATGCTGCACTTGCTGTTTTTCATGCGTTTTATATTTATGGCTTACAACTGATATTAATACAAATTGTTAGTGTAATCATGACTTTACTATTTTAGTAATCGTGGCGTGTTTCGACTTTTGGATCTCCGATGTAAATCAGACCCCTTGTGCCAGCACAGAATACATCAATGAATGTATTGTTGGGCTTGAAATAAAACACTACCAACCTCATCAAATACTTTTTTGTGTACTTTTTAAGCCTTTGGTATATTGATTATACTTCTGACTTTGGTGGGTCTTTTTCATTTATTGTGTTAAACAGGAAAATAGGTATGATTCATATTCAGTACTCAAGTAAAACATTACACTTTGTGGCAGGTTCATGGTCTTGTTAATTCCAGCGACATTCATGTTGGTCGAAGCAAAAATGATTTCCGAGTAACCGTTTCTTCCGTGTTGTTTCAAACAGCCTTTATTGTGCCACAATAGCCTGCTTTCATGTGCCACATTCACATAGGTCAGCAACCTTGAGTGCCTTGAAAGGCGCCTTATAAATAAAATGTATCATTATTGTTACATGTACGGATGGGGGAACGCTCCTGCTAACACTGGTCTCTAATGATCCATTTAGTGTACTAAGGCTGTTATTTGCAATGGGGTGCAATTTCCTCATACTGTTTAATAATAATGTCAATCAAAACTCAATGGACGCTGAAGTTATCTTTGTCGCCCCGTAGCGGCCACTAAGCAGTATGACGTCCACCAACAATGCTCTTACAAGTCGCTAGACGACGCTACTGTTACGCATTTAAAAGGGCAGAGAATCAGTCAAATGTAGTTCATACTTGTTGGACGCAGACATTTAAATCGAGCAAAAGTAAAATCTTCATAGTTATTCTTAACTACAAGGCCAACCAAGCAAATGAGACAGATAATGAGGGGAAAAGTTATGACTCAGCCAGAAAAACACTTAAAATTTGATAATGTACTGATCCTTTCAAATAGAGTTCTCAAGGTTAACCAAGAGAAAGCGGCGGATCAGCATAAAAGCAATTATGGTTGGATTAGAGAAAATTGAAATTAAAACAAAATGGCAACATTGATTAAAAAAATACTTTTACAGTGTGTGATCTACTTGAGATGATCAACACTGTACACCAAACACATTATCTTCATCAGCAATCAGCGAGCCTTCTCCCTAAATTCAATCTGGATGATACAAAGAAACAATAGTGGTGCCTCACCACCACGTGGAGGGCAACACAGTTTGAAAAGAAATCTGAGTTATTGCATCTATACAGCTATGACCTTGAAAAAGCTCAGTTTATCAGTTCCGCATTTTATAGCGAGCCATCAAACTTCCCTCCTGTGTTCTGCTAACACACAATAACAAAAATGCACAAATTTTGCAGTTTATTGGCGCTCACCTCTCTGCAATGTGGTACCTACAAAATCTCTTGGGCAACTTTAACAGTCAATGACGCCTGGAAATGGCCAAAAGGACCTTACACCTCAAATCAAAATGGGAGCAATCGCGTCACATGCTCTGATTCTTAAAAATAATGGTGGATCTCCATGACAAGATTGCCGTATGGTGTAATACAGCAAAACTTGCAAGTCAGGTCAACCACATCTCAGAGTGCCACTGTTAATAAAAACATCAAGCGTTCACCAGATGTCCTCATAATTTTTTTGTTCCCTGCAGGTTCTGCTTGTGTTTGGGGACACTCCGACATCTGCTGAATCCTCGAGCGCTAATGCGGACGAGTTCTGGCTATGAGGTAATCCTTTCTCCACTTGCCTAAATTTTAATGCAGTGTGTTAGTCACACTGTTGCTGGCTGAATGCCTTAAATATTACACGACACTTTGACTGATGATGGCACTTTGATGAAGCTTCATCGCGATCGATTCAGGACACGGCTCATTCTTCACTGTTTGCGGAATGCAAGAGCGAGAGATGAACTCGGAATAATTCAGTGATTGCAACAATAATGAATTAATGTTGCGTATAGATTTAGCTGAATGTTGTGTTTACCGGTGATGATTCTGTACTTCATTGCAGACTACAAATCTGTTTAGTGATTCAACTTTCTAGTTGTGCAAAGGTGACTCAAGGTAAGATTGGAATGACAGGTGCATGAAAGCAAAGGAAGCATAGTCAAAGAGAGGAAGTGACACCCTTGATGCAGTTCTGTGTGAGAATGACAAAGCAAGTCGTATAGAGATTATTATACATGAGTGAGGATCACACAGAGCCAGTGTCCCCGATGCATTGTAATTAGAGTACCGAATGGTAATTAGGGAAATGATATATACAGTATTCATGCTCTGATGTTAATCCAAGACCGATGCAGCGCACGCGCACACGCACACAATTTCTATTCATGGAATCACGCAACGGCACAGCACATCACTCATTGTTATTCCTTCCCCTGTGTCATTGTGCGCCTTTGTTCTTATTTCCAGCTCAGTTCCTCACTGGTTTCAAAGGTCCCTGACGTAAAAAAAAAATACTCGTCTCTCAGGTGAGCATCAGGTGTGAGTTTAAAAGGAGAGACCTGCTGAGATGAGCATCTTCTCTCACTCTCGAATCTGCTCAGTTTTATCATGGCACTGATAGGAAGACTTAATTGAAGCTAATGTAATAGCAATGGATATATTTAGGTTTCATACCAGTTCATTAAAGTTCAGAAGTGCAGTACAGTCGACCGCCCATAAGATTTAGAATCTGACTGAAATTCGTAGGAAAAAAAATACTGCAGAGTACCTCAGAGGACTTCTGTCGTTTAATTTTTTGCTGCTATAAATACAAGAGCTAGAAGTAGAACATTCTGCGGATGTTAGGTAAAGTGATAGCCTGCTTGTAATCACAATCAATATTTGTTTTTTCCTTTTTTTTCCCACTGCAAAAGGTAATCTGTAACTTGACATCAGGGTTTTTGTGTTTTAAAAAAAAAATTGATTCCAAAGTCAGACATTGCATCATACCACATGTTTATCCACTTTAACAGAAGACCCACTTAGGTTATATTTACATTCTTTATTTCTGCTCAGTTCACACAATTGAGCAGCCACTAGTTTCTAGTTCAAAAGTCACAACAGACATGAAAATAACCATTAGATTAAAAAACAACATCAGTGAGAGCTGTCACATAAATTTAACCGAGCTGCCTAACTGGTACAGGCATTTGTGCATAGAAGGTCAAACTCCTTTCCAAATGTGAGAGTGAGACCTTCCCTGTCCGCCTTCACGCTCCGCGGCCTACGGGCCTGTTCTGGGCTTAGAAGCGACATGTTCGGCCAACTTCACATCGCATCACATTACACTGCTCACGAGGCGTTCAGGTGAGTCGAGGACAAGCGAGGAGAGGAGTTTTACACTGAATAGCTAGAGACGGTCACATGGCCCATGACTGTCTTGTGCCTGTTTTTTTTCTGTGTCCTTTGACACTGATTCTTACGCCGCCATGAACAGAGTATTCATAATCTAAAAGGTTTGATGTAAAAAATGCTTGACATCTGTCAAAAAAAAACTATGACCAATTATTAAAACACAAAAAATGGAATATCGCTTAATGTTAGAAAACTACAGCTATTCGTCACCACAATTCAAGTGCACATGTTGCCTATGCTCACATCAATCTCTGAAAATTTCAAAACAATCGGTTCATTATTTTGGATTTTATGTTCAGCTATATAGAGAAAAAGGTGCATGAAAACCAAAGTACTGTGCAATTTTTTTTTTGGGGGGGGGGCAACCTTGGTGGGGTGCATCCAGAGTGACACGAAAATGTACTTGACCCACTTTAGTTCTCAGTAGCTCAAATTTAGATCACATCATTAAACAAACACATTTGTGTTGTTTTACAATAGTTATTCTTTAACAACTAGCATTTATTGCCCTCATGTTGGGATGATCAGCCAGGGAAAGGTCATGCTGAGACCTGGTAAAATAAAAAAAGCCTGTCTAAAAATATGAAACGTTATTAAACCTTATGAATAATGAATTGGTCTTTGCTAAATATCAGTGTCGATGCCAGCATGGGCAATTTATTGTTGATCTAAATGTCAAATCCATCAGGGCTCATTTTGTTGTGAACTCAACACCGTAAATATTTAAATAACTTCACCGCGAGTGGCCAGTGAAACACTGCGGGAAAAGTCGTTAGGGAAACAAAACTCTTCACAAGTAAATTACTATCCCACAAACCCAAACAATTTTGCGTAATTTATTCAGAGCTCTGGTTGCGTTTAGAGCTGCTTTATTGTGACGCACGGTAACAGCGTGCCTCACATAAAGATCAGCAGGCTAAAATGGGACAAATTCACATTAACACGTTCCCACTGAGTCGGAACTAAAGAGGAAAAGCACGTCTTAATAATTCAGTTCAAAACAGACCTCTGAGCCAGTGACACAATATGCGGAGCATAACCTTGAGCTAATGAGCAAATTTGCACGCAAACGAGACTACAATGCACATGCATACACACATCTGTGCGTGCAGACTTTGGGTTCATGGTAGCACGCTATAGCATGCGAGATCACACAAACAAGTGCAAGAACTGTGTCAGCCATTGATACTTTCACCACTGTTTTACATATGGATGTCCTTATTGTAAAGTCCTATAAAGGCCATTATAAAAATATGATAGGATAAAAAATGTATGATCCTATATTTAAAATTCTAGTGGGTTAAATATTTTGGGGCTATTATAATAGAAAACCAGCTACCATAATGTGTTTTGCCCTAGTTATTTTCTGGGTAATATTTTGAGTTTTTGGAACGACATCCCCTCCAATTAGGAATGTCGTCTTCGTTGGCAGACCTGTCAGAGAGTGGGAGTACTTTGTGGATGTCAGCCAATAGTGAAAAATAAATTCCTCTTGATAAACTGAGGGAGGAGGGACATTTTAGATGAAAGAAAAAGAAGACAATATGTGATGTGTCATGTGCTTCCTGATTTTGGTGTAAATCAAAGCTAAAGGAAAATAAGTGGGATTCAATGAACTCACTTTATTTCAGTTCAGCTGTGAAAACCATCCACAAAATGGCTCTGATTGTTTTTCTTGGTCAATCAATGTTTGAGAGCCTACATTAAGCCTTTTTGAGTCCACTGGCGGAACTAAAGGGGTGACCACGGGGGCTCTAGGCACCCTGAACATACTTGGACCCTTCAGGTCACTGGCAAGATATTTGACTTTTGGGCAATTGTTTTCATATTTTTTTTCTGCCCACATTTACCCCAACGCACAATAAATCTTTATCAGTGTCTTCTGAAGAATTCTTACGGTTTTTAAAAGAAGAAAAAAAAATGCTTTGCCGAATCCCTGAGATATCCATGGCAACCCCAATGGCCATGTTTGAGCATTAAAATCACCATTGTTTTGCACACTTTGTAAACCACATAAAGAGCTCTCCAACTGTACATTTAATGATGCGAGAGAAACATTCACAGAAATGCAAAGGTAGCACTAGAAAGGCTTCAAGGCCAAGTATAGAACCCCGTTTAGTGCACTTCCAGCAACACCTTTGAAGTCACCCTGTACTTTCAGGCAGGATGTGACAGGGTGCGAAAACGGATGAGATTCTTAGTGGAAAAAAGGCCCCCGGAAGCCCACTACACCCTCCCCACACACACACGCACTCTGCCACATAGGATGCGAGGACACAAAGAACGTCTGCCGCAGATCAAGGGGGAAAAAATATAAAGTCAACCTTTACAGCAGACATCCCTCCTCCTCATCACTTTGCACTCCAAAGTCTTTCTTCAAAGCGGGATAATCGGAAGGCTACAACGGAAATGGGTCTGAACACATTTCCCTGCAGGCATTGTCACTTTAAGAACCCAACTTATTTGAGATGCACGGTGGAAGACAAGTGAGTCACAAAATTGGGTTGAAACACTGTTAACCCTGTTCGAGACAAATTTGAACTTTTGAAATTTGACGGTGATTATTAAAAATAGCCTTAATGATATTTAAATGTGGGCCTAGGAAAATCTTGAAATGGTGGAAAAGTCTTTCGGATGATCATGCATACTAAAAAGTCATACAATTAAAACTTGGAGTTTATAATTTGCTAAGTTAAAAGTTGAAAAACAGCCTTGTCTTATTTTAAAAGTGACAATCACATCACATGGACTATATATACATACGAGTTGTGACATCATCAAAAGCATTGTGTGTGTGTAATGTGGAATGTTGACACATGATCACATGAAGTAACATCAAAGATCGCCTTTGATTGGCTCGAGGCGGTCACATCTCTAAGCGTTGACGTGTCGTCGCTTCCAGATAGCCTTAATGGCATATGCATCTATAATGACTGGCTCATCATGTTGCTTTTAGAGACATGCATCAATATTAAGACACTCGCAGGAAACATGTTCAGTATACTTTATATAATGTGAGAAGTTGCTCGACCTGCTATGTGCACTTTGCAGACATTATTTATAGTCACCATTAAAAGGCGCAAAATCCAGGGAGCATGTCATGAGAAAAAACATTTCAGTTATTAATATTATTATTATTTTTTTAACATTGGGTTTGAAAGAGTATTTGGAATGGAGGCCCAAATTGCAAAAAAAATAATTATATATAAGATTTATTACACAATATTTATTTATTTATCTATTTATTTATTTATTGATTGATTATCATTGAGTCTGACTTTTGTCTCCTGTATGTTTTTATGTATTGACATTTGTTAAGATAATACTAACAACATTTTGATAGTATGCTTTTCCATTACATTAGGTTTTGCACAGTTCCATATTTGTATTTGATGGCAAATGTTCAAATTGTCACTGTGAAACATTCCAAAATTCCTTAGACTAACTTTCCATGAAAAGATTCTTAAAATTTATCATGCCTTTGCAACCCAGCTACTATTGTTTCTATTCGTTTAAGTGAGAGAAAAGTCCTTTATTGTATTCAGACCGTTTCAATCAATCAAGTGATTTTACTTCGCCCAGCAAACTGCAGGAAAATACTGATGTTTAATTCCCTGTCACAAGCAACAAAAGACTCTGTCACGATTGTCTGCGCTTTGAGACAGACTGTCGCTTTCATGCGTTAACAAGAGGGCGGCTCATGAACACAATACAACTACTGAAATAACACACTGCATTTATCAAGTTATAGCCAGCATATTTCACTTCTTCAAATGCAAAATAGAACGAAAGAGAATGGCATGTGTGGAAGGCTGGGGGTTGCGCTTTGAAATAGAATAAACAATGAGTAGAATGCTTCTCGATGAGCTGCCACCTTATGTTTGTGTCTCCCAATGAACCAAGGAGCTACATATGGGGTTTGATGCCCCCATCAGGGTCACCTTTAGAAAAAGGGTCCCACGTGCACGACAAAGCATGGTTCAAATGATCCCTTGTGAGGAATAATTATTGGATTTAGTTATACATTGCCCACACGTCGTACACCGGGTTCACTGGCATCAATAGATACAACTCAGCCACTGGTCCCCCTGTCCTAGGTGTCCCACAAGGTTCCGTTTGAAGTCCCCACATTTTTTTATCTGGCCATCACAGATTTCTGTGCCACTTTTTTTCAACTGTATCCAACTCACTACCCCTAATAACCTTGAAATTTGATTGCCCACCTATTAAAATGTTATGATAACCTCACAGTTTTTATATTTTGGCATCCATGGGTTTTCTCTAGACAGGTAGAAACAAACACACATAATAGAGGCTTCCAACACCATCTTCTGCTTAAAAATAAAATAACAATGTTGATGGCCCTGAAAATAAAAAATAATCAAAAAGAAAATAGACGTGGATGACTCAAATGTCCAAGAGCTCAATGTCAGTCATTGTTCACTATATTTGCTTTTGAGTGTCCTTCATTGAGAGCCGCAATTTCAAGTGGTTTTGCATCAAATGCTTAAAAAAAAAAAAAAAAAACGTCAGCTGGCACTCTGTTGTGTTCCACTGGCTACATTGTTTACTATTGAATTTCACGTTTTTGTACTTGCTGCCCCCCATGATTGCGTGCTGGTCAAACTGAATATATATTTGCTTTTCATGTCTAGCTAACAGTAGTACATCATGTAATACATTTTGTCATATGTTGAAGGCTTACAAATAGAAACAAAACATCTTAAGTGACAGCACCTTAACCTTTAAAATTGTGACCTTTAATATCAGGGATGACCTTTGGATTTCACAGCATGGTCTAACCATTTGTAACCATAAGATTTTGATCAGTACTTTTTTTTTTAGTGCTTGGATAATAAATAAAAATGGTCATTGAATGAAGTCTTGTGACATTTGAGATGAGTCTTTTAAAATCAGGACCAAATCTTAAGAAAGCGACCTTTGATACTGACAGAACTAAATAAGTCATCGGAAATTACGATGAAAATGAACAAAACATGTCCGCCATTATGAAATCAGTGCTCCACAATAAATAAACAAAAAGGTTTTCAATTTGATTTCCGTAGGTTTTGCATAATCTCAGAGATTAACAATGGAATACTTCTTTCAAAGCCCCGCCTCCTGCTGCTCTGCTGTGTACAACATGAAGCGAATGTGATGAAATAGAAAATATGGATGAGTCTATTGCTTCCTCTGGCAGCTTCTGGAGAATAGCGTCATAGAGCATTTTGGTCCCCCCTCCACCCCCACCGGCCCCCCTTAAAGCGCTCTGGCAAGCTGAGCTTTTCATGAATCTTATGTTCACTGTTCAATTATTCAGCCTGCCTTCCACTGGTGGAAGGCAGATGCAGAATTAGAAGATTCTGGTTTTGGATTAATCACACCACATGGGTGTTTATCTCCTAGGTAGTGATAATATCACGTCTCTCTCATTGGTGTTAGTGTGGCTCTGGGTAGCCGTGACTGTAGTGACAATCCATTGGTGTGTACCTCAACGGGGGTATTTAGTATTTTCGTCAAGATGAAGGTGTCTAGGAATGCGCTACAGCCCAAAGCAGTGAGAGGCGAATGAAGATTAATTAAATCTCCAGGGTTTCTTGCAAGTTTAGTGGAGAAAATATATTCCTTCATCTGTACTGTGGCTCTGATGTACATGGCCTTCATGTCACCAATTTCATCTTCCCTCATTGATTCCCTTCCTCTTTCTGTACCGATTTTCAATGGCAGAGAAAATTGTGCCAAGGCTCATCTGTTTTATGGGTTTGATCATGTGAGATGAGCTGATGAGATTAGCCGACAGCAAGTGGCAGTACAAAATGTCCGCTCCATATGACATATAGTTTTTGTTGACAGCGACTTCCCCTTTAAGGAAACCTTATTTTAATAGCCGTGTCTTCCCAAACTTTTGTCCACAGTTTCCACCTTCGATTTTTTCTCGTCGTAATATTTCAGACACATTCTACAACTGTTAACGTCCGAAGTCTGTCTGCCTGCCCGTCTTCTCTTTCCTTCCAATATTACTTGCCTTACATCACTCTCCATTCACCTCTGTACAGCCTCATCGCCGAAAATTTCCATCTGCCTTTGACGGCTCCTGATTTCCCACAATTGCGTCATCATTTTCCAATTTGACTTTTTTTGTTGTCGCTAAACTGCTGTCAGAATGTTTAAATTACAACAATAGTCACAAACGTTAAAGCGCTTTGATAATCTGTCATGCAATATTGCTTCATGCGCTGTCACATCCGAGCACATACTTAACGGAGTTTCGAGATGACAACATGCGTAGAAAAGAAAATGTGCAGGTGCCAACGGCGTCATAGCATATTACAATGTATGTGTAGGCAAGCAACATCAGAGGTGGCTCCTTAGGCCTGCTTGACAGAAGGGGTGCGTCTGCATTTGTCACAGGGTTGTTGTTCAACGTGACGGCCATGTTGTCCCCCAACCCCCTTCCCATGTAACTGTGGCGCCATCCGACGTGATGTGACACGCGTGGCGATGCTAAGCAGATCTGAGCTGGCTCCTCGCTTCACACCAATCTGTGTGGCCTCCTCCTCGGGCAAATGTCTCCTGAAGCGCTGACGCACGAGTACACACACGGAGCTAAATGGTTAATCCATTCATAGTTTCCGTGTCCTCCCCTTTGGTACCCTTGTTTTATTCTTGTTTTAATTGAGGAAGTCTAATTCAGAGACACAGCTACTGATGGAGTGAAAGCCATTATTTGAGTAAAAATAGGGAACATACTCTGCTGCAAATAGTGAAAACACAAATGTATAAATATTATCTGGTGCCAAAATCTGAATCAAGAGGATTTTGGTTCACAACAGACTTGTATTCCTATGTCAGCAACGTAAATCGAATTTGATTGGAAGTCGATCACAAACGTAACTCAGAACTGTAGTTAAATCGTTACAAAAACTTTGCAGCTATAATTAGCTGTAGCTTTGTTTTGAACACTGCCTCTTTTGTGTTTTTGAAAAAATGCATTCCCTCCACTTGTACTATTTTAAAACTCAGTTGCCAACCCAGTTAAAAGTCCTTAAAAATAATTCCCCTCCACAAGTGGGTCACTAAGCAGCACAAGGTCACCAATTGAGATGCATTTAATCATTGGTAGCTCAAAGGTAGGATGTTGTGGGCCTAATTGATGTCAATGTGTGTGTATGTTACTTAATGTGTTGTGGATCTTTAATAAGTTCGGGCCACTGGAGCCTTAGCGTTAATTAAGTGCTCAAGACAGATTTCGGCCTCAGCAGCACACCGCACTCGCCCTCTACAGGATTCACACGTGCACAAATCGCGCACACGCACACATGCATACAATAATGGTATGCAAGAAATATGAAACAATTACAATGACAATGAGAGCGTAAACCTTTGTAGTGGTTAGAAGTTTAAAACCTGGCAGGCTACTTTCTTGGTCACAAAGATGATGTTAGACGAGGGGACCGTACCATTTTAAATCTACCGTAGGGAGGTTCTTCCACCGTGACCTAATTGGAAAATTGAGAAATCACCCGATCAAAAGTGCAGGGAGAAAACCCCCTAAAGAAATCCAAATGTCATGACATCTCGTACCTTCTTTCTTGAAGCTTTAAAGCCATCGGAAGTGAGTTTACTGAGCGAGTGACTGAGATTTTGCTGATTAGGCTTCCCCAACCTTCATCCCAACATCTTCATTCCACATCACCCCCCCCCCCCCCCCCCCCCTACAAAAGATGGAGCGTCGTTAGTATGCAGAGGAGCGCAAGTACAAACTGCTTACTTCTCTTCAGAAATATGAAAATGAAATATTCATGAGTTGAGAGAGCAATCGTTTTGAGCGGGAGAGTGTGAGTGAGAAGGATGAGGATGGGAGGGAACAGATGCCATTTTCCACCCCTCTCCATTTGCCACCCTGTCTGAGTCCTTGCCGGGGGTACGCCTATCCCCACCCCACCACACCCCACCCCACCACACCACACCACACCACACCACACCACCCTACTCCTGTTCTCCATGCTTAGATCTTGAACCTGAACAACGTTGTGTTACATCACAGACTATTTTCTGGAACTATCTAAACCTTCTATCAGCTGGCAGACGTCACGCGCCATCTCCACAGGCCACGTCTCTTAATGACTGTATTTATTATGTTTGCTATTTTTAAACGTTCACATATATTTGTTTAAAATGTTTGAGAACTATTTAATTATTCAAAACACAAGCAAACACACTAAACCAAACATTTTTTGCATTCACCTATCTCGTTTTGGCATAGTGATAGCGCCGTCTTCAACGTGTCGGTCTCATTTATCTTCCTCCCGCTGGCGTGCTCTTTGTTTTTCGAATTTCTGCGTGATTCATCTTCCTGTCGATTTATCTGCGTTGCTCCTTCACCTTCCCTTTCCATGTTTTGTTAGGGAACCGAGTCGATCCACTTTTGATTAGTGCTACGCTGACTATCATGTTTTAATATTTACGCTGAGTAATTGTTAGTTGTGTGACTCAAACAAGGCCTCTGAATTAATCTAAAGCTAAACAATGCAACTGTTTACAACTCTGATTTTCCAACATGATATAGATTCATGAATATTTGACTTCCCATCATATGCATTTTATTAATTTTTAACTTGGCAGTAAAGTGCTACCTTTTGTCATTAGCATGCGTGCATGAGCTTGTATTTAACACCGTCGGCGTCACGGAAACTCCCGTAGCCTCTCATTATTCTTCACAGAGGGCAGATGACTTATTGATTAAAAGGACTCATTTATTCAGATGAGACATCTGGAGAAGCCTGGGGCTTGTTTTACTCATGAAATCAGCCTCCTTTCTTTTCTCCAACCCCCATGTCCTACAAAAGACATCACACATTTGTTTGTACACATTTGATTGCATTTTGGAAGCTACGAATAAATCGACACACAAAACACGTAACTTTTGGGTAAATTCCCGCATAAGGGTCTCTTGTTTTACCCATCCATTGTCTTTTACTCATGTCCCAATCAAGGTCATGGGTGAGAGGCGGTGCACACCCTGGACTGCTCTCCGACCATTTGCTGGTTTAAAATATCTCTGTTGGGTAAATTTGTTAGGATGAGTGTGGAGTATGATGTCGAGTGCATTGTAATATATCAAACTGTATTATTGGGAACTCTAACAGTGTAATGTTTTGAAATAATAATTAGATTATTCATTGCTAGATAACAATATATAACCACGGGTGGTGCTAGGATTTTTTTTTTCCTTGGGAGCCTGGGGGGGCTCTCAATGCGAAACACTTTTTAAACAGACCTAAACAAATTCTTCACAATACGCTAATAAACATTCATTACATGTAAAGTGGAAAGCATATCCGGGAAAAACAGCAAATACCTAGTCGGTGCCCCACTTCTCTGGCTCCAGCTTTTAATATACCAGCAAGCAAAATCTGTCCGGCTGTAGTCATTTGCATAATCATTATTTGTAAACATTGCATCGTGAAAAGCAAAGTGTATTCATTGACTTCAGCCAGAAGTTCATTGTTAATAGTTATATAAACAGTCCATATTGTGATGTCAGCCACCCAAGCATGGAAAAATAATTTGAGATCATCCATTCAGTCCATATTTTTTTTGTACATGTCAGTTATTGGCATAGAACATATTTTGACTTCAACTTGTATTTCATTCTGTGAGGCAAGCAATGTCGATTTTGACCACACAAGTAAGAAAATATATTTTCTTGATACCCGCAGTCAAGACTGGCAATTGGGTGAGAGGAAAGTCAATGGAGATGAGGCATTACTTGCTGATGGGGAGTCATAGTCAATGTTATTGGCTAAAAGAGACGATGGAGCAAAGGGCAAATAAGGAATGTGGATTTGAACTGTTGCTCCCATTTGCTAACTTTATCTCATCCTCTGTTCTATAAAGCCCTTAGTCGTCTAGGGTCAGCATCTTAAAGTCAGCATGGGGCCTCGGTTCAATAAGTAGGCCACGGTCTTCATGTGCCCCATGTGCGCATATGTGCACCCGTGTACGATTGAAGTGGAGCTTCTTGCAAGTTCATATGAAAGCTCTTGTTTTGACAGTCACTCGACACGAGGATTAAATGAGCAGCGAGAGTTGTATTAATCCTCGGCAGCTAAATACCGCCTGAGCCCCCCCACCACCACCACCACCCCTAAAGGCTCCTAAAACTGGGCAAGGATGGAGAGGCTGGGATTGTGTAAATGTGTTGTCAGAGCACACTCATTACAGGAGGGTTATGGATGGTACATTAGTCCTTGGTAAGAAGTCCTTTCATTTGTGTACTGTATGACCCTGACATGAACCTTCTTCTAATGAGATCCACATGGCCCCATCATGTAGATAAGTGGCTAATTTGAATTTAGAGCCAATTCTGCTTTTTTTAAAATTAATTAATGTATTTTTTAATCATCTCATACCACCATGTTTACATTTAGTGGATACATGAAACGACCCACGCATAAAATACTCGGAAATAAACATAATCAGCTTTCAAGTATAGCTCAAGTTCTCATAGCTGTTATTATGTTTTTTTTTTTTCGACAGCAAACTAGTGGTGCTCCAAGTCGTGAACTTCACTTTTCTTAATTGCTTTTAGACCTGACTCATCGACAAATCAATTTCGCACAGTCGACCAAATTATGAGCAGTCAATCGAGGACTGCCACCTAAATTATTATTGTGCTACAAATTGTTGGTGTTTCTATTCCCATCTGGAAGGAACGTCATAATTAGAAGTTAATACTTAAAAGAACATCTCAATAGATTTACTTGGTGTATTAATGCTTAGGTTATTGAAGATAACATCATTGCAAAAGTTCAAGTCAAGTTCACACTTGACTTTTTGACATCTCCAACTTAATAAAATGGGAATTTCTGAATGTTTTTATCATGCTGTTACAGTAACCTTGAATGTGAAGTCAACATGAAAAACTCCGTTATGACGTTATAACTGGCAGATGTGACAGGAGGACGCTGATCTATCCATCAAAACATTTTTTTTAAATTCTTTATTGCTTCTCTCCTTGCGCGTGATTGATGGAAGTAGGACGACAGGCTAGTCTAGCACGATCCATTTAGATAAAGGAAAACTTCACTCGACTCCAGTTTTATGATGCTCCCATTGCGTGAGCGACACTCTGGCAATATTTTTTGCAGATACTGATCTAAATGTTTTTCTCATCAGCCAACACCATCTTCAAACTACCACTTGACAGTAGCTGGTAATATAATATAATATAATATAATATAATATAATATAATATAATATAATATAAACATAACACAATTAACACAACACTATTTGTGGCCAAAAATTCTGTTTCAGTGCTGCCCAGTGTTAGCCTCTAAGTTTTATTTGAACATGTTGGCAGTGTGTCCAACGTGTAGGTGTTCGTATTTGCATGCGGGAGTAGCACCATGGAGATTTAAAAAAACAAAAAAAACAAAATCTCAGTGCGGTTTTGAAAAATCTAATTTGGTACCTTTAATGTTTAATACAAGCCGTGCATGTTTCCCCTGGGAAATACCAGAAATAGATCCAGGACTGTAGACTTTTTGTGGGCTTTCAGGCTCCTTCTTAACATTCCAAATCCAAGCAACAGTTTTTGAAAACATCTGTTGTAATTAGCATCACCATAGAAGAAATGATCTTTTGTCTTACTTTCCTTTTGGAGGACAAAATCTTCTTTAACCTCTGTATTCATGTCAAAGCGGGGGGAAAAAGTTGGCTATCAGAGAGGATTAGCCCCAGTAGGAGATGGAACAGAGGCTGTTTGGAATCTTAATTGAAAGACTTGCTCTGTGTGTGTGTGTTTCATATGTAGGTCACGGGTGTGTTTGGAAAGCGTGTCTGGCGTACACTGGGGTGATGATGTTGTGTTGCAAAAGTCGAGTAACTAAACAAAAATCAGTGCACAAAAGACCCTTGAGCGGCTTCGGCTGTCAGTGTGATGAAACGCCTCAGGAGCTTTTGATCACTGAAGTCATGGTCAAACTGAGCAGGGCCCACTGATGAATGTCTGCTTTGAGTATTGGCAAGAAGACCTTGTACTTTCAATGTTAGATGTTGAGGTGGGCATATTTTGCAGCTGATTAAAACTTTGCACAAAGCCAGGGGCGGCGCTATGTGGTGGCAACGGTAACAAAGAAGTGGCCCGTTATCAAATAAATTCAACTCAGCGAAACATTGCTTTTTACATGGACTTGTTCATATGGCCACCCCACTGAAAAAGGTCCTAGCTGCGCCCCTGGTCAAAGTCTAAGAAAATATGAGTTGATAATGTAAAACTTGACGGCAATCCTTTCTTAGTGTTGACAAAAATACAACTACGCCTGCCTCTAATCACAGATCCGTCACACCCTAATCAGTTGGTAATATAATAAATCGTGATTATAGTCTGTGGTCCCGCGGGCAAAGAACAGTGAATTAAATTAACTGATTTCATTATGTTCACTCACTTTGTATTTAGAGGTGACCTTGCTAGATGAGCTCCAAAAGTGACATTAGAAACGGAGGGGGGGGGGATTCTGTGTTGGTGTAATAAGATACATTCTAAAACTTTGCAGCAAAATTGTTAGAATGACATTTGATCTACTGGGACTGATTTTCTTCGATAAATTCCGACCAGTGGAAAACATGCTATTTACCCCCCTGGTGTCGGATGTGTCACATTTCAAAAACTGGTTAAAGGATCTAAAAATAAAACGGGTAGCGTGTGAACCAGGCTGAAGCATTGCCTAATATTTCCATATCCGAGCAGCAATGCCAACCAGGAACAAAGCGACCTGTCAGAAGCGATGACGTTTCTGCATGATCCCGCCGCTAATCGCTCGCGAGCCTTCTTGAAGAGTCATCAGCATATGTCGGCCTTCAAAGTCTCGCACTCGGCGTATTAAAATCCATCTTTGTCGCCGCTTCTGATCCCACCATGGAGCCTTCAGCATGAGCTCGTCATTTTTTTGCAGTGCTGTGTGCCCGTTTTTTTTTCCCCCATCGCTCCCTCTCTCGGATATCCCCCCTCGCCAGTCGTGAGCAAGCGTGGCACCGCGTTAAGACCGAGAATGTGCATGTGTCGGAGCTGTCCCCTTAATCCTTACAGCAAATAAAGGGAGGCTTACCCAGTCTGGTGCACATAAGCACCCGTGCAGGCTGGCAGGCCCATTTCCCATACATGTTCCTTCTTTTTTCTCATCTTCATGCTTCATCCTGCGGTCGTTCCACTTTTTCACTTTCTTCATCCTAGTCTTTCCAAGAAGTCTAAATGTCTCTCTCTCTCTGTCTCTCATGGGCTTGCACCCAATCCCAGCAGTTGAAAGCGCCTCTGCTCGTTTTGCCAAGTTATTTCAGGGGTTTGCAAAGTTGGCTCGAAAAGCAAAAAAGGATTACCCTCGCACCCACAACAATTACACTCGTCTTTACCGAGCTGGCTGCCGGAGCCGATGAATAAAAGGAGAGGTGCTGAGGACGGATTTGCACTTTGCTTGGGCTCACAGCTGTTGCCTGTGCAGATATTAGACTTTAATATTCTTGAATGTGAGACTTTGTTTGTCTCAATCCATTCCCCACCGATAAAGAAATGTATTCTTTGTCCGATTCAGATTATAATCTCTTTTTGGATGACTCATGTGTCAGCTGTGTACTTTGTGAGACTACAAAACAAGCAAACTGTCTGGACATGAGTGATGCCTTTGTTAATTCATCGAGAAAGTGACGATTATAAGCACGTTAATGCTCAAATTTACAAAATGTTTGCCGTCACTCCTAATTGTCTTCATCTGCTTGTTGGAGGCTAATTTGCAAGTGTGGCTGAAGATGGTGATAGCTCTGGAGAGCTGGGGAGGGGCCACAAAGCCACTTGGCCCCTCTTAAATATTCTTCTACCCCCTCGGGTACCGGGCCAGATAATTGACTTTTTGGGTATTATCCAACTTTTCTGATTGTTTTTTTTTTACATTTCCAGCAAATTTGAAGAATGTTGGAGTTTCAGTTTGATGTCCTTGTCCCCACGGCCCCCTCCCAAAGAAAAAACAAATCCTAGTTCAGCTACTGGATGATAGTGAATATATAATGCTGCTTTGATTTTGAGTCTCCTCTTCATGAATGCTAAATGATTGTTGAAATTGTGGAGTAAGAAATGAGAATGTATACTTATGACTCCCATTTATGGACAATTGCACGCTTCAATCTTTGTGCGGCTGTGTCTACATTTCTTTTATTTCCACACACTGTCACGGCCAGGTGTCCCGATACTTTCATCTTTCCAGGGTACAGTTCGGATATAATTGAATTCTCTAACTATCCCACTCTGCTTTATTTCTTTGAGCTGACGTTGCAGTTAAAATGATGACTCTATAAAAAAAATTGCACAAAAAGTTTAAAAGGAATAAGTGAGAGAGTGTGCAATAATATGCCGGAGAAAATCCAGAACATTCCTTATGTGAGGGCTTGTTTAAAAAAAAAAAAAAAACTCCCCAGTCATCATTTTTTTCCCCCCCATGTATTTTCATTTTTTTTGGCTTGCTTTTTTTCCCCCCTCGCCTTAAAACATTTGTGTGCCTGGCAAATCAGTGCAATCGTCCCTCTTTAAAATGAAAATCTCAATTCCCTGCCTGTTGAGATGAAAAGATGGTGTCCTTGTAAGACAAACAAAAAGTATGTGCGGCTGACACGTTGTCAAGTTCCTGATGTGTCCCTCCCATTTGTGCCCGTCACTTTTCCGTATGCATGATTAAGCTATAACAAGATTGCTGCTTTTGTCGTGCCTACGGGAGAAAATGTCCTACCGTGCGCCAGTGAGAAAGTGGAAAGAGCGAGCTTCCATAAATAAACCACGCCATCCTGCTTTTTGCTCAAATTAGGCAAATTCCTTGGGAAAGAGCGTACAGGCTTTTAGCCGTCATCAGCTCTTTAGTGTGTTTGGTGTGCTGGAAGCGATGCGTTTGGTGGACTCTGTCACTGTAATGCGACGTGAATGAAGACAACCTTGAGGAGAAAGTTGTCAGTCGTCGTCGTCCTCGTATGTCAATGCCCACGCCGGTCGCTTTGTCCTTTCTCATCTGGGGGACTTGGTGGCACGAGAGTTATTAGACACACACACACACACACACACACAAAAACTCCTACTACGATTGAATTACTGTCATCCACTAGAGGCCACAAGCAATCCCACGGGCATTCTATGAAAATGAATTGGAGAAAAAGTAAAAGTAGCTCATAAAAAAATTTAATCATCCATGCATGTAAAGTTGTAAGTAGGTAGCAACAATACATTATCCTCCTCTGCCAGCTGAGCCTCGTATTAAAATGCTGTTATGGTAATTGTTCTTTTCTATTAAAAACTCTATGGCACGTCAAGAAGAAAATGCACCAGCCAAAAACAATTATTAGAATCTATAAAGTCAAAGGCCTGTGAATTTGGAAGCACTCCTGTGTTTGGAGTCCAAAAAATGGCATCGTTGCTATTTTGGCTTTATAAAAGTTAAACAGCATTACATTGGACAAAGAAGAGACTTTATTTTGGTGATTTTGGACTCGTGGGGAGTGCTTGTCACGATGAATCCAAGTGAAAGCAAACGTTTTTCTGCTCGGTCTTTCCTAATTTTACTCACGTTTGCTTCATCCTTGCGATCAGCCATGCTTCTGCCCCGTCCCATTATGCGTGCGGAAAACAGGCGAAGGCCTTCAAAGTAAATACATATTCATCGGAATGCCAGGCGAGAGAATGTTGTGGGTTTAATCTAGCTCTTTTCCAAGTTGAGTAAAAAAAAACATGTTTTGTTGATGTCATCGCTGCAAGCTTGATTTGCATTCACTCATGTTATTTGGGCCTTTGCCTGGTTTTGCATTTTAGTTAGGACGCTAATGATGAATTGTTTACTGGTTTGTTTTGATGCACTGTTCACGCCGATTGTTTGATTGGGAGAATTTGTTTTTGTTGAACCAAAGCTTTTTTTTGGCTAAGGGAGTACAAAGTACTTTCTCGCAGCACTTGGAAAGAGGTATTTTAATGAATAACCAGTGGCTGTATTATTCATAATTCTTGGGGGGGGACTGTTGCGATTGTGTAATCCAAATACCATTGTTGATCTGAAAGTTCTCCCTGTTGTTCTCTGCAGTGCTGTCAGATGAATCGTTGTCTGCTTAAGCAGTGTGCCATCATTAATGATGAAGGTTTTTTTTTTTTTTTCTTGGGGGGGTCGGGGTGAGGGGAATTCTACCATCAACGTGGCTCCTTGCCTGGGCAATTATTCCCTCTGTTGGAGGGAAACAAGTGAGACTTCACAGCTCAGCCTATTTGGCCTCAAGTTGCCTCGGGAATGTGAGCTCAAAGTCACTGACTGCCATAAATGTCACTTTGGGAACGTGCAAAATAACCGTGCTCCCTTTTTTTTTTGTCTTGGTGTAATTGATGACGAGTCATTTATTGTATATTTAGTAGGGTTTATCACCTATTTGTTCCTGTTATTGATCCAATGGTAGTTCTCTATTTACTAACATGGCACATAATCCTGAGGGGTTTGCTCCGACTGCTGACCTTCCTATAGCCTGTGAGCTGCCATTGCCAGAAGTGTGTGCGTTTGCGTGTGTGTGTGTGTGTGTGTGTGTGTGTGCTGACATAGGGCTGAGGGAACGGTGCGCTAATAGAAAGTCTATTGACTGGGCGAGTCACTCATGGCTGCTGTAATAGCTGCTGGGCTACTCTGGGCGCAAGTCGATAAAGTTCTCCTAGTCCCCACGGGCCGGTGTGCTAGACCTCTGTCAGCAACTGGAGCAAAATTAAATGTTTGATCGACCACCTTGAAGATGCGATTTGTGGCGCACGTTTGCCCGAGAGTGCATACGCGTTCATTTACTGTACTTGTCGAGGAAGTTGGGATTTCATTGAATTTGATTGTTTGCTTGCAGGAGTGCTGGGCACACAACAAGGAAATTGAGTTTGTAGGATTTAACATACAGGTAGACCAATAAAATAGATTATTGTACTGAGGTCCTGGATTGTGCTGATTTTGTGGTAGAGTTAATCCAGATCTAAGGATTTTTTTGGCCAGAGTTTTATCTGAATTATGTAATGTATTGTGTGCCTTTTTTGGTAGTGATAATGGAGTCTTAACCGGGAGACAAAATTAAATTTGCGTGGTTAAAAATGAGAGCTGCGGCAAATAATGTTGCTTGTGTGCAATGCTGTGACTTGCACTTTTTCAGTCCACAGAGAAATAAACGAATTTGTGTGGAAACCTTTGCAAAGTTAGTGCTCCATTTTGGAGAGCCAAGGACACAGCCGCAGAATTGTATTTTTTTGTGTGTTTTGCAGTGGAATACATTTTTTTACTGTATTAATGTTGGAAATATTCAATATATTTCTATAATTTGCAAAGAAGTCTATCTTCAAGCTTCAGATTGCCTTCAATTATCTTCAAGGACATATAAGATGTATTTGACCTCACATTTTAAACAGTTTCTCCGTGTTCTATGTGTCTGTGACATGCTGTACCTCAAAGATAAATAAATTATAGCTCACTTTCTCGTCTTGCTGAAATCTTCCGGTTTTCAGAGCCTGCCAATGCCAGACAAGCAAAGAAACCAAAAATCTGATTTTGGTTGAAAAACCAAAAATCTGACCTACATAAGACTGCAGTACTGTCGACTTAATGACAGAATCGATCACACCAGCTGACTTGATGCCATAATGTCTGTTGCTGGAAGGTTCCCCGGGGTGGGTGGGGTAGTGATGTTGACTGACAACACTGACATTCAGACCGGAGGGGGCACAGACAGGTGCTAACACAACAAGGTCCCTCTCAGGGGAAGCTGAATTTGGATGGACTTACTCAACAAAGACACACTTGGGTTGACACAATGCATGATGGGAAAGAGCCTCCTCTTGATCACATGATCCTTCTGGGAGCATGGAGGAGGAGTTTGTCTTATCGAGGCATGGCAGCCTGATGGAGCTAATCCCGCTGTTTGGCCGCTAACCTCTGACACCTGCTTCCTGTCACGACCGGGCGGCCGTGGCGACAAGCCGAAACGAGGCCATCGCATTTGAGATCCAAAATACCTCGGGAGGCAGTTCCACAGCCTCGCATTCCCTCGTCGACCTTTCATCATCCATCTTCCTTTGCCGGCCCTCATGCGACCTTGTCAGACGATTCCCGGCTCGAGTTAAGCGACACATGTATGCCCGGCGGCAGACTAGGAGGAAAGCGGCTAATATGATTACGCCTAATTGCTGCCAAAAGCTTCCGAGTGCAAATCAACACACCCTACATCTGTCTAAAAATCCAAAACAAGCTGAGTGAATGATAGTAAAAGTCACTTAAAGTTACGCCGAGCAAAGCCCGCGTTAATTCCATTGTCGTACTTGACGTCAGCACTTCGAAAAAGGACAAGAATAAAAAGGTCAACTCTCCTTCCTGACTGATTAAATTTGTGTTGTGCTCTTAATATTCTGAACTGAAAATTCCTAGCTCCACTTTCCTGTGCCACATTCACGTGATGCAACTTTGCACAATTAAACGGGTCAACTGAGAGTATGCAGAGGCGGCTTGCGACAGGTGTTTAACACAGATTGCCAGATCGAGCTCCGTTTGCCCACTCAGGAGTAACGAGCCCCACGTTTCAGATGAACGCATCTGTTTACAGCTTGTTTGCAAACAGATAGCGTCAAATGAAAGGCCCTGATTGGCAAAAGATGCTGGCAATTAGTCGCTTGTGTTCCGATAAGCATAAACTAATTGCGTAAATTTGGTTGCTACGTGGCCGTGTTTAAAATTGCTGTAAATAAATATCAATCCGTCATTAAATATCAGGCTTAATTCAGATGATCAGAGCGAGTGGGCGAGACATGCTGGCTGTAAACCGATGCATACAACTCCACCTGTCATGGATTGTGAGGGTGACTAATGCACGCGTGCGATTTTGTTTACCGTTCCGCTGGCTTTGCTCGACTGTGTTGACACACTCGATGTGACGCCCATGAGTCAACTGTCAACTGTGCGAACGACAAAACACTCACAGATTTTTAGGAACCTGAGCCATATGGTGTCCTTCACACTTGGATGATTGACACCCAATTTTGTGGTGGAAAATAATATAGACTGAGGTTGAACACAATCTGTTCCAAGACACTGGACAAAATCATGAACATGGATATAATCCACTTGAAGATAAAACTGTAGTAACTACTCTGCCATTTTGTTTTTCTATATTAAGAGTTTAACATTGCAAGTTGGCTAATCTGCGCTACAAACAAAACAAAACGTTGCCAACACTGATTAATTTAATTTTACATAGCCGTCCGGATTTGATTTCCAGCGTTTTCCTCCTCAAGTCAAGGCTAAGTGTTTTTCAGTGTTTTAATGCATGCATAGTTGTCTATCTCATTTGGTCCACTAATACAATAGTGCCTCATTAATGCCAGGTTTTCATTCAGAGTGAGGACAGGATATGTATCATTAGGGGTAGAGAATGCTTAATTTATTTCTGTCTTTAATGATTCATTTCATGCAACCTTTAGCCCATTAAAATGGTGAACCGCATCTCAATAGAAAGACTTACTTCCTAGAATTTGACATGACCATAGTGAGCTGGTTTTATTGTCGCAATCAAAGGAAGACGTAACGCTGCAGTGCAGTGCGGCTCGTAAACTACAGAGCAGGGCTCAAAAGACTCGTCTTTATCATAAATGTTTCCAGGTTTTGCCTCCGGACAGACTGTGTAGCATTATTGATTGTGGCTTTAAAAAGACCTTAGAGGATTTTGTTTTTGATCAAATGTTTTACAAAATAATCCAATCCAACATGGTTCAACCGCTCACCGCTTGACCACCTTTGCCGTTTTCCTCCTGCTCCTACATAATGCTGATCCATTAAAACAAACTGCCGCCTTTTTATGTCCCTGCAAAGGTAATTTTCTGCTTAGCTGAAACTTTTAATTGAATTTGTGGCTTTTTTTTTGTGTTGTTGTTTCTGCTTCGGCAGTCAGTTTTAGCCAACACTTTTTGGGGATACATTTTAATGGCATGTAGGCACTAATGCAACTTTTAGGTACCGTCGAGATTTAATGCATATGCAAAGACTGTGTGCAATATTTATCAGTGTTGCTCTGGCTTGACACTTCCTTGATTGACTGCCTCTCACCCAAATTCAGCTCCAAGACACATTTGACTCTGCTGAGGATAATTGGTACAGAAAATGGATAGATGGAGCAACCTCAGTTTTGGTTGTCGAGAACATGAGTATAGAAGATTGTTAAATGCAAGTCATCAAGTAATGGAATTGTATTGCACTACCAAATTCTAACCAACAGAGCCACTGTTTAAATTGGTCTGCTTTCAAAAAAAGATATGGCCAGTCGAGCTGCATGCATACGAGCACACAAGTCCTCTGGGCATTATCATTCCGCTCGTTATGGAAGAGATTCACTCTTGCTGTTAAAAAAAAATAAATAAATTGAGAAAAAACTAAATCGTCCATTGGTGTGAATGCAAGTGTGAATGGGTTGTCCTGGTGACCATTCCAGGGTAAAGAAAATGAATGGATGTAATTAGTGTGCAGTTAAATTAAAACACTGAGCTACTCTCTGTCATAATCTAACTTGATAAACCATTGCACATTTTTGCATCATCGCCTTTAATCTGATTTCCATTGTAGTTACCCATAATTGCATAAGCATCGATTTGACAATGGTGGGTGAAGGTTTAACACATAACTGTGGGGTGCTGACAGGGAGACACATAACTATCTGCATGTTGGCTTTGACAAATTAATTTAAGATAGAGAAGGTCTGTCTGTGTCATTGTGTGTGTGTGTTACAGATTTAGCTCACCGGCTGTGGTTGTTGAGATGACAGCAGTCACTTGGGGAGTGGGACATCAGATGTAGTCGTCAACTGACAGACACACTTATTACCCTGGCTGTCCCCCTCCTGAGTGGAGGCCCAGATACATACAGGATTAAGCCAAATGCTGCCCCGCTTGCCTTGCCTACTTTAAAGTGTAGTTTACTTAGAACTGTGGAACACGTTTGTATGCAGTCCTTTATTTTGTCCGTCTCAACTTTATATGACCAGTCAAGAGCACCTATGCGTCCAGGCGTTCCTCTTTTTTTTTTGGAGGAACTAAACAAAAAAGATTTTTTTTTTTTTTTATCATAGCAACTATTACAATGTTAAAGTCAAAGTCTGCTTTATTGTCAATTTCTTCACGTCAAGACATACAAAGAGATCGAAATTGCATTTCCTACTATCCCACGGTGACAAGACATATTACACATTCAAGTAAACAATACAAAAAGTAAAAATAAGAAGTCACATACAATAAATAAATAAGAGCAATGAATAAATAAGAGCAACTTGGTGGAAATGGTGCAATTGTGAATACAGCATACAGTCAGTATACAATATGTCATCCTGTCATAAAAGGTAATGTGCATATTTTAGCCTAAATTTTATCGAGTGTAAAGACCGATTTGTCTGCAGATGGTGAGGGTTTAAATGGCGTGTCCACTTGGTAATGATTATTTTATGATTGAAACATTATCGTGCGCACACTCACTCAAGAGTCGCAGTGTATCAAAACTAAAATGGAAACATAGACGTCAACATGCAAGATAAGCCACCTGTGCCTTAGACACGTTCACATGAGCAGGCAAGACACATCCGCTCACCCTCCCTGCCACAGCCAAGTTGTCGGTTCAGCGTTTTAATTAAAGCTTCTCTCCTGAGCTGTGCAGCGGCAACAGCAAAGAGCTTTTTACTAGAGGAAAGATTTTGCAAGATTTGACAAAACATCCTCATTTGAGCAAGACACACATTTGGATTATTGTAGTAGTAGCACAACGTGAGTGGAGACAACAGTCTTGTTGGCTTTATGCAAAATTAAATAACTATAACAATGATTTAATACTAGGAGAAACTAAAAAGAGCTATTTTATTTTGTTTGTTCCAAAGACCACTTAGGCTTTTTCGCACCAACAGTCTCGTTACAATTGCTGCCATCGGACATCTTATCTCTGTCTGCAAATTTTGCACAAGTTTTTGTTGACGGTTTCAGGCCACCGAGTTCCATCCATCGTTTCAAATGCCAGCCGGGGTCGAACCGAGGAGCGTTTGGGTGTGCGGACAATGCCTTTTGTCAGGGACGCTCCGACAGGCACTGACAATGAACAGCCTACTGTATGGAGAGGGCTAGTGAAGTGGAAATGTTTGTTGCTGTCCCACTTGGGCTTGCATGACCGTTGTCAGCGGCAACAGCCAGTCGCAGTTGCAACTTTTCAGAGTAGGGTTTCTGCAAAGTGCTGTTTTCGAAGCATAGTGTGTCTTTTGATTAAAAGTTTATGGCAGGGTAATGGCAGTCTGGTTTAATAATGACACATTCCAAACTTACAGCAAATATATATAGATATATGTACTTTTTTTTGTTTACTTAGGCGATGTCAAGATTGGAGATGCACTGCTGTCACAAATCTCCTGAGATAACTATCATTTCCTTTTCTCGGAAAGACGGTTTGCCTTGTGTCGCCCCCGAGCCACATCATTCCTGGGAAATGTCAACTGAAAATGTACTGACATTTACAACTAAATGTGTTCTTTTAATTATGTAGTTGTACACAGTCAAAGTCAGGAGACTGTAACAAATCTACTAACAGGACTTCCTCGACGGGTTACTCGAGGACCAATGGACTATTCTGCAAAAAGTACATTTTAAATTTTTATATTGTACTGTATTTTTAATTTAAAAAAGATCTTATCATATTTAGTGACAAATGAATGGTCTTGTGTAAACAAAATAAAACTACTGAGACATTTTTTCAAATGTAGACTTACTGAATTATGTAAATGCCTCCATTTGAGCTATGCATCAAACACTCGCCGGGCCCGAGTGTAAGGACGCAACTAACTGTAAGGGGAGTTGCCCACCTAAGGTCATCAATATTCATGAAGCTCATAGCTTGCTCCACAATGGGCAAACTGGAGAGGTGACCTTGAGTTCTACCCTCTTTACTAATAATACACATGGGTGGGATAGCACTGTGTAAATGACATGATACCGGTTTGAATGTTTTATTCAGTGCAGCTTTTGCGGCCATTAAGATTGCACAGGCACTCCTTGGTCTTGTTTTACTTTAAAAAAAAAAGAAAAAAAAAGAGAGAATTATCAAACACGTCATTCAGTTATCCCGCAGTTTCATCCAACTGGCAGGTTCTTTGTCAACATTTATTGAAAGCACGCACGTTGTCTGCGATGCACCATAGCTGCTCTTCCTCAGTCTTCTGCATCAGCGGCGTTACCATGGAAACCTTGCTGCCAGGGCCAAGCTTTGAAGCAGTTCCCTCATTTCGAAATAAGCTGAATATTTTTTTTCTAATCTTCCAGCATGCTTGCTGTCTTTTTAGATTTTTTCTATATTGAAAATATATCACATCTAAGCTTTACTCCGTTTGCATGCAGCACCACATTTTCTTCCACTTTTCATCAATGATGACTAGCTTTTTATGAAACAGGAAAAGTTGAATAAATAAAACCAAAATCCAAATAAATAAAGTTCTGTGGCCGCTCAGGATGGTGTTGACCAATTTATAATTCATTATTTTGAGGAAAATGTGGTCCATAAGTAACTTGCTCAAATAACATACAAACTTTCTCACTCTAAACTTTCACAATATGTTTGTGAACATTGGCCAAAATGTTGTTTCACCCAAACAAAATACTTATTTAAACCCCAGAAGCCAATTTCCTGGATTATCAAATTACCAGAAAGTGTTCATTGTCATGGGAATGAGAGTTTCTCATGTTGGCTCTTGTTTAGTTAAAACCATTATGACAACACTAAATAATTTAAAAAATAGGATTCATAATTAAGAAAAAAGTGAGACAGTAGTTGCTTGAGAAACATAAATGTCATATGGGATTTTAGGAGTTAAACTTCTGAATTGCATCCTAAATCCCTTTGTGTTGTGCAGTGATTCTTCACTACAGACTCAAAAAACAGATTATTCTCATATCAATGTCAGCATATTTATTATTTTTCAATAATAACACATTTCCCTCATCACCCGGTGGCTTAGTGCAGATAAACAATATAAATACAAAACCCTTCGTAAATCTCAATACACAGACTAGAAGCTTTGGCTTATTTACAACAAACAAAAAAAAAAAAAAATGCTGCTTTTCCACTTCCAAACAGTCTAATTACAGAAGGTCATTTGCAGTTCACTCTTCTCTCATACAACACACAAATAAAAACATTTTATCTTATGAGTTGAACAGATCTCATCCGAAAACAAAGAGTAGTTTAGTGTAGTGCTTATCGTGTAGTAACAGCACAGGAAAATGCCCCCTCCCCCCACCCCCCTTCGTAAAGTGCTACAAACAATTCAAAATTCACTTTACAGACACTCTGATTAGAGGACTTACACAATGTTGACATTTCAGGTATCAAAAAGATCACTTTTAATCAAACAGAGGTGAATTTGTACTCAAATTTGTTGCTGAGGTGTGAAGTATAATGCATTATTAAGCTAACACTAGAGAGCAGCACTATTGCCAAAATGTGCAAGCAATCTACGTAAAATAAATAAATAAAGCAAATTAATGCAACATTTTCCATGCATTATTGGAGTATCATTACACACCGATTGCTACATAGTTTTGCAAGTGATGTTTTTCCTCTGGCTCTAGCAACAGAAACAAAAAAAAGTTAGAGTACACATTGCCCTTTTCAACAGGCCAGGGCAATTTTTGCTGCCTCTGGACTGCTTCTGACATCAATATTCAGCTTTGTAGGAATGTTTTCACTAGCTTCAACGTGAGATTCCAGTTGAAAAGTCATTTTTGTGCTGCTTTTTTTCTGTCTGCTGTCATCAATCCAAGGCAGCATTTGCTTATTCAGAAATCATTTAGTTGGCGTCTCTTCGATCATCTGTAGTCATTGTCACACAGTGAGAACTTTTCATGCAGGTCTTCTTGTTCATGGATTTTTATGATCTGGGCCTGAGCGCTTGGCACGCAGTGTGAGAAGGAGCCCAAACTGAGAACTGGATCAGCGTCCAAACGCTTGGCACATTTGACAGCTTGATGCTAAATAAGTAAATGCTGTTCTATGGCCATCATAGTTAAAAACATTTTTTTTTTTTTTTATACCCTGGCCAAATGATGAGATCAAATAATTGTGTTGATTGAAATCTGTTTTCGGTACCGCGTCTCCTCATCCTATTTTAAATTACTCAACCATTTGTGCTCTTCCACTCATTTATGTCCTGGTATTGGCTGGAAAAAAAATGTTAATATTTAAAAGTCATAACAGGAAAAAAATCCTGAGGTACATTACACAAATTGTGTGATGTTGTGAAAAACAGGAGGGTCAGAAAACCACATCTACACAAGTGCTGTGATTACACAGAAATGCCTTTCATTTATTTAAGTTGCAACTTTTATAGCCTGCTTGTACAGCACTAACTTATTTTCATAAAAAAGGGAACAAATGTTACGTAGCGTTATGGGGGTGAGTTGATTAACAAATAAAAAAAGCTTGGATGGGCTATTGATTTTTCCCCTTCGCATTGGCAAATTATCGGCAGATACTCAAAATTAAATTCGGTTGTTTGGAACAAAGCATACAAGAAGGACCTTGCATAAGAAGCTACATGCTGCTTCAACAAGTCTAAAGACATCAGTAGCCAGTTCCAGTAAATTTATATTACAATAATCCTTTGAACAATACGACATTGGAAATATACCATAAAATTTATATTTTCTCAACACACTTCCCCTAATTAGACACCTAAAAATGAACCTGCATTTGTTTTTCTTCAACGGATGTTCCTGACTACTATTTGCCTAAATAATAACAAAGCATTCCAATCAACTATACATTTTGGTCATTGGATATGCTTATGCTACGTAGAAACGCTAGGAATCATTTATAGACAAGGACCTTTATGACAATGCGGCTAAAATATTAACAAAGTCAATTCATTTATTTACCAAAAGACACTCATTCATCAAAAAAGTAAATAACGTAACATTTGGCCAGCGTATAAATATTTTATGCTTAACTGTAAAGAACATTCTGGGCATTGACATCATTAAAATCCAGGACTGTTTCAGATGAATTGTTATTTTTATTATTATTATTACCACCATTGTTATTGTTGTTGTTTATGGCAGTCCACAGCCAGGTAGCTTCTCTCTGCTGGCTGTTGGTGTACAACTCATGTCAAACACTTGGGTGCAGAGTAAATTTCTAGAGGAATCGCTTCAGGACACAGAAATGAAAGAACCCACGTGTGCGTGTTGCAGATGTGTGGACGGACGTCTCGGACACACAAACACTCTGGCACACTGTTCGGTTTCTGACATATGGCAGGATTTCTGAAGTCCGCTAACTCCATCTCATTCTTGAGGGGTGCACTGCTGTTGCTGCTTCAAGCTGCAAACAAGCAAACACAGAAAATCATTTGTTGAGTCTTGTTTGGTGTCTAAGGTGGGCTCATGTGACAAGAACTTTCTGGTTTTTGCCAGGGGGTAACACAGACACGGAATCCCATGAGTGAGAAAGTAATTCTGTTTGCGGCAAGTAATGTCATTTAGCTTTAAATCCGTGTTGCCTGCCGTTCTTAATCTAGTGCACGGATGCAGAACAAGACAAAGGCCTGGGAGGTGAAGTGCGGGAATTAAAAAGGAGAAACCATCTATTTTCATACTCTCAAAATATTTCACCTGGCTTGAAATTAAAATGAAGAGCACAAGACACTTTGCACAAATCCTTATGTTTTTTTTTTTTTTTCCATCGGCGGCACGGCAATTACCGTAAAGGTGGCTCTTTATCTAAAGCCGCTGATTGTTCGTCATAATGCAAGTCGGTGTGGCTGCATTCTGCCGTGAAAACAAATCCCCATGGCACTTAATTCAAAACAAAGAGATGAAATACGCTGAAGAAAAGCCACTTAATCAAGCATTTTTAATCACATTTGGACTCCCTGCAGAATAGCCAGATTTAAAGGATCCATTATTGTGACTAATACCGATCTTTGGAGTGTAGCTAAATTTAATAAACAGCAGGGCTGCTCAACTGCTGGGTCATAACCTCAAATGGGTTTCGAATATGTTGCAGACAGCTTATTCAATTTATTTATTTCATGAATTTATAGCTACTGTACTGATCGAGCGAGGCATTTTTTATACTTTGTATTTATGAATCGGGAAAAATTGTTTTGTTGGTGTCCTAGTGCTTCGGAACAAAACGTTTATTAAAAAAAAAAAATCATGCTTTGCTCACATGTCCTGGGTTATAGCTAATTAATCATTCATAGGAAAAATATGATTCAGTAGGTTGTATGTTGCATAGTTTGCATTTAAAAGTGCCTGAGTTCTTTTGACACAGTGTGACCATATTTGAACATGGCAAGACTGTACATATCTTTGTGGAGTTGGAAACTGAATAAATAGTCAGAGAAAATGAGACAGGGAATATTTAATCATACGCTGTACCAAAGTCGAGGGAGAAAAAAAAAAAAACATGGGGTGGTACTGTTGATTTTCAACTTTGTATTAATTCAGTATGAGGAAAAAGATGGAAGAGACTTTGGAAGTGGGTTCATTGCCGGGGCACACTTGGTGGCGGCTTAGCTCTGAGTTCACCTGCTAAACAAAACTAGAACTTCAGAGCTGCTTAGATCTAATGCAAAAACAGAAACAAATTGAGTTTGACACTGGAGAAGCTTGTGCTGAATACAAATTGAAAATTTTTTCTGTTTACTATTGTGCAGCCATGACGCCTGATTTAGTCCATTTAGTCAACCAATTTGTGTTTTTTTTCCTTCCAGTCTTAGTTTACTCTGTAAAAAAAAAATGCAGCTCAGCTTTTGGCCAGCATATTTAACATTTTGTTTTTGTTTGGGAATTTTTAATTCCTTAAAAGAATTTTTAACTGATGAACCTCTGTTCCTGCTCACACAAATCAAAGTTTCATTTTCACATTTTGATTCCTTGCTGTCTCAAATGTCAACATGACCTTGACTTTAAAACCAAGGTACATACTGCACCGTGGCATACCATTATTGATTATTACAGTATTAACTCAAATTAATTCAGACAAATGTCTGAATCTGGGGATACAATAAAAAGACAGAGGACAGGGAGCGTTAATGAAAGAAAATTGCACCGTGGCAAGGTGATGGCACACCGAAGGCATGTGAACTATGTGGGTCCATCTTAAGTGAAGGTTTTAAGCCCATAATCTGTCCCTGGACCACACATGTGGGTATTATGAAAATGAGAAAATGAAAGCAATAGAGATAGTACACTTAGGAAGTAAAGGTCACCTTGGCAGCCTCCATTTCTGTTTCCATATGTGCCAGGTATAGCACATTAGCTGCTACGGTAGCACAGAGCTGTGAGTTACCATTAGGGTGTGCCTCCACATTCGCATTCTTTGGCATTAGTAGATGTTCGTTAAAGGGAATAACAAGTACGGGAGACAACAAAAAAAAAAAAAAACGATAGTTGGCCTGCAACTCATTCTTAATACTTTTACGTTTTTTTAATTGGCCTTCATACGTCAGTATATAATACCCAAGGAGGAAGGATTTTAACAAACTCCTTTGCGCTTTTACTTTCACTGAGCCAATCATCAAGTTCGGTGCTAACACAGATCACCAGCATGCTGCTCAAGCAGTCAGTGTTTATGCCAGAGGCTTTCGCAAGGGAGCAAACGATTATTTGTGATATCTTTGACTCAAACTACAGGAGGAAAAAAAAAAGTTGATTTGTAACTTCCTAGAAGAAGTTGAAGGAACTTTTGAGATGAGGTTTTGAATTCATCATGAAAGATGTGCGGACACGATTGTGAAAATGGCCCGCTGCTAGTTCTTCTAACTCTAGCTATGCTTCTTGCATAGGGAATTGTCTGCCATTGCCAAGACAGAAAGGATTTCATCATTTCATTTCCTTTAGTTTACCTATAGAAACGGAGGCATTGCATTTTTGAATGGAAATTTACCATGCGGCTGCCTCGCTTGTGCCTCTGTAGTATATTCAGGTAAGCAGACTGGAATTATTGCAACACATTGTGTCGTGAGAAAATGGCCTGCCAAATAGATCTAGTTATATCTCTGCTGATATCTTCCAAAACTGCTCCAATTACAGCCAGCAGTCTGCTGCGACAGCAGCGAGGGAGAACGGAGTGTTTCAAATGACCCGCAGCTGACGGTGAGCAAAACAGATGCGTGGGACAGATACACAATGCTGGCACATAAACACATCCAGCTGTTTCGGAGAAGAGCAAAATCTGTTGTGGCTTTACCGATGACACATCCCAAATGTCCAACATGCGCAGAGCGCCGAGTACAATCGAATTTAGACCGTTAAATTGAAAGACATTTATTTAGCGAGTTCTAGATGGAAGGCGGGATTATCGGATTTAAAATATTTCTTTCTTCCAACATCTAATTGGCTACAATGTCCATGCGTTTAGAGGTTAGGCATAACAATCCATTGTGTGAAAATGCTCGTTGACTGATTATGTCTTGAAGCAATTGACGCTAAATAGAGTGCAACACTTGGCTGCAGAGGCTCTGTTGATTCAATCTTGACTAGCGTGGCATGCAGAGATGTCAGCTAAGGGTCGTTGAGCAGCACACAGCTTTTCCTGGCAGCATTATTCAGCTCTAAATCAAAACGGTGATTTATTATATTCATAGAGGCATTCATTAAATTTACAATTAATCGATTGAAAAGATGGTTAATTTTGCACGTTGTTGATTAAGAAAATTTATCAAGAAGCCTCCTGTGGCTTAGAAGCCTTTAAATGGATTTCTCTGTGTCCTCATGTGGACAGAAAGTAAATTAAAAACACTCTGGGTGAGATTTATTTGAGCCTGCAGTAGGAGGGAAAATGTTTTAAAAAAAAATGCACACTAAGTTTAAAGCGTGAGTAGCCCCAAAATAATAAATATTTCCCAAAGGATGTTGAGTTGTTTTGATGTTTCTGTTCACGTCATGCAGACCAAAACAAAGGCGACACACATCGCCCGTGGAGCCTCATGTCACCTTATTTCTCCACTCATATGCCATCCGAGCCTGTCTAGTGTGTGCAAGCGTCGGTCCATTCACATGTCAGCCGAAAAAGTGACACTTGGCTAAATGTGCTGGACAATACAACCTGACAGGGACTTTACATGCTATCGTATCACATGCCTCAATTTCTGCTCCACCTCAAAGATGACAAACTTATTCGCTAATGGCTTAAGTGTGTGCAAAGTAGTTTGATTTTAGCTGAAATGGGTTTAACATTGAGTCAAGCATACAAATTGAGTAACACCTGAGTGACTAGAAGAGAGCAGAGCGAGTGAAGTTGATGAGGTAGAACCCCCTCGGTCTTGTTCGGATCCCCAGAGGATAAATGTTGGTTTGGATCTATTTCCAGTACCACTTGCACCATCCTAGTGTGCCTTTGCAATAAGTCTGCAAGGGCTGTGCACTTTTAAATGGATTGCGCTTCCTGGGGCTCTCTCTCATGGACTTTTTCACACTTCATGCACACTCTAAGTCTGCAGAATCTCGTTCAAGGGCTTACCCAGAATGCACTGCAGTCAACTAGGGCACGGGCAATTTCCAAATATAATTTAATCAGATTAGATCGAACATTGCCACAGTGCAATTTACGGTATATCTAGTTGTGGTCACGTTGCTGTCAAAGTTATTATGCTCTTGTAAAGATGCGTAGCGAGGTAAAACAGTTCCACAAGGTTTGCAATGTCATCAGAGCAATGGTTTTTCTATTTTACACTCAAATCATCCTCATAAACTGAATTTAGGACACATAATACGTAATAATATACCATACTGCTATGAATCTGCCTGAGGACCATGTCTTCCTGATGTCTCGGCAACATTTGAGCCCTCCAGACTTGTTGTATTAGTTGCCTCTACTCTTTGAACCGTGAAAAAAAAAAGAAAATGTATTTGCACACCTCCACATATTCTTCTGTTTGTTTGGCAATCCCTCTGCTCATTTGCCTCCGACACCATATTTGTGCTGCGCCTCACCTCCCCGGCCATCTGTCTGACTTTGTCCGTGGCGTGTTCCGTCTCTGCTGTGTTTATAAAGCGCTCTCATAAACAACTCTGTCAGCCTCTCAGCATCCATGCCCGCAAGCACCAGCAAAGTAACAAAACTGAGATTCATGAGGCAGCCCATTTGCAAAAATATTCAAACATTGCAAAGTGGAAGATCAGCCCTCAAACCTGACAGCTTACCTTTGGGTATACGCAGCAGGCTTTTACCCACTGCTGTGTCAGTCCAAGTACAATGGTACCTTAAAGTTTGAATACTTTAAAAGTTGTATAATTTAGGAGTTGGAACACGTACAGCGTGTGCCAAAAGACTTTGTGGCAAGTTTCTTGAATACATTTTTCTTGATGAAGGCCTGAAAACACCAAACTCCTTAAGTCAGGAAAAGTCTATCTAGAAGACGAATAAACACAAGTGCTCTAGAAAACGGCTGCCCAATTGAGTTATGTGCAGATGTAGACCGCTATGTTGGCATCTCTTGCTAGGAGCCAGCTGCTGAATTTTTAGCTCCCATGTGCTTTTCACTTGCGATAACAGTATGTGAGTTACTATATTGAAATATCTTGCGTTGTGGCAATTTTCAGACTTGTTTGACATTGTTTTGCAGTGAAGTGGTTAATTTCCACTTATAACCATGAATAATACAGCTGTACTAAAGTTGTGGGTATGATTAAGTTGCCATCACAAAACCTCAGCTGAGTGCATGCAAGCACATTTTTAGAACGTACATCACTTTTTTTCCCGGCACGGTGGGAATATTAATGATTCTTTGATCCTGACCAGTATTTGACTACAAAGCCCACAGACGGATCTTAATCGTTTTTTCCCCCCAATACCTCTCGCCTTGCCTTGTTCAATGAAGCTATTAAAAATACTCTCAGCAGGTTGAATACGAGCGCAGTCGAGCAGTCTATTATGAAATCCCGTGATTGGTTTGATGAATTAGAAGATTAAAATGTAATTCCGGGCTTCACTACATGCAAACGTTTTTGCCAGCAAAGCAGATCACCTGCTAGTCAGCACATCATTTAAGTATGCATTAACTGCAAAGAAATGGACAATTTCTTTAAATTCTTGGCAGCAGGATGGGACGGAAACCGACCGTGTAGCACAGCATATGTGATGAACGAAGGATAGACAACTTCAATTTCAATCATTAAATAAAAAAAATTAAAAAAGCATTTACTTGGGTTAGAATGAATAAATCAAAAAAAAAAAAAAAGACAGCATTAAATACTGTGCAGAGAGGCCTACATGCAGAAACAAAATCCGCTCTGGCATAGACTGCCCACAAGCACGCTGCTAGCTCTCTCATGGTAAATGCATGATGTCTAACTGCTTTAACCCACCATTTGGATACATTTTGGTTCAGACACAACCACAAACTTATTTTATTATTAATAACTTGATGTCGAAAGGCTAATATATACTGTAGGAAAATACGATAAAGAAAAACTCCCCATACATACATAACAAAACATCGAAAGTGATGTCAGCAATTTTGCAAGCCTTAAATTGCGTAACCATTTTCCATTTTTGTGTGTTTATCACACTGCTGTCAAAACATTGCTTGGTTCTCTGTCAGCCAGAAATGAGATTTGACTCCGCCTCACTTCACCAGCCAAGAATCCATCACGCTCAACGCACACACACCTCCTCATATTCAGATCAAATGCCTCGTAGGTCGTTTGTCCTCGCACGCTACGATGAGCCGTTGTACTCACTTGTTCTGATGTTTGGAGCCCTGGAGGTGTGCATGGTACTGTTCGATGGAGTTGAGGACCACGCTGCAGACGCTGCAGGAGTAACTACTGCGCAGCCCTGGAGAGACATTCAACACACAAGCCGCACTTATTTTCCAGGGTGCTTACAAAGACCTATGTGCTCATTGAAAAACTCTCAAGAAGCTATTATCATAATCCTCAGCAGGAGCCGAGCTCACAAGCACAACAATGCAGTGGTACCTCAAATGGAAAATAGGTTTAACATTTTTTATACATTCCTAAATTCAACCTGTTGGGGATATATTTGGAATAAATTTGCTGTCTGAAATGAGGTCAAATTTCAAATTGTGTTTAAACTCCAAATTGCACAATACTTATGGGGCATTCAGACTTCAAGGTATCAAATCAAAACAACGTTAAATAACCTCTTCTTTTCCACTCTGCAGAGCAGGGAGATTTTCGTAATTAGGTTGCATCTGGAAAAAGATTTGAATCTATTAATCATTAGCAGAAAACTGGTTATATTTTTAGATCGCAGCCAGTTTATGTGCGTGTTTTCAAACCCTAACCCTCAAGAAGGTGAGGGAAGGGAGGACAGTGCAGTCAGCTGCGTGTCAGATGGTGGAGGACTCTGCTGTGTTTGTGCACGCGTATCGAATGTGTGCCCCAGACCCAGATGTGAGCAAACTGGAGGGCTTGCAGGTGGTCGAGATGAAGGCGCCTGCCAAAAATAGATGGATGAAGATGGCAACAGAGAGATGGGAGGGTTCGCTAAACCACGTGGGTGACATGGGCAAATTTCCGGCAGGAAGTGAAATGAAAGAGGAGAGGAGATGGAATTGTGGGGAAGGAGCACAAACTGATATCCGAAGCGTACAGTTAAGCGTAAAGTTTTAGTTTTGAAATTGGAAGCACCGCTGCGGTTCTTTCAGACAAAATGACATTACTCTTGATGATAGTGCTATTAACTGAAGAGGAGAAAGACATTCAATGACCAGCCGATCTCATTTTGGTTTTATTACATTCCACTCCCTTCTTATTCTATAGCAAAGTAAAGATCACACAAAGACGTCTGCTCTTTTATACACTTGTCAATGATTAAGTGCCATTTGGTGCCTTTGTAGGGAAACTCTTAGTCTGATTGACAGATTGGCCCTGAGCTCCAAGATAGAAAAATAGCTACCGAAAAGGTTCTTGTTTATACACAATAACGTTCTCTTGGTTACACAAGCGCTTTTGGTTTATGAGAGCACGCCATGGACTAATCCATGTAAATGAGGCGCAAGACACAGACTGCATGCAAGGAAGCGGCAGTGAATTCATGCGGGCTCCAGCAGTATTTTGTGAGGGCGTTTTAAGCCTTGTTAATTACATAAAACAATATGCTAGTGACAGAAATGAGGAGGGGGGGAGGGGGGGGGGGGTTGGCATGAAGGCTAATGTACAGCCCCCTGGCTGTTTTGGCAACGTCGGTATGCCAACTTCCCAAAAAGTAATGATCGAGTGCACATAAAATGGAAAGTGCTGCATTGTGCTTTTTTCAGAGAGCATTGTTGCGCTTTGGGTGTCTGATGCGCTTTAAACTCGCCTAAAGAAATCTTAATGGGCATGTTGCAAATTGGCCATTCCGTCAAGATGCTCTGCCAAGCTCTAACAGTGCCTGGTTTCTTTTATAAATGATTTTTTTCTTTTCTTTCCAGGCTGATGTTCAGTGCTAACAATCATGGAATCTACTGCTGAAGCTATAATGGAGCGATGGACTCCGGAGGAGAATGAGGAAATGAGCCCTCAACACTCCATTTAACCACCAACTGTGAATATCACAGCGGATCATTTTTAAGGTACTTTCCACCTTCCAGTGGGACGACTCAATGACAAGTAGTCATCTTTTAATTCTGCTCACCCTGGAGGCAGGCTAATAAGATGGAGCTCCTCCTTGCAGCACAGACAAGTTGCTGTATTCATTGTCTTGCGTAATTAAACCACCGCCGAATATAAAACGAGAGCAGGGTTTGGTCATTATAATCGCAACGGTGCCTTGACTTACACTATAAGGTTTATTCATCCCATAGTAACTCAAAACATTTATCTTGATTCATCTTTACTCATTAATATCAATTAAAGTGCCATTAAGCTGTTGTAGCGCCCTATAAAACACCAACAAAAATCTAAGCAATATGGGTAATTTAAAAAAAAATGCTTCTCTTGATCTCTGTGTTTATGTTGGACTATAACTAGCTATAGAATTACAACCTAATACCAACTATGATAGTTTGAGCTACACAAACTGCTCGCAGGACTAGTATACAGTATTTCACAAACACCGTATCCAGTAGTCAAGTGTTTGGCACAGCTTCCTCACATTTCTGAGGTTCAAGGGTCATAATGTGGAGAGTTTGCATGTAGTTTCTCTGACTTCCTCCTACAACCCAAAAGCCTCCATGGTGAAGACTTTAAATGGTTCCTAATGAATGCTTGTTTGTCTATATGTGACCTGATTGGCTTGCAAATAGTCTGGGATTCACTCCAGCTCACTCTAATGAGGACAAGTGCATTAGAAAATGGATGGCTGTGTCTAAAGATTACACTCCCCCATTGTAACGTTTGTCCATTTTAAACACTCACCTAACTAAATTTATAATATTTTTTCCCTTGCTCATAAACGGGCTACTTAATCACCACTTGAATAAATTTCTGTCAAATGCGTCTACTCCAAACGGTACTTTATATTCCTTGGCATGTTCCTTCACATGTGCGTGTACACCTGCCCATAGTGCCCCGGTGTCACGTGAGCGCCGCTTCAAGGGAGAGAAGGTCATCTGTGTCCTCTGACTCATACGTCGTCATCAATTACACACCATTTTCTCAGCTTTGCTCCTTGGCCCTCTCTGAGGTCCTGGCGCGCTCGGGCGCTCATGCTTCACCTCGAGACGCTTATCTCACTGCTCCTAATTCACCGCCCCGTCACTGGAGAGAGGAGACAATTGTCCGACTCTGTCCTGAGGGTGTTTCTACCCCGGATGTGATTTATGTAAAGACACATCCGAGTCCTCCAGGCCCTTTGCCGAGGCCGCTGCAGCTCTCGCGACATATCCCCATGATCCATTTCTCAGGGTTTTTCGTCTAGCACCTAAATAGCCCGTATTCTTTCCTGCAACTTGTCAATGGGATGGAAAAAAATGCTAATGCATGTATGCCGAGAGGCTATGCAACATGCAAGTACAAGCAAAGGTCAGCATCATCAATAGCACAAGGACGATGTGTAAATAAATCACCTGTGCCTCACGGGTACTTAATGAGGACGGCAGATGAGATATGACGAGGTCATGGTCCACACACACATCAACAGATGATGGAGCAGAAAATGTTCCACAGGATAGACTCAAGCCAAATAATATTCAAATAGATCAGCACCGAATCCTGGATATGTCTGCTTAAAGTTCACACAAATATTTCTCTTGCAGCTGTTTGATATCATAAACGGGTCCTGGTACATACAAAAACTTGAAGTGCACCTTCTCAATGGACTAATTAACATTTGTAAATATTTCCGCCTGAGATGCGTCAAAAGTCATTCGGATGTGGGAACATGTCACGAGGGAGGTCCAACAATTCTGACAATAGTGGCGTAATTAAAAGACGCCTGAGCCCAGGCGTGATGGATGGTACGTGTAATGAATCACATCAGAGCCGGCCGGCCGAGCTCACTTCTTGGACCGGCTCGCCCGCCCTTGAAATGGAAAGCAGCAAATACATTCTGCAGCATCTTTAAGTTAATGAAAAGCTGCGGGTGTAAATTACACAAAAGCAGGATAGCTGGAGCGTTTCCGAAGGCGCGCTGCACTATGAATTGGGATTAAAACGTCGCCTCAAAAGGCAGCGGCCGTTGTGGGATCTGGGTCATAGCGAGTGGATGGAGAATGATATCCAACATGACATAACTTAAAGCCTCTGAGCCAGTGTAGGCGGCAACGTGACTCATGCTTTTAATATGATTGGTTCCTTGAAATGATTGCTTTTGTCATGGCACCTGGAGCACACAGCTCGCGCCACAGCGTCGACGGACAGAGCGTGTGTGTGTGCGTGTGCACATTCATGTGTCATGGAGTGTGTCTTGGGCTGCCTACTTCAGCAGGATGACTTAAGATATTTTACCACTGGGGAACCAGAAAAGAAGGATTTTATTGGTACTACAAAGCTTACAACTGTACGCTCAATTGGAAATTTTCTCTGGACTTTGATTGGTGTTCATTGATTTGCAAAATAGCGGTTGAGTCGATTATGGGAAATGGAAGACATTTGCAATTTCTCGGGTAGACTACACCAAATAGATTTGACGCAGTTTGGTTCTACCCAATATCAGGAACGTTAAGCTATAATTAATTCATTTTTTATATGAGCAAAAGTATTGGGACTCATTTCAACACTTTCTTGGTATTTAAATTAATTATCATAATCCCCTATTATTGGTATTATGCTTCATGGATGACGGTAAAGTTATAAAACATGGCACAAATTGTATCCAACTGGAGTGACGTCGATGTACAAATTACTGCGGATCAAAATGTCTTTGAACACATCCAAGCGCAAATGTTTGAAGTGATCTCCCCTTATTGAGTTTCCCTTTAAAAAGCAGCCCCCCCCTCTCGGCTGCCTTTCACTTATCACTTGCACTGCCGTTTTTTTAGTTGGGATTACATAGACTGACCTGTGCTCTCCGTGGCATCCAGGCTCCCCGCGAGCTGTTCCACCAGGCGTGCTCGGGCAGCGTTCCTGCGATGCTTCTTGCCCTCGTAGTGCTGCTGGGCCATCAGCGGATTGTTGAACCAGGCGCCGCACAGGCAACAGTACTTTCCGGCTTCTTTGCCGGCGTTGCCGCTGACCGCCGACACGGATGGAGGAGGAGGGCATGTCGTGGGGTCCGAGGGCAGTGGAGTTGAAGGGGAGGAATCTGCAGGGGGGGTAATGATATCATAATGGAAAAGGATCGCTATGACAACCATCAATATCGATGCTCCCAAAGCTATCTACTTTCAAGGATCCACTCCCTGATTAGAGAAACAAAAAACATCCACTCGGCCAAGCCTGCACTCAATCTTCCCGAGACACGTTAACCCCCACAGGATAATTTGAAGGAGGGCAAAGAGCAATCGATCGTAGCGAGCCACATGTGTGAAACACAAACGAGGGTCACGGGAAGGTCGTCTGCCCTCCGGAGACCCTATTTCAAAAAAACTGCCTCTATACTCTTGAACTTGTAGTTCAGATCCATTTTGTTTCCCATTTTTATTGTTCTATCTTCCTCCACTTCCTGTGTACTCCCGCTTGTTTCATCCTTCACCTCAATGAGGGAATGTAGCTCGTCCCCCCCCAGGTGACCTACTCCTCATGACATGACACTGGTTACCATGGTGATTGGCCATTAATAGCCACCAGCAATGACATGCCCATTATGGCTCATGGTTTTGGCTGTTTGTTTGCGGGTAGGTATAGTACATCGCGTGTGAATCCGAGCTTCCACGCGTGTAAACCATGCTCTAAAATAGACTGCGTGTAAGGGTACGTATATTTGGACACATGCGACGTGGGGGTGTTAGGTACACAGCCAAATTGCATGATGGGCGCTTAGAACACCAGATGGCGTGTCCAAATGTGGTGAGGCACCATTTACAATGCGACAGTGTACCTTGAGTTGCTGATGACTTGAGCGCAACAATATCACGCGTTCACAAAAACACCACTTGTGCATGAGTCATAACACCTCTTTCACAAGGACTGTTTACAAATGAAGAGCTGGCAGTAAATGTTGACTTACTGTTCATTGCACTTTCTTTTGACTTTCTGTTCTGTGCCAGGGATGCTTTGTACGCCACAGTCATTCCACCTTGGCTGAGGTCTGAGCTCCATTGAGTGCCTTTTAGATTTTGTCTATTTTAGAGCGAGCGTGCTAATAGAAACCCCGCGAGCCGATCATTATTATATCTTTGGCTGCTCGTTTCACTGACCGCTCCTTCTCGAGTTCCCTTCAGTTCTCTTTGCCGCGTCATAAATCTCAATTAAATACTAAATCCTTCTTCCCTTTTACTGGTTTTTAATTTTAGTGATAAAAAAAAAAAAAAATGCTTCGTCTCTGCTTTGTAGTGGCCAGCATGTGGGTAAAGATTCTTGGATGTATCTCCCCCCCACCCTCTTCTCATATTTTCCCACCCTGTCTTTTCTTGTGACTGTGGTCTCTGCACACTGGAGCAGAAGTAAGTGATTTCCACAGAGTGGGATACATGAAGGAAAGTGAGCGCTGTCAAAAGGGGTGAGATATGCGAACCGTGAAGAATACAAAACAGGTCCATTTCCAAGGCTTCATGTGACTCTAGAAGCTTTTATTTACACTGCGGGTGTTAATTTGCCATTCCCAGACTTCAAAATTTATTTATAACTACTGTTACTGCATTTTCTTGTCACGCCTCTGATATCTCTATTACTGTACACAAGAAACAACCTGTATTTGCACGGGCCAAAAATGTAGCAAAAAAAAAAATACTTTGGGGCTTTATTATAATGCCTCCTTGTGTGAGAGTGCAAATTTCATAGCTCTATGAATTGTGACATTACATTATTACATTATATAAAGCTACCCTCGGGACGACTCACCGGCGTCGAGACAATCTAATTAAAAAAAAAAAAACATGACATTGAACAAACATTAATTCATCTTCATTAAACTTCACCTTCCAAGTTTTCCCTCCTGGGCCTCTGGCGTGTTTGCAGACACTTTCTTTTTCACTCTGAAGCAGACAAGGCGTTTGACTATATCTTTCTATTAAAAAACCTGCTTTCAACTTAAATAGTTGACAGTGAAGTCTTAAGTTGTCAGGTTCCATTCGCTGTTTTAAACAGTCACGGGTTTGTAGTAATCAGGTAGATGGTTGGATACCTGCATTGGTAGGCTGCGTGGTCAAGGCTGCGGGGCTGCAGGGCGTCTCCCCGAGGACCAGGCGGACTCTCTTGGCGTGGGTTTTTCCCTGGTAGTGGGACTGAGCCACGATGGCTGAAGTGAAAAACATGTTGCACAAGGTGCAGCATTTGTTTTTGTCCACCTCTGTCTCGTCGCAGTCCTGGAAGTGATCAGAAAGGAGCACGGTGGTGAGAAGTTAATTAGGGGGGGGGGGCACACAGATGGACGATAAGCTAATCATCTTGCTTTGGCGCTTTGCTGTTTCATCATGTTGGAACATTACAAAGGATGATGAAGCGGATGAGGCACACAAAGAAAAAGAGCAACTGCCGAGCTGACTGAAAAAAAAAAAAAAAAAAAACCTACACTACCGTGTACACACGCACAATGAAGCCAAGCATTATTTCTCTCGAGCTGTTCCCTCCCTTTGTTCTTGCCCATCTGGCATATTGGCTGGAACAGGATGCAAAAAATCCTAAGAATTCTCAGTAAACACAGAGCAGCATACACAACAGGCTTCGTCTTAGCTACAGAGAAGACACATAAACATGGTCTAATTTATTTGCTTTTTATATATATCGACACAGACTGGACAAGTCATTAGGTACACTTTCAGAATTTAATGTGGTGATTTCTACTAGTGGCACCCTAGTGTGCTATGAGACATCATTAGTGGCTTTGTGTTCAATAAAACAGGCCCAGAATTCACAACTTGTCCAGTTATTTCAGATAAAATGATTATTTTTCTCACTGTTCTTGTTTGGTGGTATGCAGCGAGATTTTTCTTGTGTAAAATGGCAGCCTTGGCAAAATAAAGTTTGAGAAACAATGATCTAATGAGATCCAGCATAAAAAATAATACATACTTTTGATTGACACAGTCTATAAGATGTTCATTTAACCATTGGTTTATTTGACAAAATCCATCAATGTATACATTTGTGTGTAACATTTCATGAAAAAGGGAAAATGCACGTTTTTTTACGTGTTCACTTTCTACAAACTTTATTTAAATACACATTTTCTGCTGGTGATACATTCCTATTACCTAAAAGTCAACTATCTGGACCGGCACCTGGGAGGTTTAAGCAAATTTTGGCTTGAGGGCAGTGCCCCTGCAGCCCCCCCGCTAGCTCCGTCAGTGTCCACTATAATATAACCGCAAAGTAGTGAGGGAATTTCATTTCTACAATTCCTGTACTCTTGGTGCTCCCCAGTGCTTCTCACAGTAATTCAGGATATATTGCCACAAAACTCCCAAAGGTTAAACGTTCAATATAAAAAGGTTGACATGGCCTTCTGTGGGACTCCTCTGACCATGATGGATCATCTGAATTGTAGCGAAATATAAAAGAAGGTAGTCTTGCACGCTTTACTGTGACAAAAATCTGCTGTTGGTCTTCAGCTCTTTGCTCACTTTGAGGAGTCAATTCATCCACACGTGTACGCTGAAGCGTGATCTTCCGTGACTTTTTCTGTCTGTGACTTCTTTTCACACCAGCGTTCCTGCTAGTCCAGGTGTCAAGCTGGAGGAGACGAATCTCACCGGGGTCGAGAAAGCGCAGGGTGAAAGAGAAGTGTGTGTGACACCCCCCATTGGTGTGTGTGCGTGAGGGTTGTCAGCTCTGTTTAACATCATGGTCATACATGTTGAGGACACCTTCACCTTCCAGGCTTTGCTATGTCTCATCTGTCCCCGCTTTCTCATTTTCCTCCTCCCCTCACTCTCTTGCTTTTCTATATTTGCCTCCCTCCTCCCCCCCTGTGGGCACCAGGCTCACTGACTGTGTGTGTTGTAGGATGAAATATTTATTGGTATTGGCAGGTTTTCCACCGGCCTCCTCCCTGGTCCTCCCCCGTGTCACCCCCTCTCCTTCCCCCACGGTGTGATCCTCTCCCCAATTCCACGAGTGTAGTCGCTGTCTGTGTTGGCAAACGTCCACTTTATTGTTCTGGTCGGTATTGATGGAGCATTGTTTATGGTTGCCGCATACACATGATGGGAGCGCATGTAGAGCGCTAATTATCTCTGCCAAGGGACTTGGGGGATTTTATTGGCTTTGTTTTGTGTGTGCTGCAACTTCTTGGCCATGAATTTTTTATGATACACGCAGGTACTCTTTCACAGATGTTGCATTTACGTTGTACTGAAAGTCCACATGTTCATAAAATTTGACAAAATCTGGAGTCTAGAGACTTCAAGTCACTGTTTTGGCTTTTCCTAAAAACTTGTTTTCTCTGCTTTTTGCTTAGAAATCTCAATTTTTGGGTGAAACTAACCAAATTAGCTGATTAGTGAAGAACTGAAACATTTAGAAATGGATCTTGGAAAAATAACATCAGAGAAAGTTGTAATTTGAAGCAACATTAGTGGAATGCTTAGAAGTATTGGCAAATTTCACCGAAATGGAAACAAATTTGATTGATATTTATGAAAAGTCATTAGAGACATTTTTAGCCATAAAACCCACATGCAGGCTCAGAAGCTTTATTTTCAACCCAGATTGCACCAATTAGACATTGAAATTCCAATTTAACGCTTCTATCTTTAGGAAATCCCTTCAGCTCAAGTTGTAATTTGATGTGCATAATTGTATTACGTCTTGTCCGCTTGAATACAGAAGACACACTCAAACACGGATGAAACCGTAGCTCCTCTTAGCATGACATGGTCGCCGCGCCGCATTGATTTTTACAGGTGACAAATGTAGTAGCCGTGCAGTCTATTGCGGTCCCATTTCCATATTTATTCATGATAGTGTCGTGGGAGCCACGAGTACAACCAAATCACATCCATCCCTTGCTTTTCTGCACGTACATTCATTGCTTGTCCTCGTTAGCATATCTTCTTCTGGTATAATATGTACTCGCTGCTCCTGCGCTCATTTCTCTCACTTATTATTATCCCGTTATTCTTTCCTCGCCACTTCGCCTACTTTATCTCCACTCCCGTGGGTTTAACGATGCTGCTTGCGCTGCCAAAATCGTCTTGAGGCCTATCAACTGCTTTGGTACCTGTCAAAACACTAAAACGCAAAAAAAAAAAAAGGATACAGCGTGGAAAGTTTCAAACAATTTAAAACTGTGTGTGTGCATGTGTGTGTATATTTGACAGTGCTGCTTCCGCACCACTGGAACAAATTCAACCATAAACAACAATGATGACTCAAATTATGCACCCGTTGTCTTTCTGCCAAGTATCATCAACTGTTCACAGTTTATTTCGAAGTGCACTCATTTAACTTTTTCTGGTTGTTTGGCTTCCAAAATTGAATGCCTTAAACAGGCTGGGAATTGAAAAGTAACTCATGGAAACATACTGTCACGACAATTTGCCAATTCAACGAATCATGATTTGTTTTTGTTTTTTCTTAGACTCTTTTCCTCTTCTTGATATTTATCAGCAGTCAGGAAGCACCATACACGAAACTATAGCAGACATCTGGCGAGGGCCTCTTTCTCGTTTTTAAAATACAGCATTGTAACCCACCACAAGTAGCAGCATATTGTCGTAGGAACACGACGGAAAAAAAAAATAATTTCGTGCCAGCGCATGAAGGATAATACGAAGATTCGATCAATCAGAATCATCACAAAGGCACAGACTTACAATAGCTATCACCAAACAATATTGATATTCTATACTAGTGCATTGTTAGAGATACCACAATATTGATATCCCCCCCCCCCCCACACATCTATCTTTACTGTAATACGTTTGTTGATTGCTGTTTGTGCGCTCCACGTACATCAATTTATCCCCCCGGCCTGACGTCTACATCTCTGAATTTTTTTCTCATCCCGCCTGTCGTCCAGCTCACAATAGCCTCCTAATTAGCTATGTTTATCTTTCTCTCCTTCTGTTTTGCTCTGTGTGTGCTCGTACTTTCATTGCGCTGTGTTCGGGCGCCGTGGGAGACGTCGCTGCTAAATATACACTTGAAGGAAGCTTTTTATTTGGAGGTTGAGGATGAAGGGCTTGAGGGTGTGAATTAAAAAACAGGGGGTGATGTAAATATTGGGTTTTGGACTGTTTTACTATTTCCTGCCCTTTTTGTACAGATAGATTGATAGACTGGACAAATCTGTGTGGAGAATTGGATGAAAACATGCTTCCCCCCCCCCCCCCCCCCCCGCCACTTCTCCACCTGGCTTTCATCTGCGAGCACCTCTACGACCTACTTTCTCTGCTTTTTACCTCCACTCCCAAACAAAAAGAGCCTCAGAAAAGCTCTAGGCACGGCATTTCACACTGAGTAAACATTGGCATTTCTTTCACTCTACCCAAATACCTTTGTGCTTTTCCATTGTATGCACGCTGGGTCATTCCAGGTGGGGACCGTTTTTTGTTTTTTCTAAACTTTTTTTGTTTGTTTGCTGGGCAAGATGAGTGAAAATGATGAGTGCGCCATTGTTTTTCAAATGTTGTATTCTGTTTCTGGAATTTGCTTGACTGCTGGCATTTTATCTACCGTATTTTCCGCACTATAAGGTGCGCCTAAAAACCTCCAATTTTCTCAAAAGCCGGCAGTGCGCCTTATAATCAGGTGCGCTTTATATATGGACCAATATTGAGCCACTACAGCAGGCGTGTCCAAAGTCCGGCCCGCGGGCCAAATGTATATATCTTATATATGGACAAAGTTTTAAAATGGGCCATTCATTGAAGGTGCGCCTTATGATCCGGTGGGCCTTATAATGCGGAAAATACGGTACTACAAGTCAGGGGATGCATTAACTGGAGGTGGGTCAGTCCTAATGGGGGAGAACCTTTTAACACTGCCCAACATTTTGTCATGGCTTTATGGAATGTGGCGTCGGCACATGAATTTGCTGTAGTAATGGCAACGTTAGTATGTTGTTCCTTTCCCTCGACTCATTCATCCAATCACAGACATCTGCATAGTCTTAAAACTTTTGCAACAAGCCATTTAACACAACAGCAGGTTTGTTGCAAGAAACTATTGCAAATCATTTCCTCATCCAGTATTTTTTTTTTAATCTTACACCATATACTGTAGCGCGCACAGCAACCCTCCAACTGCATTGTTGTTCAGAAAAACTAGATGTAGGCTATTAAACAAATTGAACAGGCCTGGATGATTTATTCCTGGCTGTTGTTTGGGATGTTTGTGTTAATGTCGTCAGATAAAGTACAGCGCGGAGAGAGTGCCACAAAAAAAAGTACCAAAGTGAATGCAAATAAAGTCATCTCCCGACAAGTGTTTGTAAGATGTGCGGCATCCTACAAAAACAAACGCAAGGAAAGGTTAAAGTGCTGACCGTGTAATATTCCCACAGTGTAAGTGAGACCTTGTGTATTTAGATCCCACGTGAGGTGAAAGCCAGAAGGGGCTGAGTCATGTCTTGCTCACTTAAGAAGGCAGATGGAGACGCAGGTGTGATTTTATTTTATTTTTTCAAGATTCCGTACGTCTGTGTTTCTGAGCGTGTGTGTGCCCATAACATGCCAATTTCATGCCAGTAAGTCGTGTGGCGCACATGCGTGAGCTTTTTCTACACAGCGTGTGAAATATTTGACACTCGTGAGAGAATGGAAGCTCACATTTGCCTTGATTTCCACTTGACTTGTTTTTTTGTAGAACTCCTCACTTTGCTTTATTTCCCATGTGACTAGTAATGAGCTCTGATATCGTTCAAGGCGTATGGCATTTTTGTTGACATTGTGTAATAAGGTTCTAGCTGCGATTTGTCTTTCTGGATCATAGCTGAATGGATGAAATAGATATGGAGAGAAAAAACAAACAACACAAAATACTTGGAATGTGAACAGATAAATGTGCTGTCTACTGTGACCATTACGTGCCAATCTCGCCAAGAAGCTGGATCGACAACATGATGTCAGGGATGGCTTTGGCCACACCAGCGTGAAAGCAGCAGTTACAAATATTGAGTCATTCCTTGACTTGTAAGAAAAATATTGTGAATTGATTAATCTTTAATTATCTGGGGCAGCGCAGCGGTTGCAAAGCCGTTTGTCGTGTCATTCTGCAGGAAACTAAAGAAGTGACTGCAGTACTGACAGTACTGAGGTTTTGATCTTTACTTATTTGTCTGCAAATATGTCTTGACGGCTTTCTTTTCTATAAAAAACACACACACACAGATTCTTAAGTCTGCCTCTGCCTTGCTGCATTTAAATCACTTTAAATTAAAAAGTCTAATCTCTTTCTTTGAAGATGATTGCCTTGGGGGGGCTCTCTACCTATTTTATCCATTACAAATTTGCACGTTTCTTAAATCATCTACACAATTATGCAAATATTTGCATGTGTTTTGGCAAAAAGACTGTTTGCTGACTGAGCTAAATGGCCCTTAACAACCAGGCAAGGTCTCCTCTCACAGTTTGTGTGGCAGCATGAGAATTTACCGCCTTGTTTGATTTGTTTTCCACCAGCTGTGTGTCCGCACTGTGTGTGTGTTAAATAAATGGGGCACACAATGTTATATGCTGAATTATTCCACTGACATCTATCACATTCACACCTTGCTGTTGTTTACATATTGCTCGGTGTCATTAACACAGTCAGCTGTGTCTTTGATGCAAGCATGCATCCAGACCCATGAAAAGCTCTACTTAATACCCAGACACAATCCTCCGTGCACACACATACACATTCAGAATGCACTGCCCTCTCCAGCCATTGCCTGCAGTAGTCCGATACAGAGCTACTTGGCAGCCACTGAAGCTCACCAGAAACGGCACCATCGCCTTTCTGGGGAGAATTACGGCCCACAAAAACCACACGAGTGATTCAACAACATATAAATCCCCATGGGCGCTCCGCTGCCATGGCCAAGCTTCAGAATGGATGGGCCAGCCGGGTTTCACCGGAGGGAAATCAGATTCTACGTATCCCATATAGTCAAGTACAGCCAAGGACGTCATGACCCATTTTCACCTGCAAGTTGCTATTTTATCACGAGAATTCAAAACTGAATCAAATAAAATGTCAGAAAGTAGGGGAAAATGAAATATATCATCTTTTTTCAATTCATAGCTTTCACTCTAAAAAGATTCTCTTGAAAAATAGGTGGTTGCAATTAACTTCATGATATCTGATGCCATCATGTTTCACAGTAGATGGCATCTGTAAAGCTGACATTTTATATAAGATCATCCAAATAATAATAATAATAATAATAATAGAAATGTTAAAAACAAGTTGCTGTAATCAGTGCATCAAATGTAACAAATCTCAACATATAAAATTTCCCTGCCAAAAAAATACAAAAGAAAAACACTGTTGGCAAACATTTGCGACCTTGGATGCACATTTTGCTACCTTCCCTCAGTGGGATAGGTGCTTAAATTGAATTGATGAGATTTGACAGGTAAATACATGAACATGACAAATGATGACTGAAATGTCCAATGCGCACTTGGGACGAGGACTGATATATTTGCTTCAAATTTCCTTCAAATTGGTTTCCATTTGACAGCGCCAAAGATTGGCTGTAGACAAAAATACACAAACACAACTGCCTCTTTGGTGAAGGTAAGACACGCACAACATACCGGATTGTCCGGCCTGAGTCGCTTGGAAGGTGGTCCTCCATCCTCTGGGTGGAGCATATAAAACAGACGCACCTTGTTGGCATGTTTCTTGCTCTTGAAGAGAGACAAAAAAAAGAGAGACAGAAAGTGAGAGTCAGATTTAAATCATATTTTAGCCCCACTCTAACTGTGGTTTATCTATATAATTTTTGAATTGTCTCTGCTATGAAACAAACATGTCTTGCCTTATATATATATATATATATATTTTTTTTAGAATGAGTCTGAACTGTTTCAAGTAGAAACGCAGCACTTGAGGCTATATTCAAAATGACAGTGAGCTGTCCTTGAAGCTGCTCACTGTCACTTTAATGCGGGACAACGAAAATCAACGGAAAAGTGCTGCGGGCGGATAAAATAAAATAATAGCATGTGTTTGTGTGCAAGGTTGACAGAGCCATCTCTTCTATATGTAGGATTCGATTATAGCAGGGTGGGACCTCGGATAACCTCAATCGTATTCAGTCATATGATGTCCCTGCACCTTGTAAATTAGGAGTGAATAGAAAAACTAGAGCTTCAATGATTTGTGATATCGTATCCTTGTATGCCCCGATATCATAACACTACACCAGCATGCTGTCCAATGTCACACTTAACATTGATTTTGTGTTTTTCTTGTTGTAAAAAATTATCGTACGATTGCTGTATCTTGATACTACAAGTATTATTACAAAAAGGTTACAATAGTCATAATTTAAGAAAAATGTTTTGATATATTTTACATTCATGCTGTTGCAGTTGCAAGACAATGTAATTTATATAAACAATAATTTGAATGTCTAGTTGTTTTCTGAACACTTAAGCACTAATAAGAATAACATTACAGTCCCAGATCAATAAACATTTATGTTAAGAGTAGTAGTATCATTAAAATCTTAACGATACCCAACTCGATTCATTTGTATCAATATTGCTGGTGGTTCTTTCCCAATAGATCAATTATTAGATAATTGCTATCTTCCCGCCTTGAAAAGAGACTCATTTGAATCAATATATTTTTATTTCAGTGAATAGAGTAATGGTAAAACCAGAGCCAGAATTCAATTCGAAGCAATGATTTGCGATTTTTAGACAGGTAATAAAAGAAGGCACAGCAAAGTCATTGAATGGCCAAGTTTGACAAGGCATTGTACTTGCTGCTCCGCAGCATCGATTGGATCCTCGACCCTTGGAATAGTATACCCCCCCTCCCACACCTTCCCCAAGATCTCTCATGCCCCTTCCATCTTGTCAGACTACTTTAATGCATTTTGTTAGAACTTGAGTGTGTTGTTGTGGGTCTCCAAGCATCCTTGTGTTTGTACATAAATGGTCATAGTTGATGGCTGTGGCGCAGCGGCTAAAAGCGAGACATCGTAGCACCATGGTTGACCCTCAGCGCTTCGACCGCCACTAATGGATCAAGCTTGTCTCACAAAATCAAGTTAGACCAACAGTTGGAAGGACATAAGGATGGCAGGGTAAAAATATCTTCACTCTGTGTTCCTAGATAGCAACGGAGGCTTGGTTTAAAATAGAAAATAAACAGAAGCTATTAATCCACAACCATACGGACTGTATAATTTATAAATATTGAGCTCACAAATAAGGAGTTACAAGGCTCTTATTTCTGTTTTCTGGACACAGAAAATTAAACTTTGTTTCATTTGATTTTATATAATATGATTATGTAAAGAAAAGATGGCAATGTTTGTTTTCAACACCATTCACACAGAAGAGTAAAGCGGGAATAGCCCGGGGCAGGGTGAAAGAAGCCTTTGTCTTTACATAGATTACTATACATCAATCTATCACCATCATTTACACTTTACATTGACTGACCTTGCTATTACCACACCCTCTTGTGTTGGAAATGCAAAGCAAATGAGGATTTTGCATTCAAAACTGTAGCATTGATAGCTAAGCTGAATTGTTGGAAGTGTGGCTTGAGAATCCAGTAATTATCCATGTATGGTTCATTACTGTTGATTGTACCTTGAGGGAAAGGCATTGACTATGACTCCATCATTCTGTCGATTTAGTCCATGGAAAGAAGTAGCGGGCACTTTTAAGCCTTCTTTTGGACCAACATGTGAAGAAGCTTTTTGGAAAACAATACATGTGACATCAGTTGTTCCGCTGCATGTCTTCTTTAGACAACAGGTTCCTGTGCACATTCTTGGATGCTCCACTCCAGGAAGGTCACATCTGTCCAATTTCCATGACCACAGTAACTCACCAGCGCCTGGAGGGAATTTAATTACATCCCGAACAAATGTTGACCTTACTCAAGGAAACACTCTATGGAACTTGGTTATTCCAGGTCACTTCAACCTTGGAAATGGCCAGTGTTGTTACGTTATAGTATTTGATAGCAAGCTGGTGGAGGTAATCTACTCAGTTGAGTTTGGCTGAGATCCCGACTGATCTAACCTTGATCCTCGAATGCAAACTTGACTTCTTCAAGAAATACTTGTATTCGTGTTGACTCATTGCAATGAGGTTGTGTGTGTGTGTGTTCCTCTAATTAGCGTAGTTGCTACACATTCGAGCATGCGAGCGCACATTGTTGCATTCTCTCTAGATAAGTGCTTGTCCTGATTAGTTTCCTTGTTAATCCCAATTGTGCCTTGTAATCAAGAAAGACCCCGATGCATGAATGTCGCATGTGTGTGTGTGCATGTGCACATGTGCACTTGGTAAATATAGGACAGGGCTGATTATTTAATGGCTATTCATTAAATTACTCTGAGGGAGTACGCTGAGAGGTAGAGCACATTAAAATAAATAGTGTCTCTGTGTATGTGCTTGTTTCTGTGCCATCCCCAACCATTACCATTAAGTCTATGGATAATAGATGAGCTCTGTTTGTCTGTACAAATGAGCCCAGTACAAAGACGACCGCGCAGGAATTTTTGTGGTTGTTGTTTTGTGCCTGCAGTTGCTTTGTGTTCACTCGTCTTGCAAATGAGTCGTGCCACAAAAAAAAAAAAAAAAAAGTCAGACTTACCTCATAGTGTGCCGTGCGCTGAGACTCGGAGATGAGCTGGGCATTGCAGATGTTGCAATAACTCTCTGTGAATAAGCCTCCGTCCACCACAGACTTCATCTTCATTGGAGACTGCATGCAAACACACCAATCATGAATAATCAGACTTGTAAGGCGAGAGGTACAAAATGATAGATGTACCATCAATTTATTTTTGCTTCACTCTTGGGAACAATGGCCTAAAGTGCTGACTTGTATGGCTGCACTTTATTTAGCGAGGAACTTTTCAATCATTGCATCATCCCATGAATTTATTAGAGACGTAATAAAAGTGGCATTAAGATATATCGAGTCATGTTTGTATTTATGAGTACAGTAATAGATTGCTGAGTGTCATGTTTGCACTGGAAAAAGTAACTCACGTAAATAAATCGTATTACCTTGTATAGTGGATAGGCGGGCTTTAATTACTCAACTGCAAGTTGAAGGGCGTGTCACTGAGAGTCCTTAATTTATACATAGTTTTGCACAATTTTTTTAAAATAATAAAATATGATACTGCATTTATGATGAGTGAATTTGGAAGTTTAGAAAAATACTATTACGGGGAAACGAGAGTCTGTTTACGTGTTTCTGTTTTGTCAGGCTGTTTTGGTTTGCCAGTCTGTATTGTATTGTATTGTTGTAATCAATTTTGCCATAATTTGGACATGTGCTGCTAAGAAACAAGCGAGTTAATCCTCCCTGAGAAGCCTAATAGAGTCTGCCATTGTGAATTCTTACCAACCCCAAATTGTCTCATTGCTTTGATAGCAAGTCAAAGTCTTGCAAAAATGTTTTAATGATGTACTTGAAGATCCCGTGTTGAATTTTCTATTCACTTCATTATGTCTGCCATGCAATGCAGTGTTCTGACAAGGTTAGGGAGAATAACGGGTCTTTAGGGAGTGATCCGGGATCAGCAACTGCTAAAGTGGATTAGATCTTTGCCCCAAGGAAGATCTAGATGGAAGGTGTTTGTGGGGTACATAGCCAGGAAACATGAATAAGTCACCTCTGCACCACTGCCATTATCTTGAAAAGATTGATAATCAAAATGTCACTGATGTCATTCCACAAAATTGACTCGCCAGTGACAGGAAGTAAAAGTCTTTATCTCATGTCAAGTGTGTAATTGCTTCCCACCAATATACGCCACGTGAACACGTATGTGGAGGCTTTTAATTAGCCGTCTATATTTTCCCCATGTGTTTAGAGCACCACGGACCTTTCAATTAATTGCTCACATGCTGTATAGACACTTCCATGAGCTTGCTCAACCCACAAGACCTTCAAACAAAGACATTAAATAGATTTGCTGATGCTTTCCGTCTTGAGCTGAGTGGAGAGTATGAAATATAGTATTTGAAACTTTCTCATTTGATATGATTGTGACTGCACAGTTAATGGTTGGGCTGAGTCACTGTATGAAATTTGGAGAACAGCTTGGCCTCTGGCACGAGTCAATTTCAGTGAGTCATCTTCAGCGAAAGCTGATCTTTGCCGTCACGCTATACGCTCACATTCATCGATTTAACTCAAAACCATGTTCGAAGTCATCAGTTTGTATTGACCAGTCAGACTTAGAAAGTATTACAACATATGAATATGTATTGGAATAATAATAATGATGATGATGGTGATACTGATGATGATGATACTGATGAAGATAATGATAGTTTTGATGATGACAGTGATGATGATACTGATGATAATGTAATGATAATAATATTAATAATGATACATCAGATTTATATATTACTTATACTCTCCAAGACCCTTTACAGTGGCTACATTATTCATGCGCGCACACATTCACACTCTGGTCGTGATAAACTCTATAAGTAGCCAAAGCTGACCTAGGGCAGGCTAACCACAATAATAACCGCATCAATTCCCATTGTATGTATGCACAAATGCATACATTACTAAACTCTTACTCATCCATGTAACTTCTCAACTGGTTTGAGATCAGCCAGGCGACAAACTGCCTAATTAGAAGCTGGAGTGACAGCAAGAATAGCCTTATCTACTTAATATCTCCATTACTTATGAATATCACATGCGCGACGTGAACGGCAGCTTAATTAATAGAGCCGATGTGTTGGTGGGATTTGCGGAGATGCGTGACCAACGAGAGCGGAGGGATTAATGAAAGTGGGGGAAAAGATTGGTGGGGAGATGAGTGAGGAGATGTTCTCGTCATATCTTACTGTTTTGAATTTGAAGGCACTCAAATGCCAGATTATACCGCTCGCAGAAAATCTCATTTTATTGTGACATTATGGTAAATTTTGTAAGCAGCATGGACAAAACACGTTGTGTGTTGCTGTGTCCTTAGCTTAAGCGGGCTATTTAGTCAGAGCAAGTCGAGAATCAATCTTCAATCTCATCTTTTTAGTCCTTTTGCCGCATCATTTGCATTTAGCTCTCGCTCAAATGCATTTAACGAGGGCAATGCCAATTGTGGACTTAACAAACCTATTTTTTCAGTCAGGCTCTCATTCAGGGTCCAATTTGAGCTCAAAATGACCTTTGATACTCTTGCAAGACTTGAATTTGAAGTCACTGAGGCACATTTGTGGAGAAAATAAAAATACAGCAGAACTTCTAAAGTAAAACACCCACTTGCAGATTTGGAATTTATTGTAAAAAAAAAAGTTCAGAAGGTTAAAGAACCCAACAAATCTCGTGAGACAAATTAGTTCAGCCGAGTGTGCCTCAATTCTTGCCGTAATAATCCTTCTTTTGTTTTAAGATCAAGTTTCACTGGACTCAAGTTATAAAATACAAGCAACATTAAACAAGCCAAAAATCCCTCTCATAGTTGAGTAAATAAACTGAGCCCCAAGCGGGGCACGGTATTTACATTGGAACTTGAAACTGAGAACACGTGAGTTTAATTAAGGACACGAGATGGACACGATAAACCATCGCTTAAAAAAATAGCCCTAAACTCTAATTAGATACGGCGCTGAGCAGGGAAAAAGAAGATTAGCATGCTAGCCAGATCCAGGCGCCTGAAGACAGTCAACCTTAAGCGGATTCTCTTTTTAAGACCACATCAATTATTTAACATGAATATGAACTCTGAGCCTCCTCGCTGAAATCTCAGTGCTTCTGGCCCATTATTCATTAAAAAGCTGTCACTGCATTTGGAGGTGGCTTTTATATCGTTCTAATAACCGCTCAGGTATTTTTCCACTACCTGTGCTTTGGAATATCCATTTTGAATTTTAACATCCCTTGTACTCTGATAGCTCTGTTTGAAACGGAACACCTCTTGTTCAGTGAGATATCTACATTTTTAACGCAATAGGGAGGATTAGCATAAATACTGGATGGTCCAAGTTCACTTCTAATGTCGGTCAGACTTTTAGAAAAAAATATGAGGCTGTACTGTAGGGGTGGACATGGTTCCCTCTCGGGGGGCCATTTAATAGTCCTTAAAACAACTTTTACCAAATAATAGAACAATTATCCAAAATGCTAAATTATTAACCTAATCAGTGGTCTTTTTGTAGCAGTTGCCCTGGAGTTTTATTTTTCTGAATTTTACGGCACGAAGGCTCTGCAGAAGAAGCACAGCAGGTGATTGCAGTACTTTTTGCCAAGTTCATCGAGGAAAAAGCTGCTGTGAACTTCACTGCAACACCCACCCCGTTCATGTCTTTCTTTCACAATTTCTGTCGTAGTTTTTTTTTTTAAATTGAAATGTCAAATTATGCAGCCAGAATATGAAATATTGAGCCCAGTGTGTGAGCCAATGACCTGTTTAATGACTAACTCACGAGACCAACAAGCTTGATAATTTGAAACCTCGTACACTGCAAAAGCACTCAGCAGTGACACTTTGAAGGCTGACAGCACAAGCGGCTCACTTTCTTGCTACTCCTTCGAAATATATGTGCACCAAGATGAACAAGAATCCCTTTTGCGCAGAAGCAATCAAAGGTTCCAGGCTGACTCTGGTAATAAAATAAAAAAAGGAAAGTCTTCAAAGGAATCCAAAAATTGCATTTGCATTGCAGCGAGTTCCTTTGTGCTAAATACAGCAAACTAATGCAAATACAGACGGGTATGAACAGAACTCTGCAAAATAAGAATACAATGGAGACGCTGAAATAGCTGACACAAATAGAGTATTAGGATTCCTGTATGAAGAAATTGCTTTAATTTAGAGGTGTTACATTCAAAACACCTCTGAATTAAATATATATAATATATATGCAGGCTCAGTAAATACACACTTTTTATGGCAACGTAATCTCAGCTCAAAATGAGTTTTTGAGTTAAAATTGAGAGCTAGCATTAAGAGACAGTTGACTTTAACTTTGGAATAACAATGATAAGAAGTCCACCTTTTCTCATTTAAACTTTTCCAAACTGTAGCCTGACCTTTGATCAGAGCTCAAACTGTCACTCCAAATAACCTTTCCTGGGAAATGACAGTTAACACCTTTACTCTCAAACTTTTACTGCTCCTGTTCACTGTTCCAAACTTTTCATTCAGTCAGTACCTCGTCTCTCTGTTTGGCCTTCCCATGGTGCTCGCCTGGCCTCAAGTGGGGTGATTATTCATGAGAGACAGTGCAAGCTGGACTTATCTACTCTCAAGAAAGACCTACTGTATTGCATCTTTGCACTCCGACAGTGGATCATAGTGGATCATGAACCGAAGCACTCTGACCCATTCTTAAATTATTTATGATCTTTGTGATGCCTATTTGCATTTAAAGCGCTTATTCATCTTCACAATCTGGAAAGTCAAAAACATTCCAGTCTTGCTGAGTTGCAGGGGAAGGAATTTTAAAAAACATGAATCCATCATTTAGCAGCATCCGGAGAATCACCTCTATGCAGTATGTGGGGCAAACAGGATATTTACAGCAACCATTTGTTCCAGTGACGTAAAACTCCCGAATTCTTTATATGAGGTAAAATGGCGCTCTTGTGACCCATCGGCAATGATAGTCAAATAAATGTGTTGATTCTGGTGTTCATCTTTTCGATGATGCGCAGCTTTACTACAGCACGCCTGCTTGAGCTAAGACATTATAATACAAACAGTCCATTTGAGAAATAAAAAAACAATAGCAGTTGAACAAAGGTTGCTATTGATATTTATGAATGTCTTTTCATCAGGGGATAAAGCGTTGGAATAATATAACTAAACAATCTGCTCTACTCAGCAGCTCCTTTTGCATTCGTCGTTCTCCAAACTCATTCACACATAAATGAATATGCCATATTTTTATATCAGCAGTGGCATGGAGATTGGAGTTTTTGTAAAATTAAATATAAAAAAAAAAATAATTATGACGGTGCATTGATACTCCCATGTGCGGTCTCCTTATGCATCTCCTCTGCTTTGTATGAACTCGGCTAATTGAGTCGTGACTAAGTATCCAAAAGAACGTCATCTTCCCACTTGTAAGAGATTGAACAGAGAATCCCAGCTTGTCTTTTCAGCACCTCCATTTATACATTCTCACTTCACAATCCTTGACAAAATGTTCCTCCTGTTGAGGTGTTGTGGTTATTCACTCACTTAGTGGTATTAATGGCAGATTGTCTGCTTGGAGCCACAACGTGGACTCATTAGAGGGTGAATCGGGACTATTTTTATTAGGAGGGGGGTTGAGTTAAATTGAGCCCATCTCTGCCTCCCTGTGTGTTTAGTAACAGACTCCTCGACACACAGACTTAATGGGGGGTGGACATGGAGCTGTTATGTTGCTCTAACATATGGGAGAGGATATACTGGATGGCTACAAAACTGCTGGGGTCTCCATATTCTATTAGCGGCTAATTGCTTCCTTTTATAGTGTGTTTGGTTACTTTAACTTTTCCGGCAAACTTCTTCGAAGCTGTGGGGCACTTTTAAAGTAGTGCTTTTTACACCCACATTCAATATCACATCTGTATGGAATGTGAAACTCCAGGGGTGCAAACCCAACAAAAGTGATTAAAGAAAAGCAATAAAAGTAACCCTCCCCCCAAATAAAAAGTTATGGAACAGAAAAGCAACCGTCAAGGTTTTCTTAGAGTCGCTGTGTAATACCAACACATATTTGTTTTGATAAGTAGCCAGTGAAGTCATCATTCAATATTTTATAAAGACTTCACAAAAAGTCACTCGTGAGCAGTCTTTTAAAAGTTATTGAAAAATAAAGGTTTCATTTGAGGCACATAATAGCTCAAGCACCAGCTTGGTTAAAAATGAATAAATATTGAATATTGAAGTCAGGAAAATTTTGTAATACGTCTCTTGCAAACCCCTCAAGCCTCAATTATTGCATCACCCAATTAGCAAACTGAAACAGGCTCTTTGTGAGGGGACACAAAGCCAACGTGGTGTAATTTATTTGACGGCCTCCCACTTCCTACAAATGCAGTGCTTGAGCTTTAAAGCAGCACTGTTGTAAGCATATATAAATAGAATCTGTCGCCAGATGGCTGACAAATAATGAAACGCTGTGGTCCTGAGACACGCCCACGGAGGTCCTCGTAGGATCAACTGTCAATCACAGAGTTCCAATTATGTCATTGTAAATTAGTTGATGTACCTGCAGGAGTTTTCTAAGTGCGGAACAATCACTAAAACATGTGGAAACAAGTCTCATTACCAAATGCCAAGTGCAAGCCTAAATCGATGTATCACAGCACAAATAAAGTTTTTCATATTCTCAATAATGATCAATATTAGCTATAATAGGCATTTTGGACATTGAATTTTCCATCTTTCTATTCCCCATTCGGAATATTCTTTTTGCAAGCACATTATCTCACTCTGCTGTTTATGCAAAATGTGACCTGACAGAGTCAGAGGGCAACGTGCTATTGATAAGTATGAGTTTCATAAGGACACGCTTAGATCGGAGCATCATACATTACCACAGCAGAGTGCATTAAATAGGGCATGACCTTGCAGCACCTAGCATCTATAAATAGCCAACTGTGTGTATGTGATGTCTACTCTTCAAGACATGCAGTAATGTTGCCTTAACTGAATGCAAATCTGTACATGTGTTTTTGATGCTTGTAATTCTTGGCTTGGTTCCTTTGCTAGATTCTGAGCAGACTGTCTTGATATTTTTTTGTTGATGTTTTTTTTTTTTTAAGGAAGATTGAGTATGTGGCCATGGAAATATAATGGCTTGGTGCGTCACACCCGTGAGACATGTTCTGTGTTGAAATGATTTGCTTCATTTGTGAACACAGCGTCTTTTGTTACCATGACGACTGAAGGCTCTCACCGATAAATGTGCATTGCAGAAGACTGCAAAGTTTTACTGGTGGAATATTGAGACAGTAGCCAATTGAAAGACAACAAAAATATTTTAACTTGTGAAACTAGTAGTTTCATACAGTCCAGTTTGTTTCTCTTAATGTGCAGAAATGCACCTTATAGTCAGAAAAACTCAAATTCGAATTTGACAACCACTATTCCCACTATATAAGAACAATTGTGGTCAAGTCTATCCTGTTCATCACAAATTACATCTTGCACCTGACTGGCACTTCATTTTTGTATTTGAGAGCATTTCCCAGCGTCTTCTCGGTGCCGCTCCCTCACGCTGTGAGCTGTGACCAAAATGTCACCGTGCCATCTCCTTTCGCTTGTGTCACGGTCATCCGTGACATTTTCAAGTAGCACATGTGGCTGGAGCAAATTTGATCATCTATTTTGATATTTGGATGCCTCGTTCTCTAATGCATCCTCACTCTTCCTGCCCACCTGGCAGACGGCCAGTTTCCGAGCACGGTGATGCGGGGAAAGAAAATTGATTTCTAAAGAGCTCTGTCTATTCGGCCCCGGATATGAAATATGTAAGTAGTTATTAGCCCGACGCTGATATTAACATAACATGACAAGCGCATCGAGATATATATTAAAGACGTTCCCGCTGAGCGATACGTGAAACGTGATACGCTAACATTTGAGTAAACTAATCATTACCAGCGCAACACAATTATGATGATTTCTACTTTGTTTGAGAGAGTGACACATGGCAAGGTGGACTTGTCGCTCGCGATATATCGTCAGCGTGTACACAACCACAGCGAGCAGCTCCGTATTGCTTGTTATGTCGCTATTAATGAACGTAAACTGAGAAAGGTCAAACGGGCCACACGCTGATCTGCACACACGCGACATACACACACATATAAGCGCTGATCCGGATACATTCGTGCAAAAGCTGGCATGCACACAGTCAGCAGAAAGGTCACAGCATACGGTGCCTGTGTGTGTGAGATCTGCTGCCCGTTGCTATGGAGCGGTTTGCAAAGATTCAAACACACACACACCTACTATACACATCGTCACATTCTAAAATATACAATCAAATTAATGCCAGGATTAAAATATGAAATATAAATTATTTTTTTCATTTTTTTCCCAGAAACTCAATTATGACACTCATATTGTGTTTTAAATTGATTATTTTAGCTTTGAGTGATAAAAGTAATTGTTATTATGATTCCCATTTTTTTTTTTTTTTCTCGCAAGGGAAGAGAAACAAGTATTGGTGTTTATTTTTCCACGTGGACAACTCGCAGATTAATCGAGATGTGGTGATTATTACAATAGGGGTCATTGAGGAGGAAAAATGGCAATTAACCTCTGATTTCACAATCGACAGAATGATCAATTCATCACCAAATCTACAAATATTTGTGTTCGCCTTCAGACTGGGTTTTTCTTTTCAGGCGTGCATTTGAATGTTTTTATTTGAGTTCACAGAAGTAAAGCTAGCACTTTTCAAGAGCACGGCTTCCCCGCTAGTCCCTTCAGGGTTGAGTAAATTATGCCAGTTGGTTAATCAGATTCTCCCTCACTTGCACTTCACCACCTCGTGAGAGACAAACAGTGGCACAGCGAAACGGGCTACTTGTGAGTGGCTCGGAGTGGCTCGGAGCTCTTCTGCATTATGCACGTGCTAATAAACTGCAGTGATTCATTTTAAATTTGCCCCATACCGCTCGTCCTATTGCTTTCTACGCCTCTGATTGCTAAAGTGCAAAATATAACTCAGTCTGATTCATCTAATTTGTAGTAGGAAAAGGACAAAAAGAACAAAAAAAAAAAGCTTTATAATGTTTTGTTTGCTTTTTAGGACTACAGGAATGTGCTGCCAAAAAGAATCAGCATTCAATCCCTCCTCAGAAGTCCGAATCATGACAAGTAAGTTTACAGTACACATTAATTCTGCAATTTATGCATTGACTGTACTTTGCAAGACATCATATGACATCCTATTTAGTTCATTTTTTGGGGTATAAATATGTATCTGTAATATACATTTTATGTTTAATTCAAATAAACAGTACTAATATAGAGAAACAGCAAGAACAGAGTAGATGGTGGAAAACATAGGTACGCGTAACATTGTGCAGCCATCATGTGTCAGTCTTCTGTACTGATAATTCGCCTTTAAGATCATACAGTGAGGCTCAACCCAGAAAGACTGTTGACATGCTTCAGGTGCTTTATATATTTGTGTATTTATTTATTGATTGATTTATCTGCTTAGTATTGCACAATATTGAATCTGTATGCCTTATCGTGCCGAAACAGTTTTCCTCTGCAACCGGATTGTTGACTCTTGCCTCGGTTTCTGTTTGTATTGGCGTATAGTACGTTCATTGGAAATGCAGTCAGGTTTGAGAGGGGACAGACAGAGGAAAAAGGGAGAGCAAAGTGAGCAAGAACAGCATCATGAACCATGTAAGACAAAAAGATTGTATCTTTGAGAAAGTGGAAAGGGACTCTGGGAATGCACAGAACTGTGGCGCAGATGTAGTAACCACTTGTTCACCTGTGAAGAATTCTAGTGCAAATTACAGTCCTGGAAAGTGAGGTCATGAAAACGGTTAGGCGCACAGTCTGCATTGTGGAAGTATGTCGGACCCACTGGGGTCCATGCAGGACATCGGTAAGTAGGCCCCATTGGGTGTCTGTGTTTGAAAGCAAAGTATTCAGGTACTGGTTCAAGACGTCGGGGACGTCTTTATATGTAAGACGGGGACTACTGGCTGTTTCTTATTCTATCTTAGACACTGTGACACAATAACCTGAATACAATTCAGGTGTAATCCTTCACCAACGCCGATAACTGACAAGGTGGGATCAATAAGGAGATGTACAAACAACAGCGCGACTCCTTGGTTACATTCTGAAAAATAGACCTGCTTTAGCTCAGAAGATTGAGTGCACTAAGGGGAATGAATGTTCTTTTCTGAGAATTGAACCGATGGCTGCTTGTGAAGATAGAAAACAAACGACGGTTGGTGGGGGGGTTGGACTCATTCAGTACAATGTATCTGTATGAGTGATATTTATTTACGGCCTCATGTGTGCAAGGGCAGCCCTTGTGATGAACAGACAAGAGCAGTGAAAAGGCCATAAAGTCGTATCACATTTCCACAGGCGCGCACTCGACTGGACGCTTGTCCCAAAGTGATGAGTTCTTGCGACTGCAGCAGTTTTAGTGAGACGGCGCAGAAATAGCAAAACAACAAGTCTGGCATGCACCTCATCCTCTGTGAGTGTTCAAGTTAACGCTCCCCCTCAGTTTGGTGGTTGAGACAAATGCAGCGGCTCGGCATATTATCCGCTTCATTACCATTAACCAATTAAATGACTCTTTAATACCTTCATTACGTTTTTACCACAGCATGAAGTTGAAATGACGGTTTCGATCAACAAACACGACAGCCTCAATGCAGAGTGCATTGGGGCTGACAAAGCAGTGCCATAATGATAACAATGAATTACCTCCATTGCTTTACAATTGTCTTAGGTATGGTCAACCAATAAGGTTGGCCGCCATTTCAATCTACTGTTTACTGTCTATGATTTAAAATGAATGACCAAAAAGATTCAAACTGCAGCACAATTCTGATCCAGATTCACAAATCAGAAAAGTGCTTTAAACTTCTGCAAAAAAAAAATCTGCAAGTCTTTCTTGAAAGATTCATTTAAGGCGATCCTACATTCAAACACCCAAAGTCAATATTCCCATCTTAACGTCCTCTCTCATGTTTCATGCAAAGTGTCTGAAATGTGCATCACTTGCGCCTTAAACTTTATGTTGCACGCACGGAGCACTGCAAGAACTCCAATAAAAAAGATCTTATTTAAGGCACTGGTGCTTTTCCCCGTTGTTTAAAATGTTACAATGAACCAAAAAGTCATGAAAGCTTTGCTTCATTCATCTGTCATTCGGGCAAATATTCCCGCAGTGTCAGAAAGTGCCATAAACTTCATGTTGCATGCATTGAAACGCAATATCCCCTGTGAAATGACATGAGAAAAACAGCCAGTCAACTGTATATCCTCATTCCACATCACAACAAGCCAGGCTTGCCTTTTTCAATGCATACACACACATTCAACATCACAAATACTATAGTGTACAATGTGTAAATGGCGACCACTAGTGGAAAAATGTAATACCTGCACCTCTCATGCATATATCTTGATATTATATGCATTAAGCTTTAAAATATGGTAAAATATAAATAATAAAAAAATAATACAGGTATTATTGTATAATTAATTGATCATATAACAAAGATAATTTGGATGAATTTGTTTTTTCAGAAGAGTGTCAAACTAAGAGTTCTTTGCAATAATTAGTAGTGAAGTAGGTCTCAGTTCCCAAAAGGTTGGTGACGCCTGATCTATTATTTTTTTGACATAGGACAAACACGAACAATGCCATTCATCTCTCATTCATGCAAATATTCACAGTGTCTGAAATGTGCTCAACTCATTTCCTCATTTATCTTTCATCATTGTAAAAAAAAAATATATATATATATTTATCGTGCTTTTAAAAAAAATATCCCTGCAAGAGATCATTGGATAAGTTATTAGTGTTTTGAAATGGCAGAAAAAGTAACAAATCTAAAATCAATATCTGTACTCATCTACCCGTCAGTCACGCAGATAAACACACAGAAATAGAAGTTGAAGTTGCAAACATTAAACTAAGCACTCCAACATTGTTTTAATTGCACACTCTCAGAATATCAGTGTCCTTAAACTTTATGTTGCACTTATTTAAACTCAAGACTCCTTCCATGACTACATTTTCTTTTTATTGCAGTATTCATCCAATGCGAGAGGAGACAAAATGTTAAGAATTATTTAACTGTCATTCATAGCACACTGCTATAAATACGCATTATGTGCTTGCTTAACTTCAGATAGTACATATTTTACACATGCTCATTTACCTGTTAGTCGTGCCCACCCACATGGCCAGTGCAGTCCCAGCTGTTACTTTATTATCCAACTTTGTTGCATACAATTACCCGGTGAATTGACACATCCAAACTCAAGCATTATTAACCGGCCATTTATGCCACTATATGAATAAGTTGAGATCTCACCTTGCAGAGAGGACTCCTCTCTTCAATTTCGACAACCATCCGCCAGCCGAGTGTCTTCACCGCTGCACCTGCACCGTACAAATCCGTCAACCCGGATTAAACCGCCACAAAAGCACTTTTATTGTTCCTTGGCAGTCCTCTTCCTGCGTGGAATAAATACGCACGCTCTGAAGTCCTCTCTTGTTGCGCGCTATAGTGAAGCGTGTCCTCTAGCGGCTCCGATTTCTGCTGTGTGCCGCGGAGGCAAGAAGCGCAGCGCCTTGGACATGATCCTCCGCTCGAACACGCGCACCCTCGACTGTAAAGGGGGTGGTGGGGGGTGGAGTGGAGCCTGGCTGGGAAAATATCCCAGCACTAGAGAGAGCGGGGTGAAATGAAGAGGAGAAGAGAGACGATGATGATGATGTGCGCAGCCTTCACCGGGATGAATGAAAAGACTGAGAGCCCTCGAATCGCGTGCACGTTGCGCGCTCGCGCTTGAGTATGCGTTCACTTTTTGGATGCAGAAGATGCCACAGTGAGTGGGAGCGTCGGGCCAACGAGTGGGTTAGTGCACCCACACTGATATTAGATGGATTATGTAAAATGATCACAACAGTGGACTGAGTGACTCAGAGTAGTTTGGTATGCGCCCAAACGTCAATTGAATTTACGCACTGTGACCATAGGGGAAAGTATGTCACGACTATATTTAAGGTCAGAATGATTGACCTCACTGCAAAATATTTGCCCACCCAATGTTTACAATGTTGATTAACAGTAAATCATGTAGTGTGGGTCCATGTTAGTTTTGTTACTTGGAAATTATCTGTAGAAAGCAATTATTGCCTCTGTTCAAATCTAAAGCTTGACTTAAAAATTATTTCCCCATTTAGGATTTGGTTGAACCAGAAATAGTACTCTTGCCCTGCCTCACCTACTGACATCTGCATTTTGACCTGCCCCCCCACCAACACCACCACCACACCCATCTTAATGTTCGTTTTTGTAAGTTGTGAAGATTCTTACTCTCTAAAATTACACTAGATGAGCAGAAATCATCAGCACAAAACTTTATGACCCAGAACCTTTATGAATCTTCATCATGATTAACAGTCCATGAGGAGACAATAGTGGTTTTATTTGACCAATGGAGCAAATCCTAACTGCTGCAAATGAAGCAGAGCAAAGAAAGAAGATTACTCCGCCATATAAAAAAGAAAAAAGAAATCCAAGACTGGCTAACAATAGCCACCCTTAGACTGAATGTAGATAGCAAAAATGACTTTATGCTGTCTGTTTTATACACTATGTACGTATATTTCCTGTTTGATTAGCCTAAAATCTTCTTCACCTGCCAAGTCTCTGCATGTGTGCTCATTCGTGGGAAAATGGGCCCTCATTACAAGCTTTCAGAGGCTTTTGACGGTGGCCTTCGCCGGCGCTTTGCGGCTCAGACAATGCACTCAGGCACACACTGGCACACACGATCACGGACACACGAGGAAGCTAATACCCCCGGACCCACTGACACAATGCACACCGACGAGATGAAAGGGCCAATTTATCAAACCACCAGCTTAGGCACGCCCGAGGACGTTTAGTGCCAGCACCGGTCTAAAGAAAGCGGGCAGGAAGTGTGTGTGTCTGTGTGTGCTCTCTTCATTTTTCTCCTTGTTGAAGTCAGTCCTCCAAACATAACATGCACTGTTGCCTGTGGCCAACTCTGCCCCAAGTAAGCTTCGTGACAAAGGCTTTTGGATTTTATTTTAAGCGATTGTCAGGTTTTTTTGGCCTATTGTGTGATTAGAGGTGTGTTTGGACCCGTAGAGAGAGAGAAAGATGGTAATCTTGCTATTCCACGTGAAAGCACAAGGTCCGTGTTTGTCCAGCATGGGCTTTGGAGCATTTACAAGCCCAAACGATGAGATGCGTGAGAGAACCACAGCAGAAGCTTGCTCGACTGGAGTAAAAGAGCAATTGCGCATGGCATGGCTATATTATTTGTTGAAACCACAAAGGAGTGTCGTACAAGCATGTGAACAGTGCACCGCATGTATATTTGATGTAGACACTTAAGAAACCACAAGAAGATAGATTCTACTTTGTTTTAGTATGCCTGTGATAGCGATCGGTGTCTTTGCTGTCCTTGTGAGGCAAAATCATCCAACAATATATTTTCTTTAGTCTTCTCGTATTAGGATGACGAGTGTGTACAACCATGCTATTGTATCTATCACAGTCGACTTATAAGATGAAAAGGTGTTTTGAGGATACACTGAATAATGAATACATCAGAATGCTCAGTGATACATACAAAAGCCACCCCTCAAAGGTAGTGTAAAAAACTAAATCTATTCTCATTGCACATGAAAAAAATAACACCAGTGGCTCCATTACACATGAAACGGGGCGTAAAAGCAAAGGCGCACACGTCAAGGGTAAAGGCAGCAGAGAATAAAGTGATGCACCAGATTTTTACTCGTGGCCATACGCTAACTACATCGCCGAGGGCCTGTTCATATTTAGATACCATAACAAGCGTGTTTATGTATGGGAGGTTATTTCAAAATGTATTCATTTTTATATACATATGACGGGACCAAAATAGCAAGCCTTGGCTTCAAGAATAATAACCCCAATTGTATTTAACATAAGTCGAGTGGATAATTTACACCCCCCCACCCGTTCCCCCAACACACGCATACTCAGAGGTGCTGCTAAATGACTGTAAAGTAATATCATGCTACAAAAATAGACTCAAGCTCTCTTTAATAATGTGTTTATAGGCAGAGAGTGATTCAAAGAAGCAGGTTTGATTTCATTGACATCAGCAGCTCTCACACTTGGCTCACTGACTGTCTAACACAGTACAAGGTTAAGGCACATTTGTCATCACGTTGGACACTCGACAAGCCAGCCCAATGAAGAAACTAATCTTTGGTTGCTTTATTTCCAGCACAGCCAAAACATATCAAATGCATTTTAACACCACCCTTGCACTGCAATTTTAAATTCAAAAGATATTTGCATGACTCATATCAACATTTTGACCAGGGTGTCTTTTAGATTGTTGTTATGCGTGATTGTTCTTTGTTTTGTCACATGGTGACGTGAAACTGACGTCCGCTGACCTCAAAGCACAGCACCGTGCAAATATGACTCACACTGATGAGGCAGGCAAGTGTCTGTCAATCACACGACCTAAACACCGTACCTGTCACCTCATGTGTGCAGCTGCGTTTATATGACGATAACAACACCTGCACAATGTGAATATGCATGACAGTCTGTCTGCTGGCATTTTGGAGAGTGCTGGAATGACCATAAATTAATTCAATGACCATATTTCACACCATAGATTGAATATGATTATTTTAAAGTAACACTGTTTAATTTCTTATTTGGCCCTATGTTTATTTATATATTTACTTAGGAGGCACAGTGATGTATTTTTTTTTTTCATCACAGTGGTTTGGTTACTAAACCACTGTGATGAAAACTAAACTTTAGTATTTGACTTTATCCATCTGTTGCTGTATACTGCCACCTAGACGTGGGATTGCCACGTTGCATTTCACAATCAACCTAAGAGCTATTTAAAAAAACAAAACAAAAGAACCCTCCTTGAGACAGTTTTAGGAACATGACTGTTTTTTTTTTTTTTTTTTATACTGTGTTCTACTTTTGGATGTCATAAGTCGTAACTAATGTTGTGACCGGCAAATGTATGTAGGTCGGTGAATTTTTTACGTGATTGTTGAAGTTGTAGAGGTTCTTTGAGGAACATACATACAATGTACTTATATGATTTATTATTGAGTATTATTTTAGTTGTTAGATTTTAGCTACCCTAATTTGTTCTGCTTTGCCCTTGATTGTTTTAATACTTATTTTCTTACATACTTAAAATGATAAATACACCAGACAATTTTCTTTATGATTTTTGAGTTGTGTCTGTGTTAAATTTTATAAACTCAATCCAAACATTTTCTTGACAGTATACAGTCATATGTATATCAAACTTAATAAGATTAATTTAAGTTACAATCCAAATCACAGTAACTCACATGACTCTTCATGACTCCAAGGTTTGCCAAAATGCTATTAATTGCTCTTGAGCTGTTGGGTGCATTTGGAGTCACAGGGTGGCAGTAGAGACTCTGCCTAATCAGGCTAACATCTGACTCAGCAAAGAAACAGCCTGGGGGAGGTTCATAAAAAATGAGAGCGACTAAGTTGAAACATCAGCAAGTCTTTACGATGCACATTCAGTTGAGTGCTTCCATTTAAACTTACATTAATTAAAGATATGGTGGCCAGAGATGGCACGCCGGAGTTTCCCTACTCGGAAATCACTTGGAGTTTTGATTTACGCCATCTTTTCCCCCTGGCTGCCCATAATTGCATCCATTACTTGCAAATGACTCAATGCTCATTACAGATGTCTGCCTGAAATTGAGATACTTCGCAGTGACTCGATGAGTGTCTGCCTGCGCTTGTGGGCTCATGTTTGTTAGAAAGAATTTGGGGAAGGCCTCGGAGAGCCTTTGTAAATATATGATCCAACGATCAAACACGTTGATTTTCACTTCTTGTGTGGGCACAGGCCAGGTGTCCCAATACTTTTGTCCCTTTATCTCTCCATAAAACACTCACTTAACAAAGAGATCATGCATCTTAAGATAGATAATGAATGAGTCAACACGGACCAAAACAGGAAGTGATCTATTACCTCGTACATGTTTCCTTAAAATCTCCATGAAACAACTCAAAAAATGAAATCATCTACTCAAGGAAGAAGTTGGCAAAAAGGAAACACTGAGCTCAGCCTGCACCGACCACAAGAGCAAAAGCTAAATCAAATGAAAGCCGAGACAGACTAATGTTTTGTTGGCATCGCTTCCCCTTTGCTTTATTTCCATCCTGGTATCCTTGTTATGGATCTTTGAGGGGATTAAGAATAAAGCCACTGGCGGATCATGTCATCATCTGCAGTGGAATAAGGATTCAGGAAATCAATGTTCAAGGGGCTTAGGTTGACCTCCATGTTGACGTGGTTTGGAGTATGTCGGAGAAAGGGGTGAAAAGTACACGCAAACAAAAGGTAGAATGTAAAGAATTGTGAGGCAGATATGCAAACCAAGTATTCAGTGGGATGCCCTTCTAAGACAAGTCGACTAATACTTCCCCTCAGAACATTGGGCACCCTAAAAAAGTAGAGAATATGCCCCAAGAAAACAAAGAGCCATTTAGGTTCTGTTCAAACATTCAATATTTCATCTTGGATCTGCTCTATGAAACGTTTCAATAACTCTTGTGAGCATGCTCGCTACACACAGCGGTCCTTCAGGTCAGCCAAATGGCCGAACAGAACGTTTAATAGTCCGCCACATTCATTTAAATAAGGGATGGAAGTGGCCATCAAACACAATTACGGCTGAGGCCTACACACACATACGTGGTCCTACCGCAGTGTTGTATGTGTGCTTTGTGCAACTGTGACGGAAGAATGTTATTCCACTAATTCAATATCCATAATTTCCTACACTTTTCTACTCGGCCTTTGCCAAAACATGATTGACAGCTGTGCCAAGTTGTTTCTCTTAGAAGTGCGCTTTTGTGTGAGCGTGTTTGGCACTGGCTCAGTGGGCCTGCTGTCATTGATTTATGTCTTTCAGGTGGACACACAGCGGGGAAAATGTGAGATGATATTGAGATCAGCATGTCATTTATGTTTGTGAGTCTACTAATGCCTCTCAGGTGAGCGCAGGTCTGCAAGCGGAAATGCGGCCGTCTTTGTGTGCGATGTGGCTGCGAGCGCATCTGTAAAAGTCAACTTGTGTGCGTGCCCTGGGAATGGCGCATATTTCATACTGACGTCTTTTGGAGCAAGTAGCACTCTGGAAGATGTTCAGCTATTTGGAAAAGAACATCCGCCTGCATCGTAGTTGAAAGGATGGTTGCTGAGATTGATGCGAACGTTGATCATGGAGGATGCGGTGGACACTGAGGTCAAATGCGATTTATTCAAGGCTTCTGGTCCACCTTCCGTTTGTTCACATTTCCCAGAGGGATTAAGGCGAATCATTTTTTCCACAGGCAAATTATCAATACAAACCCTTTTTTGTGTGCAGCAACATTTTAAGCTATTTTTAAAAACCGAATTGATCGTTTTACTGTAATTTGTTTTCTTGGTCATGGTATTTGTTGTTTAGCGGCACTCAAGATACATTTTGTCCATCATTAATTTATCCCTCCCTCCCTCCCTCCCTCCCTCCCTCCCTCCCTCCCTCCCTCCATCCATCCATCCATCCATCCATCCATCCATCCATCCATCCATCCATCCATCCATCCATCCATCCATCCATCCATCCATCCATCCATCCATCCATCCATCCATCCATCCATCCATCCATCCATCCATCCATCCATCCATCCATCCATCCATCCATCCATCCTGGTACACACTCGCATCTCATAAAGTGACCTAAACTACAAATGTATGGTTGATTGGTCGCCGACCTGGCATCACTAACATCACTACACGCTCGTTAATCCACTTGCAGCCTTTTGGCCCGTCTTTCGGAGTCCAGGTGGCGGAGCATGTGTTGACCTCCACGGGCCGCACTATTGACTCGCCTCAGGCCCAGAGATCTTTGTTAGATCTCCAGATGTGCTCGTTGGGGCCCGGTTTATTAAGTATGTGATAAAGGGCCAACTGGACCCTTCCCAAGAGAACATAAATGCACGGGTGGGGCACGGCTATGCCTCGTATAAATTGCATGAGTTGAATGGATCAAGGTGTTGCTGCATTTTCATGGATAATGATACAGTGCTGTTCTGCCATGCAACGGAACTAATCCAATGTCATATTTATTTCTGATTCATGGGTAAACTACACCACAGAGTTCTGGATTGTGTCAAGGCTACAGCGTGTCTCTTTTGCAGAAAAATAGTAATGCTAGTAAGAATTTTTCAACTTCATCGTTTCTTCAGTTTTAAGAACACATGGCACATATAGTAGTGGGGTCACACTTTGTGCAAGACAAAAACGCATTGTTCCATGTTACATCGACACGCACACAGATATTCACAGTCATGCACACACAGGAATGCCAACTATAACAGAAATACATCAAGAAAGGTAAGATTTACAGCTGCACTGTGTGATATGACGCCAGGCACTTCTTCGGAGGTCTGCAGGTTATGTTCTCCATGACCCGGCCAATGGAAAGACTCAATGTGTATGCATAGTTTCCTGTCACATCTTGGAAGTGGGAACTTTTTGACCTTCAAAGTGGGTGAACTCTAAGTAGACCTATTGAGCTTTGCTTTAGCAGGTTAGTTACTAATTCCCTTCAATTCCCATGTAAAACATTTTTTCCAAATTTGCAATGTTGAAAATTCACAGAATTTTCCAGTACTACAAAAATGTGTGTGTGGCAAGTAAAATAAAGATGTCAGTGTGCTTTTGCACTGTCCATGATGGTCTGCCAGGCCAGCCCAGGCTCCCATGGGGGCAGTCCATAAAATGGCAAAAAGACACACACAAACACACACACTTGGCTTTTCTTTCCAACCAATCACCATATAGACTTTCCCCTATGACATATTCTCCTTCTCTTATTTACTCAGCAGCATCGCCATGGCAACAACTGGTGTTTTGGAGGTTGTTTGTCAAGGGAATGAAATGAAAAAAGTGTGTCAGGGGACACATGAGCCAATTCTAGTGACCCTCATTTCTTCCACTGGCAATGCAGGAAATGGAAGGAGTAGGGGCCGGGTGGACTGAAGGTGAAATTAAAGGTCAGAAAGTTTGCACGTTCTTGCTGATGTAGCTCTTTACTGGTTGATGAGGTCAGTATTCCATAAGTTCGATGATTCATATATTGCACGCACTGACACTGATGGTGATGCTGTAGCTGCTCCGAGCATCCCAGCTTGCCAATATTTGTGCAACATCCAAAGGCCATACTCAAGATGGTATAATAAAAACATAAACATTGTCGGGCTTTAAAAACACCAGAAGAGGGCAGTCCTGTGTAATCTACTGTATGTCCCATACAAAGGCCCTGACTTAATTATAGTAATTATAGGTTAATATTAGTTCCATTAGTGTGTGTAAAGGGTAATCCCTTACCCATCAAAGAATGTGTGGAACGTGCACAGGCTAAAAACTGAGCTAACCCAGAGGTGACAGCTCTGGACTTATCAGCCACTTGCTTGACACATCGAGACTCTCTTGATCTCAAAGGGCGCCGTCCAGATGCTTTTGCTCATCTTTTGGTGAGTAGATCGCAGCGAGGCGCGACACTGATGGATGTCAGGCAACCTCTCGGTTCTCATCAGATTAGTGGCTGTTTAAATCTTTTCGATAGCTGTGCGGCGAGCATGCAAACAGAGCTGGCATGGATCAGCTTCAAAGGGTCGGCTGATGTGATGAAACTGTACTTCAGTGTGAGAATGTTAATGATCAGTGCTGGCAGGAGGATTATATATGTATATATAGGGAGAGAGAAGCATGTGAGAGCGTGTGAAAAAGCTCCAGTGGGTGTCCGCAGTCGCCTTCAAACAAAGCAGCCGGGCCGCTAGTTCAAGTAGAGTGGTGAGAGATAAGCTTTTTCAGGCATGTAAATGTGGTGTGATAATGACACCAATTAATTAATTAAACAAAGATTAATGATCAAAAACAATGAAGAACAATGGATGACATCCAGTTTTCGGTAGCACTGCGATTGGTATCCATCTATAATGGAAAGGCCAAAAAGTGATTTGTTGCCGATCATATTATTATTTAGATAAAGTGAATCCAAGCGTATTTGCAGTTTGTTGTTCACACGTTTGCCTAGATGCATATATATATATATATATATTTTTTTTTGGGCACCTAGCTTCCATTATTCCTGGAAAACACACCTATTTGGTGTTTTTATGCTCAAGTCACACAAAGATAGTGTTTCTTTGGCGCCATCTTGGTCACACGATTCCTGCCGAAATTCAAAAAAGATTATGCATTCTTTTGGGTTTTAAGGTGGCAAATAGGAAAACTAAATTGACAACCACAGAATGGAAACCAGCTTATGGCAGTGTAAGAAATCATTGGATCCACTTTGCAGACTTAATAAGACATCAGTATGGCATTGGTGTACAATTGTTTCAAAGTGAGACCTTCTGAGTTGGGTGTGTGGTTTTCTTTCTCAGGGCCATTTACTGTAGATGAGGAATTATGAATGGGATGGTTTTCAACACCGTGGCAACGGTTTGGACTGAGACGGAGAGAGACAGCCAGAAATATAGAAAAAAGAGAAAGTGGAAAGAAACACTGAGGATTTATGACGTCTGAGCCCTCATGTGAGAGCGCCTCACCTCTGACAGGCGAGGAAATACTTCTCCAATCTGTGTCCCTGTTGACACCAGCGTGTTAACACACACACACGTGTACACACACACAGGCCACCCTCGCTTTCCCTACGTCCAATGTGTGGTAATGATGCAGCTCAATGAAAGTGCTGAGAGCAGTCAAGTCGAACACAAAGAGACAGCGAAACGTCCAGCGCCTGTGGGAGTCCCGGCCTATGGAAAATGTGCGCTCCTCTTCGTCTCCTTCACGCTCCTCCTGAGAGGAGCATGGTGTTCCAGGAAGTGCAGGGGTTAAGAACACACCGTTTGGACGCCGACCTCTCACCCCTGGTTAGCGTTGCGTAGCCGCTAAGTGGTTCTCTGTGACTCCTCCACTCCTGTTTCTCGGGCCATTTCACACAGTAGCAGCGGTCCTGTTGTATTTCACGTCGGCCCGATTTTTTTTTTTTTTTTTTTAGGGTGAAGAATTAACAGGATTACAAAAGTTCAGCACCCAACATGGGGGAACGAATGCACTGTCGTGCAGCATTTAATGTCGCCAACTAAAGCTGAAATCATCGTAGGTTGTGATTAGGTGTCATGTCGTGCTTACGTTATCCTTTTTCCCACATTTATAACCCTGTAAGTTCTCGTCACGTCCTATATTAGAAAAATGTAATCATTGCTGGGGATTTACAAAGAGGATTAACATTCCTGGCTCTCCAACACTCAGATGTTTCCCTTCTCCCTCCCGCTGCTCTCGCTTTGCCCTTTCTCCCTTTCTTCTGTCCACTTCTTGCTCCTTTTTCTCATTGCAAGTCACTTCTCTCCAATCAAGTCCTTATTTCCGCAGTGCTGCAAGCTACAGGTTCACATGAGATGGCCGCCTAATGTCCTTTTCAGTCCTCAATTCTTTTCCTTTGTTTGTTTGAATCAGTGCAGGAAATGGGGAAATTTGTGTTTGTGTGGGACTTGAGCTGTAATGAAAGCAGTTAGGCGTGGAAGCTTCCTGGACAAAAAAACTGTAGAGATAAGTTTGTCACAATCCACATTTTGCTTGCTTTGTAATCACTGTTTTTGTTTGTTTTTTTACATTCAACCTATTATAATGATTGACGTTTTAAGCAAGTAAGTCATGTCATTAGCGTTAGCTCTCTTTCGACCTAATCTGCCTCGGCGTCCAAGCAGCCATCATCAGCCCCTGAGTTGTTCCTCTCCACCTATCATCGACAACCATTAAAGTGCTGATAAACCCCCTGATCTTACTCAAACATGTACATATTGTAGGCATGTCTTCAAGGTTAAGCTTTTGTGTTTGGGAATGCCCACAAAGTTCCTTTCATACACTGAACAGGTATATTGTAATTGCCAACCTTTGCCCGAAAACTCAAGCACACACCCAAATTGATTACCATTTGTTATTGACCATGACCACACACATGTTTCGTCACACATACAAATGTATACCTTTCTGATACGGTATCTTCTCAAAGAGCATTTACCTGTTGCCCGGAGGCTAATAAAGTCATCAGCTTGGTGCGACAGCTTGACTTATTGCTAGAATTCTATCTCCACCACACTGAACACACACATCCATCTGGCCATTGGTTTGACATTGACAGCGACCTGACCCGCTTTTTTTTTTTTTTTTTTACAACTCAACTTGATGCTGGATGATGCAAAAACAATTTGGTTCTCAAAGTTGGACTATTTTAAAGTAGAAATCCGAGACATGCTTATTTGAATTCAGCCAGTTAGCTTTTTTGGCAACTGAAGGTGATGTGAAAGACTCTCACAGCCTCTGATGTTGTTGTGTTACTGTTTGCTTTGGAAGAAACTTGCAAAATTATTCTGGGCCTTCAATGAAATCAAGCAGCTGGCTGTGAACTGACTAACTGTGCAATGTTAGTGCCTGGTAAACATGCGTCCACACATCAGTGATGAACTTGTAAGATTCGAGTGGAGCCCAGAGGTTAATTACAGGCGTGTACGGGTGCATATATGTGCTGTGTACATTGTACATACGTGCTGACTCCAGAGCTTATCTGTCAATCTTCAGATAAGTCAATGCAACACAGGTTGAGCGTTGTGATGCGTTTGCTATGGGAAACGGTTAATTTGTTGACTTGTCCCTCAACATCAACAGAGGTGCGAGCGGCGGGTCGATGGGTCGATAGAAAAGGAGGAAAGAAGGTGAGGAATGTCAAGGCAAGACTGCCCTGCCTTAATGTCCATGCTAAAAAGTGATTCAATTCAGCCAAGTTTACATTCCACGTGTGATCTGGAACTTATTAGGCAAAAAAAAAAAAATCTGTTAGAAGACCCGGCCGGTAAATCTTCCAAACATGTTTATGGAGATTTCAGCAAGGATGAGGACTCCATAGAGCCTCCACCAAGGTTCATGTAGATCCGGCCCTATGTTTTGGATTGCTATCCAAACTGTGAGTCAGACTATTTAGCTGGTGAATGCTAAAATTTGGGAGTTTTTCTTCCTGGCTTGGTCCCCTGGGTAGTGCCACTGACACATGCAGGAAGGCCAGCTCATCCTAGGCTTTTGTGTGCAGACATTAGCAGAGATTTGCCGGTCAATGGCCAGGCTTGAGAGTGATAAGTGTAAAGTAGTTGTTGTGTCAACTTCCAGGAAGAAGGACTAATGGACAATACAGAGTAAGAACTAATAATGCAGCTGGGTGGCCATGAAGAATCTGCTTACACAAGGGGGCTAAATCCCCTCTCACTCGTGATATACATTCATTGGGGAAGTCTTTTCCTTTTGTCTAAACTTCGTAAGCCACATGGTGATGGCCTTGGATTCAATGTGGAAATGCAACAAAGCGACCAAAATCATTCAATTGGTGAGCCATCTCAATTTACTGAAACATTATAGTCTATGATGAATGCTTGCAAAAAACATGTATTTAAATTGGAACTCCATATTTGCCATAATTACGTAGAGTTCATCTCAGGCTGCCATAATCGTTCAGTGTAAATCCAACAAGCACCAAATGATGACTTCTTGATTATAAGATGGCGTTGACAGACCAAATTTGAGGCTCCATGGAGACTGGCAAGAAACCAGCTTGCCTCAGATTCTGAAGGTCAGTATCAGCGCTCATGTCATCGTTAGTCCCTTAAACTGACGACAACGTGATGACTGCTTCTCTTCTCGGGAGTGCCTATGAGCTAGATTAAGAAAGAGCTGTTGCTGATGGACTGTAAATGTTTAGCAAGACACGGTTAGCACACCAGATTCATTTTAACCTCAGTAGCTTTAAGTTTGCAGCCTTGGAATCCTACATGACTTTTTGTTACATAATCATCTTAACACATTACTGTTTTTTTAATTATATAAGATGCTGGATTAGTGCTTTCTTTGACTTTCATAACACAGCCTAATCTAATGATCCATTTGGTTAAATCAAGAACCCATTTTTCCCCCAAAGTGATGCAAAGCACATATTCCATTGATTGCCTATAAGAGGTTTTCTTCCTCGTGAGGCAATGGATACTGTTGATGTCATGAAACGTCACAATTCATTACATTATTGATGTTGATATTAAGGTGGTTCCCCAATTGATTAATAAAACATCAACAGCTCTTATTGGCATTTCTCTTTGTAAAATCACAAACTCACATGGATCCAATGAAGCCCAATGACATCTTCCAGGAGGTTCTGCCTTCTGTCTATCATCCTTTAATCTATGATCCTTACAAAAAGAGACACTGATGCAGTCATGCATAGATAAACAAATGACAGCAGCGATCAAGAAAAGAATAAATAAAGCCTTAGGGAAAGGGCAAAGAAGAGGTTGAGCATTTGTGGATAGAAAACTGATCTGATTGGAATAACTTGTGCTTGTCTTGGCGAGAAATTCATATGGGAGCAATACTATAGCTAGTCCTTCCATCCAGAATGGATTAAAATGTTTCCAAAATCATGTAAGGTCAGAACTTGAAAAAAAGAGGGCAAATGTTTTACATTTGGCTCGATTTTGCAAGGTGGAAAATGAATGGTGCTGACATGTCAGATAATCCAATAATTGTCAATCATGGTCACACCCTAAAAAATGTCACAGTTGAAGACTGTAAAAACTCTAAAAAAAAAAAAAAAAGTGTGAGAGGTATGTAGAACTTTGTTGTGGAGTGTTCAATTTTCACGCTCCGATTTCCAGTTTTATTTCTTGCAGGGCTAAAATGTGGCGAAAACACACTTTGGTTAAGGCATGAGTGGCCCCTCCCCTACAGAATAGAAATTTTAGTGTCTTTGTTTGCACCGGCAAAAGGGAACTAAGTTACTGTCTATCATATTTTGAGGCTCCGTTACTTGGAATTAAATGTCCAATTGTAATCCTGCGCAAAGAACCACATGCTACTTCACCTGGCATCTTTATCTGATTACACGTATTTCTGTAAATTTCCATTGTGTTTTTTACTGACCTTCCAGTAATGAGCATATGCAGCTTGATATCATAAACTCCCAAATGATTTTCAAATCCCGCCGCACGCTATTTATAGATGTCAAAAAGTGGACATGTCCAGGCAAATCTGGACGTCAGTTCAACTAGCTGTGATATAAAGCAGAAGCATCGCTCCAACGCATTGCAAAAATTGGACTCACAACTGTTTGGCACAAGTGGTGATACATGTTACAGATTTGTTTACTGTCAGCACATTTCCTTGGTTTTGGAATTGTTGTTGTTTATGTGTTCCACTTAAAGAAGCAAGCATTTGTCTTCCAAGATTCTTCTGTTCTACTTACACACCTGTTTTTCCTCTCCGCCCTCGGTCAGTTTGTTGAATTCAATTTCGACATCCTGAGGGTGGCTCAATCTGACCCAGACCACACAGTCCTAACATCCCATGGTACAAACCAACACATTTTTTTATGATGAAAGTAACCTCCTGTGAAAAAGACTTGGCCAATATCACAGTTATGCCAAACATGTGCTGCGCTTTTCGAATCTTGGATCGTTTTATGACCATAAACAGTCCAAGCGGGATGAAGCGATCCAAACGATTGCTGCTTGGATGTGATCCTGGTATGGGGTTATTGTTTCGGGCAGCGGGAGAAAGTACAGACTGTTTTTTTGGGTTGGTGAGTGATAGGATGATTAATAGGATTGAGGTATTGCTGTCCGTATTGGCACCAAGAACAAAGTCACCAGGGAGTATTAAAGGCCGTGATGCAAATGTGTGGTAATTTATTGCCGAACGTATTGCTTTCTTTCCAAGATGTCATCAAATTTCATGCATCATTTTCACATAAATCATATTTTTTGGCTTCAAAAACTCCCAATCACCCCCATTGTTGTAGCTTAATCCACCTGGAAGGAGACATTTGAGTCTTAGTTGTGAAAGATACGCGTTGCGTTATTTCAGTGGCTTGTGCAAAATTTGGCAGATGTTTGTGTGTCAAGTAAAAGAGAGCTAGGTAATGATGCAGCCATCTTTTATTGTCAAATCAAGGGTAAGGAAATAAATCTTGCATTGTAGCTGATCATCAAGACTGTCGAAAAGGATTAAGATTTTAAAATGTGTCATTCAAGACTGGCTTAAAAAAATGACCTGTAAAGATCATTACAATGAAAATAATGGTGTGACTCATCAATGCTGCAACAAGTAGCGCACTGCTTGAGTCAACATGTTCAGTAATCTTGTGGGGATGTTGGATGGTTTCATTTTAGTCTAATTTGAGTCAACATGTAACTATTAAGTCCAAAATTAGACTATCAATGTATCATCATGTCCTGCAAAATTCAAGGACACAAAAGTGGGCCTATTCATGTCTGGTTACCCGAACAACAGACATTTTGTGATCATAATAAACAAAAGTCAAGAGTCTGAAAGGAACCTTCACAAATCAAATCCAGAATTTCTCATACATTTGGTCAAAGGTCAGAGCAAACAAGCATAGTTTTAGCAGCCTCGTCATCTGCTTGACCTTAATTTTTGCCGACATACTGATTTTTTTTGTTTCCAAAGGGTTGCCAGTCAAATCTCTCCACCAACAGTACATTGATCACAAACCAGAAACATGTCTTTGCTCGTGACTAGTTGTTTGTCAGTGCATTCTGGCATCTGTATGAATGTTGTGATTTTTAATTTCGAGATGTGCAGCAGCGGTGTCTGCGTGCTTTCCATGCAGCTATAAATCTCCACACTGACATGTTGGTTCAGTGGGGAAACTGCAGGTTTGGGACACCCTGATGGCCTCCACAGATGGTTTCAAGACCCTTCCCATGGCACTCCCCCTACTCCACCTATTAATTTATTCATTTTCCACTGCAGACACACAGAGGCCAGTGTGATTGTTTCCAAAGCTTCTAGTCCCAGGAGGGCACCTTGGGTGTTTTCTTGCCGTCCATTGCCCCATTACAGTCCTCTTCTTCACTGAAGGATTTGAGTAAATCTGCTTGCTTCTGTTTGGCAAATCTCACTGACTGTCTCATTTGTTTTGGTAGACAATTCCAAACATGTGGAGTAGAGACATTAATAAATGAATAGATTCCTCATTGTTGATAGAAAAATAAGGATAAAATGGTATCAGTGTGACCTTCCTAAGGATCTATCAGTTATGAATAGACAATGTTAGTGGCTCATGAAGAGAGCCCAGAGGTACACCATTATTACAGATGACCTACTCCGTGATCCCATCTTTCAACTTACCTGTGAGGAGTGATAGATGATGTTGAGAAGGAGCAAGAAACAAATGGCACCTAGTAACAAAAGCTACAAAAAAAAAAATAGAAAGACAAAGCATTTGGTCCTCTTAGAAAGAAATCTTCAGTGAAGTGTAAATTGAAGAGTTACATAATGATCAGACTTCATTGTTTGTTCGAGGACATATTTTTCTGAATAATTTGCTCCAAGGATTATAAAATATGCACTTCAAGCAACAAAACTCTTGAGTAAAGCTGCTTTGCTGTGTGCATACCACATGTGGAAGGTAGTGTTGACTTCAGCATTTGAGACTGATTCCTCGACTACTCGTGAATATTGGCACTTACCTAATATACAGACATGACAAAATGTGACATACAGTATTTTGTCCATACAAGGCCCTGTGCCTGCACGCTCTTATTCCTCGCCAGACTTCCTTTCTTTCCTGCAGACAAGGTGGTCCAGTGAATCCAAACGATGTTGGCATACCGTTTAAATCAGTTTTAATGGTTCTCTGCTAAGTTTGAGGAACATCGAGAGTAATAGTAATTTTTTACTCTTTGAAATGCCTCCTTGACCTCACTCTTGGGTTTCATCCCCTCTAGAAAAAAAAAAAAAAGCTGAATTACAAAAATGAGTAATATGCACATAAAGGTATAGAAGTCTGATTTTAATATACATTACTGTATGTGTGGCAGTTAAGATTAATGTATGCTAGTTTGCGCAGATGACATGTGGCTAGACAGAGGGCCTTTATTCCACTGTACTTATCTGCACACTGCAATGAAAGCAATGTGCTCTTTCTTCCTAGTGCAACGTTTTTATATATACAATATATATAGGTTTGGGTGTGCTTTATTTTATGTGAGTGCATACAGTATGTATTACAGTAGGTACGTATATGTGTGTAGATGTCACTCACACGTAGATTCACGCACCACAAAGAGGTTTCAGGAGAGTTGGGTTACATAGGAAAATCTTAACTGTGTGTGTGTGTGTGTGGGGGGGGGGGGGGGGGGGGTTGCTTTTCTGCAGTGTTTTTCTAACATTACACTTTGTTTATTTTATCAAATTAACATCTGTTTGAGTTAAAGTCTCACAGGAACGAGGATGAGCTGTGTGTGTGTGTGTGTGTGTGTGTGTGCGTGTGTGTGTGTGTGTGTGTGTGTGTGTGTGTGTGTGTGTGTGTGTGTGTGTGTGTGTGTGTGTGTGTGTGTGTGTGTGTGTGTGTGTGTGTGTGTTGTGCTCCCTCATCAGGCCCTTATTAACCACACTAAGTGAGCTCTTAGTGGCTGCTGATGGGAATGTGTGTGCGCTTCTGCGTGTGTGGGACTCGGCCAACTGTCTGCCGCCTCATTTCGATCACCTTTTTTTTTTTCTACCACCTGAGCTTTGAGTAATTTTCATTTTCTGCACAGCTGCTGTTTCATCGAACACTTTTACACAAAGCGGTTTTCATTTACTACTCATTGCTGAGCATTGATCACTCTTTGTGTTATCACAAGGAATTTTTGCAGGCTATGAAAAATCCAGTAAAGGTAGTATTTTAAAAGACACATGTGGTAGTTCTTTTTAGGTTGATAAATTGCATGAAATAAAGACGCAAAGAAAAAAAGTAAAAGTAAAAAAAGAGTAGCTACAACTGGGAAATAAAAGAATAAACACAATATTTCCAATACATGTTCTTTAAAAAATTTCAAATATACTTTATTCATTTACATTTTGCATTTCAGTAACAGAACTACTTACAGGTTAACTGATTGTAAGAAATATTGTCAAGGTTAAATTTCATCTTTTATTGCGACAAGAACAGTAACTTTAGGCACTATGTTTGTTTTGTATTATGTGTGTAAATGTGATTTTGCTATCATACCACAGAAAAGTGAAACATAGAAGTACAAAAAAAGATTCATTTAAGGAAAAAAGAAGGAAAAAAATACCCCCCCCCCATTAAAAAACAAAACATAAACCCAGAAAAGAAACAATGAGTATAGGTGACATCATTGGCTCTGTCTAGAGTCTCTTTACTTGGCGTCTTCTTAGGAACTTTCTTTTCTTTCTTCCATTTCAAAATGATGGAAGTTTCCATCTTTCAAGCCACACAGTCAATGGCAGCATCCTCCAGTCAATTTGTCTCTCAGCGCTTCATCTTACTCCTTACCTCGTCTTCCCCCGAAGGGGAGAAATGCTTTCCTAATCATCTATGCATGGGAATTACCTAATTCGTGCATAATTCAAATCATCTATGTAGGCTGTCTATACTTCTCCCGCACAGTCCACATTTAGCAAATCACTCCTCTGCAATTAAAAAAAAAAACAATACTCCCTCATTCTCACAATAGACATTACATAATCAAACATGATTTCAGCTGGAATTTGGAATATCCCGGCTCCTATTTTCATTTCTAGTGTCTAATTGCATAAACTGCTGTCAGATATTGTACAAGTGATTTACTCGACTCGGCGTGTTCTCATGATGATTTAGTAGGAAGGAGCACAAAAAATACTTCCATCTACGTACAACCCCTGCAGATATGCACCACACAAAAAAAAAAAAAGTTATGGCATAATACCCACTATACTTTGGGTTAGGGTTCTGGGATTGGGTGTTTTGGGTCAGTGTGTTGGGTTAGCATGGTTTGGTTTGGCTAACATTAGTGTTTAAGTTTTCAGGAGTCAGGGATAGCATTAGGGTTGTAAATGATGTTGACCCATGCTTATTTACGCAGTGTCTGCCCTGTTTTAAAGGAATTGGGTCCTGGCCTCTTCATTAAAAAAAAAAAAAAAATGCATGAATATAAAAATAAAGCTATCTCAGGCAATATAAAATACATCTGTTTCCCACCAAATACAGTGCAGTATTTTTTGTGCAAAATCCTAATAAATTGTCATGTGAACAGCCTCCTGTATTACTTGACACACAAAAAATAATAACCCTATTCCCATTTAATATTAAAGCTGGAGAAATAAAAGCCTTACCCTATGGTCTTTGGACCATGTTTTGTGGGATTGTGAATCAAAGGTGGATTTTGGAAAAGTAAATCATGACCATGTAGAGTTGGGATTGATTCTGCAGACAGGACGGCGAGTTACATCACTGGAAGACGGTGTGGTAGGTTGGACACTGATGGGATTTCATGTACTTGACGGCAAACTTGAGCTCCTTGCTCTTCTTGTCCCATTTGTGGATGGACATGAGCAGCAGTTGCTGGTCCACTTTGCGGCCCATGATGAGGAAGTTGGAGCCCAGGCTGTCCAGCTGTGAGCACGGGCAGTTGGCCCCGTTCTTGATGTACAAAACCAGCTTCTTCATATCCTTTTTCCGCAACACGCCCTGCTTCAGCACTTTTTTCTTCTTCTGGGCTGCGATCAGCTTCTTGTCGCCTTTCTCTTTTTTCACCTCCTTTATTTTCATTTTAAGGACTGGTAAGAAAAACAAAGAGAAGCTAGTTTGGTTATTGCAGTTGAGCAATTTCACATTGGCTTGTACTTCTAGAATGGAAGATATAAGAAATATCCTTATGGGCTTAAATACAACTGGTGTTACCTTTGACGTCAAAGATCCATTTTAACTGGGCTGGCAGTGAATGAGTTAATGAACAACTGTGCCAAAGCATGCCACATAATAGGGGTTAAGTTTTGGCTGCATTTGTATGCATGTTACCTTTAATTTTCAAAGGAACGTTTTAGACGTAGTGTAGAATCCTCCGGTGGCACTTTGTTTAAATAACAGAATATAACGTCAAGTGCAGTTATGACAAATCCTTTGAGGGCAACCATAATGCTGCTTTGGCCTGTGATGAAAACTAGTTCCATACCCCTCATTAGAGGATAAAGAAAATCATACTAGAGAAATGGGCTACCAGTTGGAAGGGGTTCTTTCAAAGCCTTTGTAAAGGAAGTGAGGTAGAGCCAATTTTCTATTGTGAGTGTTTCACTGTGACTGTAACGGCACTAAAATAAAATCTTTGCACAAGATATATTTGTATTTAGCTGGAAGGTCACACAGGACTGGTCTAATAAGGTCTCTTACCCTACTTTTTCCTCATAGAATTACCTTTTTGAGCATAATCTTTCCAAATCTCACCTAGATTTACTGCAGGTTTATGTTTTTATACTTGCAGCCCTGCCTTTTGACAGCAAAAATACAACAGTGCTTGCGCTAAGAATGCAGAAGTCGGACCGAGAAGTCTTGGCTCAATCGATCTAATGAAGTACCGAGTCCTACCACCCATCGAGGCTCGTGTTTAGAAACGTGTAGCTCTACTTAAGAGAGACCAAAATGGAGCTGCCAACCACTCCAGACTGGAATCCTCCGCTCTGACAGCTGAAATTAATCACGGGCCTGGCAGAGGCGGAGGCACGGGGGTCGTTGAGAGGCATCGCCGTGGACCGCTTGGAAGACGGCCATTTCTTTCCTCGTCTGCCTGTCTACTGTTCCGTAAACATCTCCTGATATGCGCGCGCTGCATGTGAGGAGATAGCGTGTTATGTGGTGGAATGTGTGTGCTGTGCGGCCTCAAACGTGTAGTCTGACTCCCATGGTTTGCGTGCCTACAAGTCTGAATGTCTCGCTATATATGAATGAATACATTCAGGTATGTTTGAGAGCTCAATATGGCTGTCTATTATAATGTAATTTAATGGAGATCCTTGAGCTACCTGGCTTGCATCCTCGTGACAAGCAGTGCCCTCTTAGAACTAAAAATCAATACAGTGACGTCCCAAATGCTCAATTGTACTTTTCTTAAAACAGACTACTACCGTATTTTCCGCACTATAAGGCACACCGAAATATAAGGCGCACCTTCAATGAATGGCCCATTTTAAAACTTTGTTCATATATGAGGCGCACCGGATTATAATGCACATAGAATAAATAACTCAACGTTGCTCAAACGTTAATGCAATCACAATATAGTATCACTCAAAATAGTGAAAACAATAACAATATATCAATAACTCAACATTGCTTCCAACGTTAATATCACACAACACACAAAATAAACACGTAAAGCTTACTTTAATAAATTAGTCCTCATCCACAAATCCATATTGGTCCATATATAAGGCGCACCGGATTATAAAGCGCAGTTGGCTTTTGAGAAAATTGGACGTTTTTAGGTGCGGCTTATAGTGCGGAAAATACAGTAGATACTGTACAAAAGACCAATCTGTTCAAAAACATGGGGATTTTTTTTTTATATTCCAGCAATGAATGGTGGGAAATATACCAGATGAAAAAAACGGTAACATGAAACAGACTTGAAATGACTTCAAGGCTAACTAGAGCAATATTGATCATGTGTGAGATCAAACCACAATCAGCCATTACAATAGCATCAAGAAGTCATCCTCGTCTTCATCTCACTCTGTCTACTGGTGGAATTCTCTCCTCATTTGTCACCCTCAGGCATACATGAATAGCCAGAGGAATGTCTTGCTCATGTTTCATTTAAATGGCCAAGAAGAATCCCTGCGATGCTTTTTGATCTTGGGTCGGACAGTGATTTGTAATACTGCTATCAATCAGCCATACCAGTTTTATTAGGGCGGATAGAGTCATGACGAAGACGTACTTTGTGATGCTTGTTTGGATGTGTACAAATATGATTTACAATGTGATGGCTGTTATTACCATTTTATAGGAGCTTGTGCCGTTGCCAGATGACATATTGGGGAATTTATTTAAAGAGCCTTGAGAAAATATGGTTCTCATCGCCAATCCGGTCACATTTTAATTACAGCTTGGTGTTCAAAATATTTGGTCATTTATGAGCTTGCATTTTGAGTTTAGTGCAAAGATGTTTGGACTCGTAGATGTGAAAGCTCAGATCAAGTATCAATTCTGCTGCTGTGCATCATCAACCGTAAATCTTAGTGAAGCGGAATAATGGTTTTATTATTCTTTGGCTTCATGTGCAGGTCATTACGGTGAATATGGTGATAAAAGTTTGGGAAATGGTGCTGAGTGGGCTTCAGGGACTCTTTCATTATTATACACATCACTTAATAAGAAAGTGAGTCAAAGCAAAGTTGCTCTAAATAGAAGTATAAGCTTCAACTTCAATTTCCTTAAATGTGTGTTGTGGTTAACAAATTGTGGAATAAAATATGAGAAAATATATTTAAAACAATACATGTGTAGCCTTTAAGGTTTTTTTTTTCTTATCATAGCTCTCATCAGCCCGATAGATAACCAACTCTGAATTTTGCAATATTTTCTCTCTAATTTCTGTTGAAAGAATGCAAATTTCCTCATTGTGGTATCATTAAAGTTTATTATATCTTATCTTATCTTCCTTTTTATGGCACATAATGATTGGCATGTATGATGAAATATTTTAATGTGCTACTTCAGTTCACAAACCATCACAAAAAAAACTTACTATCATCCACATTTTCCCATCTGCTCAAAATCATTATTTTTTACTTTTGCTCAGTTTTACCTGACAAGTTCCAAGAATTATAGACAGGAAATGTCCGAATACAGAAACATATTTTTTTTGTTTTTTTTAATGAGTGCAACTATGCTTGAAGTCTGCTGCTATACTTACCAAAATCGCTGGCACAGTAGTGCTCCATGATGTTGTCTGCTTTCAACTCATTGTCACACGGGGGACACACCTTTGACACTGAACGAGAAGAATGAAAAACGACGCGTTAATGACGACCCCAGTGAGCACAATTACACATTTCATTAGGCGTTCAGAAGGTCAAAACAGCTCAAATCTGAAGGCTGCGTCTGTAAGAAATCATTAGGCCCTTTGGAGCAACACCCCCTCTCTCACCCCCTCCCTCCCTCCCTGTCAGAAGCCATTTGCAGTACAAGTCTTACACACTCCAGCAGACTGAAGGATGTTTGCTCTAAAATGACGCTGCAAAAAAAGGGTTTAATTTGGGACTGTGCATATTTTGGTAGAGCGGGTGTGACCTTGAGAGTCAACAGGAGAAGCTCAGCATGCAGTTTTGAAACAAGTGGCCTAAAACCAAATTACTGACTTTTTACACGCAAATATTTTTACGTTTATTTTGAACTTGATATACTGTATTTAGGTACCCATGAAGGAGTAGAGACATTATTTTTCAAGTTATATTACAATGACTACTAACAATAAATACTTTTAGTTTTATTTCGGACAACCCCCCCCCAACACACACACACAAAACAGCTAATTGAGAGACCAGACGCGTACTAAAAAAGCAAAAGTGTGTGACTTCATCTATGTCTAAGTTTTTGTTTTTTTTTTTGTTTTTTTTAGGTTATTGGCTCAGTGTCATATTATCCCACATATTTCCCCTTTCGCCACGTCCAAGTCTTCTTGTCACACGTTTACAGACGCACATGTAAACACACCCCAAGCTAACACAGTGGGGTTAAAAGTCACAGTTGAAAGGTTATCACCCCAACCCAAACCTCAGTGTCTGGCCAGATAATGAGAGGGGTCAAAGTGTAGCATGCCTCGCTGCTCGGGTCGCGGTGAGGTGAACCCCCTAAACATTACATCGGAGGGAGTCTTGAGTCGACTAACTGCCACCTTCTCCCCCAAATACAACCCCCCCCACCCCCCTCCTGTGAGAGAGATCCACTAAGCCTTGTTGGGTCTTTGGGTGCAAGCCTCTAATTGTCCATATTAGGAACAAATTGTTATGGTGCAAACCAATTAGCATGCAAAACAGCACAACCCCCCGAAAGTGAGCCCCTTACAAAGTGGTACTGGAACTTATTTAGATGACACTTGTTAACACTCTGAATCCCTTTAACACACTTCTGTCTTCAAAGTTATTAGTTTTACTGTATTTTAGTGGTATTGGACATTGTTATACATCACAGACACTAATAAAAAATAAATAAATAAGTTGCAGGAGCTGGATCCCCTTTTTGAGTTAAATCCAGTAATGAAATCCGAACCATGTAAGTGCGAATACATCTTTTAGATTGTAATCATTGATGGCGATGGAAACAAAAAAAAAATAATCTTGGAAATACAAACACGCACGCATGAAGAAAGTCTAGTTATGTCTGTTTGGAATGAAGTTACATCTTATTCTGTCTCTTCTGTAATTCATCTGAGTTCCCTTGTGGTTGGCGTGTTGGCAGGAGGTCTGCTTGTGTCAGTTAAAGAGTTTGGATAGAAAAGCAGAGTTTGGATCCCTGCAATGTGGCGTCTGTCTGAGGCATCATGTCAGTTGTGTTGTGCGTTGATGGGCCTGCCGGTGATTTGTGTGCCCGTTCCATCCGTTCCATGCAATTTGTCATCAATTTTGGATGGCCTTGACTTGTCATGAGCATCACTGTTCCCATCCATAGCAATGAATTGTGTTTATTTTTGTTGTATGCTGGGAATCAGACCACAGCTATGGTTAGATACTCACCATTCCCAAAGAGCAATTTTTAACAGACGCCTTATCACAGTTAGTTGTCTGGCCTGATGCCATTCACTTTAGACAAATAAATTCCTCATTCAAATATATGCCTCACCAAGAAAAACACTATCCATTCAGGGATGGACATTAAAAAGTTAACCACTGAACCTATTTGACGTTGTTGCTAACCAAAACAGGAGCAGTCTCTCCTGTCTTTAATGTTGTAAATGATTTCCCTACACAGTACATTTGGTCTTTCCATGGCATTGTGTGTGATTTATATGTATACAATCATAACAGAAATAGTCAATACTCTGCACTTCTACTGACCTCAGTGAAGCTCAAACAAAAGATGAGCAAATCTCTCAACGTTGTCATCCCTTGACATGTCTTTTACCTCATCCCCTTGAGCCCGAGCCTCACATGATCTTTTCTGTTCTATTGAAAATTTGTGTGGCTCACGACCTCATTGGGACTCTTCAACTTATGAGCAGCAACGCTGATGACATAAAAACGGAGCCGCACCGGGGATGTAACACAGCGTGTCATCTAAGTTAGAAACCCTAACATCTGTTTAAATGTAGCATGGAAATAGACAGAGTGGAATGAGGGGGAAGGGGAAGCGGTTGACTCCATTGTAGGCCTTCAGGCGGCCCCCCCTGGGCGGCCCCTAAAACGCAGCACGCTTCTTGCATCTGCAGGAATTCTATACGGAGAGAGAAAATACATTTTCAAAAGGTGGTTTTCCGCGGCGAGTGCGTTGGATCACATTTTCCCTTTCAAAGAGTAGCGGCCAGGGCCACATGAGTAGCGTCCATTGTGTTGCCAGGAGCTGACAGTCTTACTCCAGCATGGTTGTAATTTACACTCGCCACATCACTCACAGGACAGACAATATCTTTGACACCTTGCAGGTTGGATCAGACACTGGATCATTACACTCCAGCATATGTATTCAAGCAAGACTTATATAGTACCCAGACCTGGACTGGCCATCTTGTATACAGGGCAAATCCCCAGTGGGCCGGGAACCTTTGGGGTGTCATTCTATTTTAACTATTTTAAATTAATTGATTAATATATTTTACCCCAACTAACCAGCCCATTTACAACATAGACCGCAAACTGAGCCAATCCAAACTCAAACTTGCAGTCAACATGTATATGTTGGATACCTCCATATAGTAAATATAAAATTGAATATTCATCATGATTTAACCAAAATATAGTGCAGCAACAGTGATCATTACAACCTTTCAGTATTATGCATTGCAGCTGTTCACCACTGTAACCGAGTGCAACCACAATAATAAACACGTCGTTAAATGAATACCTCTCAGACAGCATCTGTTTTGTCTTCAATTTTTTCGCAGACGTGATGCAATACTGCTGAATTTGACTTGATGTGGTGTTTTATACCAGCAAACCACTAGCTCCAGTTTGAACCACAGAGATGTATTTAAGAAGTGAGAACAAGGGATCCCATTCAATTGTGAGTGTACCTAATGAAGTGTCTCATGGAATGAGCCAAGTTAGTCAACTGTATGTCCGGGAATTTGTCATGGCTCTCTTTGACGTCCTGCTTGAGTTTTCTTTCGGTGGACGATTTGGTGAGAAAAATTCTTGGACGAGCTCCTTTTACTCTATTGGACGTGTGTATGTGTGTGAGTCCGTGAGGTGGTCTCACATGCTCATCTAAGAATTTGTTTCTTGTCAAAATGTCAGGCTCTGAGCCTTCGGGCAGAAAGTGATATGGGTTCACTGTGTTCCAAACACACACACATGTCTAATAGTTAGGTTACAGTAATGTAATGTAGTTGTTTAACCCAACTAAGCCAATTTTAGGGTTGATATGATCTTTGCATGTGTTTGCACTTCTTCCTCCCAGTAATGGAGCTGCACCTTTGATTGTTATTCAAGTAGGAATCTTCGCTTGTTTTGTTTTCATCGAAGGTGGTAGAAGAAGGTTTCTTTGTGTTCCTTTGAATGGCTTACAAGAGCCACAATGTCACATAGTTGAGCCCCGTCCTATAAAAATAGCGTGGTCATTTTCCCTAATGGAATAAGTCAGCTCTGCGTAATTTCACCACTGAATCTTTTCCCACTGTTATTATGTGGGATTGCTGTCACTTGGCTGTGAACACTTTTGATTAAAAGCCAAGATAAGTCACACACAGTTGACTGACAAGACTAAAAATGACGTTTTTGGTGTTACTGGCTCTCATTTGCTCCATCCCAGAGCGTAGAGTAAAAGCTAATTTTACATCTTTGTGAGAATCGCATGTGCTTTAAACAGAGCCTTTTGTTCGTTGAAATAGAATAAACATAATAGAGGTGCACTCGTTTAGCATGAAGCAGATAAGAGATGCTAATAGGCACTTGAAGTCAATAAATGGAATGACAACAATGAAGTACTTATTCAAAACACTTTCCTCTTCCGTTTCCTCCTCCACCTTTCTTTCACTCACATGCTCTTCCCCGGGACAATCGCACTCATTCCCATTCCTCCCTTGTCCCGTCTTGTCGACTAATTACTGAGAGCAGGGTAATTGGCCGCCCTTGCTAATTGGCCTGCTGGCTGCCAGGCCCGACAAAGGCACAGTAGACTGAAACAAAAAATGGAGGTGGGGGGGTAGACTCCCCAAGTCCTCCACTGTTGACAGACTCCTTCACTCCCCCTCTCAGCACTCATCGCTATTGTCAACAAGCTGCCCAAGTAGCCCGGTACACAGACTTCATTGTATATTTAGTTCCTTTTGCTCTCAAAAGTTTTTCTCCATTAGATTCATTACCTCTTTCAAGAAGTCTTTATCAACGATTTCATCCCAAATAAAAAAAAATGCCACAAATTCCCAAGGAAAATGTACACTTCAAAATGTATTGAAAAAAGAAGTAATACATAATAAAATATACTACGATATTGAGGAAAAAAGAAAAGTCAAATTAACTTTACTCCTTTACGTCTGGATCCTGATATTTTGATTCACATAGAGTTGGATTGCGATTTACAAAAATTTCCAAGTACATAGCTTAGTGATTTTTGACAAATTCAACTGCCTATCCAGAGCTTGCATTGGAATAAATTGGCTGAGAAATTTGAAAACGTGACACCAAATAGGTGGAGTGACCCGCTACTGGTCTTTGTATCATTCGTTAATGACTTCTTTCACCATGGATTGACACATCGGTGCATCCTTCGAGTGACGTGACAATCTCTCCATCCCATCACCTGTTGGAATGATGGATTGCGTCTTGATGGACGACTACTGATAAAGCTGTGTCGCCTGTTCAGCGAAGCTGTTGAACACTGCAGTCCGTTCGTCTTAACTCACTGAACAATCCGGCAGCTGGAGTCTCTCAGTCTCACAAGGTCTGTCTCAGACCCTGCTCGAGGCATGTAGCCATGGCGGGGAGCCCATCTTTAAGGCTTTGGCGTATGAACGCTGTCCTTCTAACCTCTCCCTGCCGCCGTCTTCCTCAATGACCTCCTCTGGATTGTCTCTCACTTAAAATGTCATCTGTCATCAACAAAGGGCTGGAAGCCAAAGCAATGCATTTCCAGAAAATGTTTTGCTTTAGAAACTGCAGGCTCATGTCAGTCAATCTATTTAGGTAGGCGCTTTACGATTTTTGTGCAAAGTCAATAATGAAAATTAGATGAAGTAGATCATTGACATTCTGCTTGGCCAGACAATGTTATTTCGGATCAGAATCAAATTGAAGATCTTGGTAATCAACGACCTCCTGTATAGGACTCTTTTGTGTTATGGTTTATAATCCACATTTTCAACTAAACTGAACTTTTTCAGCAAAAACAAACCCCAAAAAATTATTTAATAAAATTATTTGTTCCATTTAGACAAGTGGAAATGTGGGGGGAAATGGAAAAATCAGAAATTATCCATGTCAATTATCTCACCTGACATCTAGGGGGTATTATTATTATATATTTCAGGGGGGCAGTGACCCCATCGTCTCCCCTGCATCCCCGCCAATGCATTAAAGTTCAGCTATTATTTTAGTTTATCTCAAGGAAAATGTGTTGCTGAGGTATGCAGTCAATTTTGAACATCAAATGTTTTACCCCACCAGATGTAAACTTTGCAGTTTTTTTCATCCTTGTAACATTAGTGAGTAAAAACATCAATTTGTGCATTTTGATGTTTGCGTACCTGGTGGCTGGGTGGCATGGTTGGCGGTGAACTGCATGGGGATGCACAGGTCGTTGTCAATGGGGAACTTATCACACGTCAGCATCTCCGGCCAGGGGAAGCCGTAGGTCTCCATGACGGGGGCGCAGCTGTCCCTGACGGCCTCGCACAACGATCGGCACGGGTAGATGGGCCGGTCCAGGCACACAGGCGCGAACAGCGAGCACAGGAAGACCTGGGTGTCTGCGTGGCAGCGCTTGGCCAGGAGGGGTACCCAGCTACCAGCTTGCTGCTTCACCTCAGGCATGGTCTCGTGGTCCAGCAGGTTGGGCAGCCTCATCTTCTTGTAACCCACGTTGTGGCACAGCCGCAGGTCGGCCGGGATGTCCACGCACTGGGGTTGCTTGGTATAGAAGCGGCCGTTGTGGAAGTTGTCCGACTGCCAGCTGTAGTAGTCGTACTCTTCTGCGGCTGACACGCTGAGGAGGAGGTGGAGGAGCGAGAGGAGCCAAAGGCCCATTGCCATGTGGAAGGGGCACTGGGTAAATGCCCACCTGGAGCTCTTTTGTCCTTGTGCCATACCTTTCTTTTCAAGCTCGGAACAAAAACTCAGGAAGACTTCATCCAAGGTGTCCAAAAAGTAAATCAAGTGCACCCGTTGTAATCCCAAAAGTTTTAATTCCTTCTCCGCTTCTGGAGACTCAGCCTTAAAAGCACACAGATGCACCTCTCTCTCTCTCAGTGTGTGTTGCTATGTGTGTGTGTGTATGCATGCACGACCTCAGGTAACAAGTTAAGAGAGGATGAGCATACGCAGTTTACTTTCCAAGTTCCCCTGTAAAAGTGTCACCCTGCTCTCTCAGTATCACTCTGTGCTTCTAATGAGAAGTCCCAAGGCTTTAAAGGTCCTCAGGCGGCCTGACCAAGCAGACTTGCCTGCCGTACACCTTCTCACTGGCCTCCCCAGGACTCACTCACACCCAGCCGAGCCAATAGCAGCCAGGGGGGCGGGTCCCACTTGTATTCGGAGCAACCCTCCTGACCCTGATCCGCCAGCTAACCCCTCCTCTGAAACTAGAGTGAGAACAAACCCTTTGCAAGTCGCCAAAGTTGTATTTCTGTTTAAAAACTCATTCCTCCAATAACTGCACTCATGACACACACTTTTACCCTTTTAGTTGGAGTAGGTCTGTCATGCATCTGCACCATTCCTGCTGTCAGACTACGTCTTTGTCAGAGGCTTGCGCAATGTAGCACGTTGCTGCGCAAATCTGCTCACTTCATTAGCGTTCAAGAGTCTGCCAATGAAGGCCTCTCATGCATTCAAACATGGGTACATACAAATGAAACTAAATATACTCGCTATGTAAAATAAACCGTTTTTTATGGCCAGTGCTAAGGATGCTTCTAACTTGGCATTTGTCTTTTGCAAAGACTTTCACTCGGGTTGATTTAATTCACAGTTATTATCTTGCAAATGCATCCTCATATTGGACATGATTAAACTGCTGCTTGGTGACATTTTCTAAACAAAGCACATCGCAAATTTGCCATCTGGGTCATACTAGTGGAAATGAAATTAAATGATTCTGGTGTATTGTGCCAGAATCAACAAAACGACCCAGGGGGGAGGCTATGTGAGCGAACAGTTGGAGATTGGATGAGATGAACAGATCTGAGCACATGATCGGGTGTTCATGTTGTTCTTTGCCTGTCGCTTAGGAGATAAAATGACTCCAAAGGAAAACAGACTGTCGAGTTTCACTTCCATCCATTCTGCCTGATTTTGCCAGTCTTTCTTAATAAATATCACTGTTAATACTCCAAACACGTGTTGTGTGAAGCCCTCCCTTGGCTGCAGTTAAGTAAATAAACCTTACACCTCTTTTTTTACGTAAGTACGGCATTCCCAAAGTGATCATGCGAATTGTTGAACAAGCTCACCCCGCCGGCCACGTCAGATCCCTTTTGTTGATTTATTGCTGTGTACTCATAGTTGGGAATTGAACGGGTTTCATCGTGGCGGGACAATGAAGTCACCACCCCGAGCGTGTTCTCACTCTTAATGAAAGCATCGCTCTTTGCATATGACGGTTTGCTTTAGATAAGTTAAGCCTAATTACACACGGGCGCCCAGACCGTCAGACCCACTCTTCAAGTTCCCGCAAGTTGGTTTTCAGACTGCTCTGTTAACCTTTGAACCACAACTAATCAATACTACTCACGGCTAATAATCTGTGGACCTCGGTTTCCCGTGAGGTGGTGGGATTGTCTCGTCACACGCCTCACTATCTCAGCCAGGTTTTTGGCTTTTTTTTTTTTTTTTTGGGTGGATGGGTGGTGACCTATTTTAAGACTGCTCGTGTTTCCTTTTTATCCATTCACAGTGCAGAACTAACAAAAGTTTCTTTCATGGTAATCAATCAACAATGGTTGTCTCGGCCAATCAATTCCACTCTTCACTTCTTTGCCGTCTGATTGGATGAGAGATTTAAGATGAGGTCCAGTCTGTATTGTTGAGCCCAGAGGTTTAGCATGCTTTCAAAAGAGAGACTCTGCAATTGTTGGTGTGTGTGTGAGTGTGTGTGTGTCATTCAGTTGTTCCCTCCTCGAAAAAAAAGAATGCAAACCACACAAGAAGACAGAAGGATTAATGCCTTTTTATTTAAACACACTTTTATTTATAAGTGTGCTTAACTTTTTGTTGGCTTACACATCCAAAGATGTTTTCTTAACTGTGCAGGCAAGTAAGATTTTAATGGCCATTCAAGTACACGTATAAAGAGAAGTTTAAACAAGTTTATTTCAATATAATAAAATAACAATAAATGTCACCGAGTTCCATTTCTGCTTCTTTGGCTGCCATTAAATAAATCTCCTTAAGTCCCATGAAAGTTGACATTTATATCTATTATTAGTTATAGTGATAGTAATAGAAATTATCATTGTCATCATCATTTTATTGTAGTATATTGTCAATTCTTACAATTGTTGCCGCGCGGGACTTTGTGTGCCTCTCCAAAATATTAGATGTGGTTTATTTGCAGAGTTCTCCACTTGAAAGTTCAGAACCACAACATATTTTTCATAAAAGTATTCATAATTAGCTTAGCAATCAGCTTTGTTTTTAAAGCAAAGATTGACTCCACCTGACCTCAATGAGATCCAAAATCCTCCTCACACTGTTCACATGCAAACACAATCTGACCGTGGTGTACTCAGAACGTTCCGATTCTTGACTCTTGGCTCGGTTCATGACAGACACACGCATGGACACGCATGCATGTGATGAAACGATGTCGAAGGACTTTAACACCACACAGTCAGAAAGAGTTGAGGCCATTGATGCCTGTCACAGCGCGCCGCGGTGAGATGTGACAACTGTTTGCTTTCACTCGCTGAGGATTTGTCACCGTTTGCCCCTTTTTTCTCTCGGAGACATCAGGGGTCACGCTCATTTACAATTCCAACACGCCATTTCTCCTCCTTCTCGGCTGCCATACACACGCACACCTCCCATCTCAACAAGCCGTCCAAATGGCTTCAGCTGGGCTTTTCTAAAGGGTCTTTGAACACATCACCGTCATGGAAGCCAACGCGTAGAGACAGAGAGGAGAAAAGAGTAAGCAAATTGGGAGTTGAGTGTGTGTAAGTGTGTTAGGCGTCCAGTAAAATCTTGTGAGCAATGGGAGACTTCCTCACTGTCACAGTGCCAGAGACGATGGCTGTGGTCAGCATGTTTGGCCAAAATGTGCTACCACTCTGCTAGAATTCACACTGTTGCTGCTTTTGTGTAAATATACAGATGGACTCAGATATCACTTCATCATTTTATGTCTTTTTTTTTTTTTTTTTATCAGCTCTTCTAATCTTTTGCTATCTATCTGTGGGTGTGACAGATGACCCAAAATATGGTCACATAATTATGGTTAACTATACTGGGTGTCAAATTATCTTTCCTATTTAACACTTATGATATATTAAAGACACAAATATACAAAGCTGTGGGAATTATTACAGAATGAAAATAATTTTTGGGGAGTAGTGGGAGTTATATGTTGATATAAATCAATCGAATCTCACCAACTGCTTTTATGATATTCATATGAAATGCAAAAAGACAAATAAGAATAATAAAAAAATAATAATCGTATTTCATGCGGTTCATGTCTTTAATTACTACATGATGATCCTTAATCCTTAATTTTCTATTGACAAAGGTTGGCTGTCAGTAAACTTCCAAGTTAGTCAAGTGAAGCCAAGGGTGAATGAGTTGCGTGGGGTGAGGTTTCTGTGATTTATGATCCGTACACTTTATTATGATGTCGACTTATCTGTTTGACGAACGAGCGCGTTGAGCAAGCCGTCTCATCGTCTCTCTGAGGATGGTTCCAAATATGTCATTAAGAACCCTCAGTGACTTTTCACGTTATCTTTTCATCTTTATCCTGTGTGCATGTGTATTTGTGTGTGTGTATTTCTAACAGTGTGTGTCCCCTTATGCCCTCACCGCTCATTTCTATAATGACCAGGGTCATCAGTTAAGTCACCTCTAGTGAGGAAAAAAAAAAGAGAGAGATAGGAGTGCTTTCCCGTATCTCTGTGAAAGATTATGAGATAACATTTTTTTGCCTAATGGAAGAAAAAGGTCCTGGCACTTAGATCTTCACAAGTCATTATTTCAAATCGTTCAGGAGGCGTTTCCTCATTCTCAGGCCCACAAGAGCCAAACACTACATAGTTGTGTGTCATAAAAAATATCGTGCGGATTATCGGAATACCTTTTATCGCACAAGAATGCTAAAAAAGCAAAGTGATGGGCTCTACTAAAGTGAGCCACACTCTAAATTATTCAATGTGGTGTACAGTAGATATATACTACAGATTAAAAAAAAACTAAAACCTAAATACTCATTCCATGATGCAATTACAATGAAAATCGATTGTATGTCGTGGGCCCATGAAGCTTGTGAGAGCACTCAGGTTTGTTTCTTCTCGTGCAGGATGTCAATTAAAGGAAGTTGGGGGAAGAAAAAAAAAAAAGGTTTCAAATGAAGGATTCCAGTGCTTTTTCTGCTTTTTGACTAGGATGTGTTTAGACATATAAGTCCAAGGCACACTATTGAAATTACTCTGGCATGGCTCTAATAAACCTTCAAAATGCGGAGGGAAAATGTTGCTTTTTTGGCATGCAGCCTTCATCAGAGCTTGAAATAAGATTTCCTTGGAAGGGAAAAAGTGAGGCAGGTTTCCAACAAATTTCAGTCACGGCATTTTTATCTCTTGATCAAAGTTTAAATGTTTTATTCTTCTCTGTAAAACTGTTTTTCACCCTAAGAATGCTTGGCTGCTTCAAACCAATTTTTTTAGATAAACAACTGTTTTGTCTCGTGTGATTTATGACCACTTGCACTTTAACCTGTCTTTTTATGTTTTTCTTTCTTTTTTTGTATCGATGCGTGACCTGAATTTGTACTGGTCCTCCTGTACAATACATGTCATTTTTTTTTTTAGAAAGAGCCCTGGAATTCTCCCAAAATGTCCATTTCAAACCAAAACCAATGTGTCGCAATAATAATAACAGTAATCCATTGTGATTCTTGAGGACCCACATGTCCTAAAAAAAAAAAAACATTTACAGTATTGTATCACTATAAACAAACTGGATTTATAATTTTATCAGCATATTTAAATGACATAAATATATACTGTCTAAGTTACAGGGCCGTGTATCATACTTCAAGAATTTTTTTTATCGTTATCATACAGCTAGAAGAACTTATGTATTTCAATGAGTGCTTTCATACAGAGCTAAAATGAAATCCTTGACTGAAATGAAAATATTCCGCCTGCTGAACAAACCACTACATAAAGTATAAATTTGACAAAGTCAATGGTTAAGTACAATGGTGCTTTTCACCATTCCAGCGGCCAGACGCGCTACTGTACAAAGTTGGCAAAAGAAGAAGCGGGCTCTGACATGGGCGGGCGGCGACGTTACTGCATTCCAGACCACCTTTGCTACTATTGGACAAGGCCGACTCGGGAATGAGAAAGGCATAATAATTCTCTCGTCTTTCTCACTTTCTCCATGTCTGCCACACAGATGAAAATTGTCAGGCTCGAGAGCGCCTGGCTGGTGCACGCCTCGTCTCAGGAAAATCTTCCCAGTCTTCATCAATGAGGTACAGTGTGCTGAGGGTATATGTTGCCGCTCCCATATCACAGTCATTAGTCAAGTATGTGTTTGGCAGCCTCCGAACTTTCATTTACATGTAATCCACACCGGCCCGAACAATTTTACAGGTGTAAATTGCGTAACAAGAAGCTGAAACATTATTGTGTTATTCAGATGATCCTTGGTTGGGTTTAGGCGTGCGGAAAGGTATTTGGTGATGAGTACGCATTATGAACCTCATCAAAGACTCCCTTCACACATGCACGCATCCACTCCTGGCCGCCACTCTTATTTGACTGCACCTGGCTGAATTTTCTGGTATCTTCTTACCTTGGAGCAATTTGCACATTATCATCATGGAGTGCTTCTCTAATGGGCGTTACAGTAGCACATTGGCTGGCTTCTTGACGGACCTCCAAAGCAGATTGGTAGCTCTGTCTAGCCTTTCTGTAGACCTCCCGAGCAGTCCCACCTACATGGTTGACCTCCACGTTGACTTGTCCATCTGTTCCGCCTCCTGTCGCCCTTTCTCAACAGATGATCAGTAACAGTACAAGCTCACTGGTCGTCCTCTTATTTCAGTTACTCCCAAATCTGAACAACAAAGTTGTTTCTTAATTTCAAACTGGAACACAATCAAAATAGATTAAACGGAAAGATGATGTAAACATCTAAATCCTGGTGTGCTGTGTGTGTGTGTGTGTGTGGTCCGGATTTACTTGTTCAACAAACCATCAACTATTTGCTTTGACATGCCGGTTGGATTGTTAGCATTTTTCAGACAAAAGTTTCAGCATTCATGTCACTGTCGGTGTCGAGGTTCACTCGCATGACTTCCATTCAGCCAGCGTGGGTTCAGTTCCCACTCAATGACTATGTGAATGAGGGATTGGTCGACTTTGTCTGCATGTGTACTGTGATTGACAGATGCCCAGGCCAGGTTGTAGTTTGCCTTAATTTAACCCCAAAAATCCACAAGGAGAGAATCCAACTGCTGTTTTTCACTCTTTATTTGCCATTACATCATTACATCTGCTTTCAAAGACCACGTCGTCCTCAACTGCCGTTACTGTATTTGCCAGGTGTAGGTTACAACTGTCCTAAAAATGCCTCTCCCATTCCTTCATTCCTGTACCAGCTGCTGACATCCCACACAAACCAGGAGAACTACTTGTTCCGAACATGCAGCCGTGAATACGCAAAGCAGAGACACAACCTCAGGAGTCTTCAAAATTTTAGCATGTTTGGAACTAATTTACCAATCCACGGATTCCAGAGCAGCCTGCACCTGGAAATTTGGGTCATTGTTGGTGTTTGACACATGCTCAGGTTTTGACGAGTGTCTGGAACACTTCATCAATGACTATGAATCATTACTACTGGAAGCGGATCCGTAGAACCTCAGGCATTTGAAGAGAATCTTGGCAGATTGTGGCGCATCGCTGCAGGAGCTCTTTCAATAAGCTTTTCATACTCCCCCTCAAATGTCTGTCTTCTTCCAAGAGGTAAACAGGTCTCATTCTTGGATTCATCTCTTGACCTGGCCCACATTTTCAAATTATTGTCTTGGTTCTCCACAAATGTAAAGCAGCTTTTCTCCCAGTGACGTGCTTCCACTTTTGGGCCTCATATCTTTTCTCTTGTGTGCTACTTTGTCTCCATCATTGCTGGAAAGGTGATGGGTTATTTGGTACATGGTGAAAGCTCATGTTGCTTTAAGTCAGAGAACAGGAGAAGGTGCAATTTCCTGAGTTCAAGACCCAGGTGGGCTCTAAAAATAAGCCTGTCTCAGGTTAGCCAGGCAAAGTTCTCTGATCTGGTCTGCTGTCAACCTGCGTAGCTCAGTGGGCAAACAAAGGTGCTGGCAGGGATGACCAAAATAAGAGAATCCTTTTTCTATAGTGACAGCAGACTTAGGAACAAATAAAACGAATGCTCTATTACAATGTAGGAGAGTTTGTTTCCAACCAGACAATTTGTCGATTTAAATTGTGATGGGATTTGCCCTGAAATTCACCTTTGGAGGGAGATCAGAATGTTCATTATGTTTTTATCATCAAACATGATAATCATAATATGATATTATCAGGAGTCATATTTACTTCCTGTGTTTATCTTCTTGGGAGGAGGTTGCCTAGTCTTCAAACCAACATGCTGCCAATTACAGTACACACTTCTACATAAGTACACTCTGATTTACATCAGTATGATCATGTTTTGGCTCTAAGATTTCTATATTGTGGTGAAAACAAAACAATTATATTGTGTGATTTCAACAGATGGTTGTAATTGAATAATCAAAAACTAAACAAGCCAAGTTAGATATCTCAAATTCCTTCTGAGATTTGCCAAGATCAACAAAAACACAGAAAGAATTACAGAACTGATAATAACCCTGGGATTAGTTTTCTCTCCAAATAAAACAATTTTAAGCAAACACCCAACCCACTAGGGTCTAAATACTAGTGATGTCATGATTAGATAAAGTCAAATTGCATTCTCTGTTTGTGCATTCTATTTGTGGATATCCACTAGAGAGCGCTGGAGACATCTCTGGCCTTGGGACCTGTACTGGTCGATCCATTCCTTCTACTGCCAAAATGACCTTGCTAGCTTGCACAGTATTTGACTCATCTCGTGACCATTAAAATAATAGCATGTAGCCTTCACTGGTAAACGATGCGGGAAAGGAGCAGTGTGTGTGAACGGAGGCTTGGATTACAGCATGCTACGGCGTGGCCCCACAGGACTTCACCATCTGCTGTGCCATCTGAAGGCAGGAAGCTGGCCTGCTTTATCTTACCTTCACTGTCGGCTCCACCAATTCTGTTTTGTTGTTGTTTGGAATGAAAGGGACATTCAATCACCAATTATTTTTTTGAAAATATCAATTGTGGCCCTTTAAAGCTTTGCATCCGAGTGGTATTTGAACTTCAATGCACCCCTGAATCTTAAATCGTCATTTTACTGAGACATTCTGGATAATTCTATGCTTGTTAGGGCTGTCACTATTGAATATTTTTAGAATGGATTATTCCATTAATTAATCGAATAATTACAATGTTGTTTGCGTCAAAGTGTATTAATAGACATGTTTTCCCTGATTGCTGTTTTTTAAGTAGTGATTAATAAACAACTAAGCAACAGTTAAACAATGTCAAACGAGTAGGATTGATGATCATTGTTTTCAAAAGTAAAAGCAGATGCTTGAGAATGTCTTGCTTTGATTAAACACAAAAATAGTAAATAAATCACTCTGCTTTCATCAAGGGCTTGAGAAATCAAAGAATAGCTATGTTTGAAAGCCTGAAATGAGAAAATTTGGACAATCGTTAGTTAAAATATGGCTCCAAACGATTACTTGATTGTTAAAATATGAACATTTTATTTCTTGTCAGACATTTGATTCATTTTGACACCTCGGATTCTAGTGAATATGTGTTTATTGTATTCCAGTGCCTAAAGCAAGGTCAGTGAAGACATGCTTGGATGGGTTAGGTGAGAAAGAAGCCCGTCAAATTTCCATGGGATGAACTAGCGTGAAGATGATGAGCCAGGCCATTTTTAGGCTGCACTGTACAGCCAAAATGTACTTCCAACATTTGAGGGAGAGAGGATTTTCTTCCACTCTGTCTTATATTCTTGACAGGGTCATTTTTCCTGTCTTTCCGTTGGGAGAAGACTGCTGGTGGTATCCTAATATCCACACAGGGATCAGTGTAGCAGCTTGTGATGTTGTCAGGAGAGGACTTTGCAAAAGCTGTGAAGCTCATAAAAGTCCACTTTACATGAATGCCACACAGGACTTTAAATTCAAAAAGTGCTTGTGGGCCAAAAAAAACATTGATGTTTTACTGTTGTTGTCTCCCTGTTTGCAAAATGGACACAAGAGCCTCATCACTCCCATGCATTTTTTTTTAACTTTGCTGGGAATGGAGTATAATGTGCATATGTGTGTGCCAGATACATATGTTTATCTTCTAAAATGTGCACCTCCCACAATGCAATGGAAAGTTAGGCCCCAAGTGGTGACATAAAACCTTTATTGATTGTACAGGCAATGTTAGAATGTCATACAAGGGTGGAAAAAAATAGCAGAAAACAAAACACAAATTATTCCCCCTTAAAATCTCACTGAACTGAAGTATGATTGCACGAAAAGGGTCAGCTAACATAACCCAAAAATCTGGATACTGATTTTTGTGAGTTCCAAATGTTGCCGCTTTCTCCAATGGCCATTTTCACATACCTGGCTGTGGTTGAAAACAGCAACCAAATTTTTGAGTTGAAGCCAATCTTGATCTGGCTAGCCTTTGAATAGAAGCATGAAAAAAATCTGAACAAACAAACAGCACCGGCTGGTGCACTTTCACCGCTAAATGGATACTTTTGAGCAAGTTTTCCAAATGTTTCTGCTAAAACCAATCCAATGTAGGTCAATGTGATCATCAAAAAGATACATTTATATGTTGAGACAGACAGGCATAGAAAAATAAATTTATAAAATATTATTATTTATATTATATATTTATAATGTTATATATTTACTGTAATGCAAAATTTGCAATGGTTTATTTTGAACCAAATAGGGTCCATTGTTGACCCACATTTGGGTTATTTTTTACCCAACTGTTTCCTTTTTTTTTTTTTTTTTTTTTTTAAGTCAGCTGCAGTCGTGATATTGTGGCTCATTTGTCTTCATTGTGACAGTGTCGGGCGTAGAAAAGATGCTGCGGTGCAGTCATGCAGCCACACAGCATAAAATGGGCCAGTTTTTAAATGGCGATACTATCTTTACTCCTTTTCAATTTATTTACAAATTATTACCATAATGTCGCCCGCTCCTGACGCCCACAAAGCGGTCATGAGTTGTATTTTTGTATCGTCCTTGACACAAAATTAGCAATATTGTTGTCTACTAGGAATTGCATGCAAGAAAATCACATCCTTGCTGTGGTTAGGCATTTTGCCCATTCGGTCCTTTTGTTCTTCCCCCCACTGGAACTAAATGCAGCTAATATCACATTGTTGATCTGAAGCGTACTGAAAGATGTTTTGCCTCCAGTGTGTCATTCCAGCTGTCTTATTTAATGACGTTCTATTTTTAGCCTTGTTATGGATTCATGTATAATTCAGTGGGTTTGTTTGTGTGCGCCTATGGATCATGTATACGTGTGTTTGTGTCTCTCTTTGCTGCATTGCTTGTGTACTACGACAAATCGGATTCATCTTGTTTCTTTTTGGCTTTTCTGTGTCAGGCTTACTCGGGGGTAGCAAAAAAAGCATTAATGAGAGATGCTTCCTGTTTCTTTTCTATAGTTGTGAGCTTGGAACAGATTGTGATTGAGGAACCAATGCTCTGCATCGGATTGGTGACTGAGTATTTTTTGCAGACTCTTCTAGCTATGCGCCTGTTGTGTACAGATAGTGTGTCCTTACCCAGCCAATTAAGCAGCCTGACGGGCTTCTGGTGATAAATACATATAGTGAAGCCGCTTTGACTGCTTCTTCAAACAGAGCCAAAAATCCCATTTTCCCAGACATGGCTGATATCGGAAAACGAGAACATCTGCTAGTTCTGAAATCCCAAAAATGTTTGAGTCACTTAAGATTTGCCAGCAGGAAGGATACATTAACAATTCCCACAGAAGTTACAAAAATGGAGTCATCCGCGTGTTGAAATATAGAAGCAGACTGCCAATCATGCAACTTGTACTTGTGCAGGATGGCGCGGACTTGTTTAAGTGTTCAAAGTGGAACTTCACCGGACTCTAGTTTATTTGGACTCGACTTGTCCAAGCATTTTAGTAGATGTTTATTAGCTTTGAACGGTTCCAACTTAATATGTTTTTTTGGTTTGTGAGTTCTCATTTCCTGTCACGCCGGGACGTCTTTGGATGTACTCCACTGTCAGAATGTGTGTATTTGTGCACAGGAGAGAAATCCACAACTTGTGGTTAAGTCAATAGGAGAAGGCTGTTTGCTGTGGCACGAGGCCCAGAAGACTTGCAAACATGCAGTAAGTGGAGTTTCCAACAAACTGTGCTGTCTTGTGCATGGCTGGTCTTACAGTGCCGTATGCTCAGCTTGGACCGAATGTAGTAGACTGACAATCACTACACACAAACAAACCGGAGGACAATGAACACAACATGACTCAGACAAGCTTCAGTAGATACTAATGCAAAAAGTCATCAAAATGTTTTCATTAAAGGGCAAGTCAAGTCAAAAATGATGTTTACAAAAATTATTTCTATGGCGTCCTACTAGTCTAAACACAATATTTTGATTATTAAAACAGAATTAAGCATGTGAACGTCACATGACCAAACTCAGAACAGGTAAGCCTTGATGATCGTCACCTGAGCCCCTTGGCACTGTGATGTCATCTTCAGTCAACAGTAAATGTCAGTACAAGATCTTTCTGCTTTATCCATCTCGTCCAGTACAGTCATTATACACTATAGCACTTGGTTTCCTATTCGTTTTCCCACTAAACTCGCTTGTATTGGTGATGGTGTGAGTAATTTGACAGTTTAACATAATGCTTACCACAAAAACTTTAGGACTGTTGTTGCAAGTGTGAAAAAGAAGCTGAGCTTCTTTTTTTCCCCCCTTCATCAATTCACGGCACACACGTCTAATAGAAGGTGTCGGTTTGGAGTGAGGAGGAAAGCAAGATTGGTTTACTCGAATATAAATCACGTGGAGAATGAAATGTGAACAACTATTGGCCTCTTGTGCACTGTTATAATACTCTGAGGCTGAATTAAGCAAAGCTCTTATTTTCTGCTGAAGTGCAATTTTATACACGCTGGCGGGGCTGCAATATGAAGGTACATTCTTTCCTTCCAAAAAAAAACAAAAAATGGGCCTGCCAACATGTAACCAACTATAAATACATCAAAACTGTGAACATGCTTCTATTTCTCCCAAAAACATCAACATCGGAATATCAAGTTTATGTCAAGGGGAAAAAATGATTTCCAAGCAATTCTGAGGTACCTGGGAGTTAAAAAAAAAAAAAAAAAAAAAAGGTTGTGGTGTCAGAAAATATATAATGAATTAAATAGTGGATTACAGGCAGAATATTTGACTATTTTACAATAGTTTGTCCTTTAATATAATAGTAAGAAATTACACTAGCTTTAACAATCTTCATTTTCTTTTTTATTTTCCTTACATAAGCATTTTAGGTTGATTTTAAAAGTAATAATTACGGCTCAACAGGTTTGCTTATATTTACAAAATGTGCATTTTTCCATGCAAATATGTGATTAGCATCGTTCTTAGCAAAGAGGAATAAGGAGAAGGATCCTGACAAATAATACATAACACTAAGCTCTTCCATCGTTTTGTCTTTTCTTTTCATTCATTCGCAACTTGTGCTGTTGTGTGTGCGCTGTTCTGTGTGTGCTGTTTTGTGTGTTTGTGTGTTTGTGTGCGTGTGTGTGCAAGAATGTGATTTAGCGTATCCTGGGAGGAAATGCAGAGCTAGATAGTGAGAGCATCTCATTTCACTCCCAGTCATGAGTCATGTTTAACAAGTGCAGGGAAATAGTTTTACCTAAAAATAGACTGAGCAATGTGAAATCACTTGCTATCTTTTAAGCACCTTTTATCTCATTAACAATACTTTACAGTCAAATAGTGGAGATGTATTAGTTTCCCCTCATAAATAAATAACAATCAGGGGCGGACCGTGTGGTTCGTTAACTTAAAGGAAGTTGCTGCCTGTGAAAGCAAACCAAATGGTGCATCAAAGTGGGCCCAGATGAATGTTTAATGGGATGACTTCCTAACGGCACAGTAAATCGTTGATGTGAGATTGTACAGCACTGCCGCATGACCACCGCGGCAGAAGCAGCTCCTCTTGGCTGCATGCTTGAAGCAAAGCATGAACTTTAAAAGGTGCTGCCATTCAAGGCAGTAAGAAGCGTGCCGTCGAAGTTGTAAAATGTACTGAGCTGTAAATATAAAATGTGCCGCACTGAATCTTGCCTTATTATGCACATCGACATTGCACAATCTGGTGCCTTGAGACTTTGTCTTTAATGTGTTCCGTGACCATATTCAAAATGCTGACCAATCAAATGTTAAATCAGCTTTCCCAATTAAAATGAATGAAAATGCCATTAATCCATTCCAATAAAATAAAATTAAATAACTGAGGACATGTTGTGGATAGACTGTTGTGATGGACGGACGGACGGAAGGTTGGACGGTTGGGCAGATGAATGGATGGATATCCGACTTTTTAATTTGGAATGTGGAAATTTTTCATTTTGCCCTTTTATTTATTAAATCAATCACTAAACAAAAATACAGTAAAAGTAAAATAAATTAAAGGGGAATATACATTTCAATCAATGCCAATTTTACTGATTTCCCCACTAAAACTGTGAAATAGATACACATACACACACACACACACACCTCCCCACACGTGCATCATCCACACGCAGGCACACACTCTCGCGCCTGCTGTACTTGCAGCAGGCTGCACGAGCCGCGCTGCCGTAGCACGCGACAACAGCGCAGACGCGTGTCGTCGTCCTCCAAGCCGGACACGTCCATCCACATCCAAGCTTACAACTCATCGCTGAAACATGGCGACAGAGGTGAGACATACTGCTTTTTCGTCTTCTCCTCCTCCTGCACGTGGTGTCTTGAGCTGGGAAAAGTCACTCATGTTGGATTCATCATGACTGAATGTGTCTTTATTTGCCTCATTTGAGTCTCTTTTCAGCTGAACTATTTATTTAAGATCTAATTAACAGTCCTGATGAGGCATGGGCTCATCAGCACCATGGACAGGGGCGGACTTGTTTCCCCCCTATTAAACATGAATGGAGCATCTTGAAAGACTTTGCTGTCATGGCTTCTTCATTTTACGGAACATAAATGAATTCCCATGCATCGATTTTGAAAAAAAATTGAATATTGTGCAGATGTACCTAATATATTGTCCACTGAGCCGACAACGCATCACCATTGCTTTGGGCCAATGAACAGCCAACTTCTGCGTGTGCCCTTGTTGATGTCGCGTTCTAACTAAAGGCATAGCCGCCTCAGGTATCCTAATGATTTAATTGGGGGAGTCATGCTGTTAGCTGCTGCATAATTTCTTCTGGAAGCGCCCTCGTAAAGTATGATGAAATACAGAGTATACAGTGAGTATGCTTAATGAGCAATGTGCTGTATTTATGATTAAAAGGAATGCGAAATATGCTGGCCAGTATGGCTTCCATGGCCAACACTTTAATAATACAAAAGCACATCAACGTGGAAGCAGGTCTGAATGGAAAAGGCTTCAACATATCAATTATCCATGGCAGACTGCATCCATTCGTTGTCCATCAGTGATTGGAAGTCCTGTCAACCACTTTACTTCCTGTCCATCATTGTCTCCTCCACTTTTTCCTCTCCTGAATCATAAATATTACATATCTACTTTTGCCTCAGGCTGTAGTCTACAGTCCACCATTCGGATAATGACCCCAAAACCCCAACAATTGTATAAATGTGCCAACATGTTCAAAAATCTGCGGAATGAGTTTGGCTCTGCTTTCGTCCTGCGATAAATGATACAGTTGTTTTCCACTGCGTTGGTAATTGTGTCTATTAATAGCCCAACTTGGTCATTATGATGAGCAGCAGGCTGGGGAGTATAGAAAAAAGGATATTTAAAGCACAGGCAGAGAGAGCAATTTTGTGTGACTGGAGTTTTTTAGCGCTGAAGACCAAAATAGCGGTGTGGATGTTATTCCTGGTTGTCAGTGAAGCAGCACATCTTCTTGGCTTTCTTATATGTACATTATAGACACCATACTGCGAGATAATAATGCCTACCATTCTATAAAAGTAGATGGCATTCCATTAATAACAATATCCACGTAATCATATTACAATCCATCCATCCATTTTCAATACCACTCATCACATCAACATCCTAAAATTAACCGTTAGTTTGTACAGTAATTTTTTTAATTAATTTTGCAATAATATAAAATAGTGTTTGACTACAAACATAATTTTTGGGAACATCCAGAACATTTAAAAACTATTCAATGTTGTGTAATTACCACTAAATTGCATTAAATCAAGATCCCAGTTTATTCTTACTACCAGCCAAGTGTCCAAATAATTTTACTCATTTATGAACCATCCCTTTATATATATATATACACATCCCTCTCGACTCCCTATCCTTCCAAGTGAAGTAATTGAGATCAACGGAGAGTAGCTTTAATGTCGCGTTTACTCACCGTTGCTGTTCCTCGTCGAGAAAATGGCTGTTTGGATGTAAAGCACTCAATGTGCTTTTAAAGGAAAGTAGCGGCTGTTGAGTGCAATCAGGCCAAGTGCTTGTAAACGATGCGCTGAGAGGGCTGACGATGTAGTAAAGTGACAGGCTACACGGTGTAACTCTTGTGTGTGTTTGTCTTGTCGTGTGCAGTTTCACAGCCTCCAGGAGATGAGGCGCACTGCTTCTCTAGTGATGAAGGTCTTCATACAGAGGGACTACAGCGAGGGGACCGTCTGCCGCTTCCAGACTAAGTTTCCCCCTGAATTGAACAGCAGGGTGAGTTTCGTGATTCTGCCGCTGTTGACATTCACTTCTGTACATATATTATATTCCTCAGTTTCATTACCCAGTGTTGTAAATATTCAGGTTTATCTCAGTGAATTAGAAAATCATGGATTTTTTTTTTTAAATAGTTCAATGCAGAAAGTGAAACTCACTGTAATGTAAATATTTTGGTAATTAGGGGCCTACAGACACCAAAAACCCCAAATGATCTAAAAATGTAACAAAATAATTTGTAACTAAAAAAAAGTATTTCATGAATCTATACATGAAGTTTACGTCTTTATTTCAACTACTAAGATAAATCTCCTAAAATAAATATTTAAGACCTTTGTTTGCTGTCATTACTTTTTTGCGCTGCTCCTGTTTTAGCGAAACTAGATGCAATAAAACCCTTTTTTATTATTGTACTTAATAAAGTGTGCAATGAGTGCATGCTCCCAATTTCTATGAGGACATATTCAAAATGTAACTTTTGCTCATATTAGCTACAACAGCAACTTTTTTATTATCTTCCGATTCACGGCCATCTGTTATGATTATACAGACTAGTATAGCCTTGCCAAGTACAGTAATTAGCACCGAGAGGACATTCCCACCTTCACACTATCGTAAATGTAAAGTAAATGTGCACTTTATATTTGCTCTGGCAGATGCTCACAGGATTTGCATTTTCATACCGTAAAGTTGTTTCATATTGCACACAAAGCAGAGCTTTGACTTTGCTGCCGTTGAGGCCGAGCAATACTTTTTGACTCTGATGACACGTCTGCGTTTGTGTTTTGCAAGTAGATTGAGCGAAACTTGCTGGAGGAAACGGTGAAGACGCTCAACTCGTTCTACATGGAAGCTGAAAAAATTGGAGGCCAGTCGTACCTGGAGGGATGTCTGGCCTGTGCGACGGCGTACATCATCTTTTTCTGCATGGAGACGCGCTACGAAAAGGTAAACGTGATCCCAGCATCTTCCATCTTTACAAATGACCACACTGGCCACCTGCAGAACATGAATGCAATAGTTTCCATTCTCAGCAAATTGCGTGCTTGAATGCACTCCTGCATATCGAGGTCACAGTTGTTTGCACCAGCATGAACCAAAGACGTGGCAGATACCATCTGCTTGTGCGATAGCTTAATAGACCTCGCTGTGAGGCGCGCACACACACCTGCGTGCAGATGGGCCAAGCACGGCACGCGACTCGTACATCCGTCCCGACAAAGGCCAGGTGATAGCATGGAGTTCCATGCGCAGTCTTTGATCACCTGCTGCTGCTATTCGCTCAACCTGGAGCTGCGCAAAAGTCCCAGCATGCCTCGATAGGTTGATCTCTTCCACCCGCATCAATCATCTCCCTGGTTTTGTGGCTTTTTCTAAACATTTTCTTATCATCAAAAAGCACTGGGCGCTATGCAAAGTTGTTTGTAGCTGTAATGAAGCCATGCAGAAAAAAAATCTCCTCCAAGTTCCTTTCATGTCTTTTGTCTGCCGGTGGAGGAGATACTATCGGCTTCACTGGAGAGTGACTTTATTGAGTCGTTTGACAAAATGATGTCGGTTGAATGATGATGACAAGTGTAGCCACCCAAGTAGATCTTCGATAAGAGGCCACACGCACCAAGGAGAGCGTGTAGAGAATCAGCGGAGCACCCAAAAGCCCGGATGCTTGCGGTGCACAATCTCAATGGACGTTGATTGCTCTGAGCATGTTGAGATGTGCACCGCATGGAGCCCATGGTTAGCTTATGCAACATTGATAACAATTATGCGTCCATAATGTTTGGAGTCACATTTGAACATTGTTTAGTGTCATAAAAGTATGAGAAGTTGACCCAAGGGTGCAGGGGGAAAAGGGCCTCATTTGATTTTTAAAACAGATGGATAGCAGGTCAAATAAAAGTTAGATAAAAAGGGTAAAAAATCGATTCCATAAATAACATTTCATTATGTTTTATTAGTGCATTCAAATTAGTCAATCGATCATTGATTAAAAAAAATTACAAATGAATAAAATTTCACGGAAAACGATTTATTTTACTAGCATTTTTTTTTAGTCGACCCACTTTTTGAGGATTACTGGATTAAGCACTAATTGATGAGCTAAATAAATACAAAATATTATAAATGAATAAATATATATATATTAAAATAGGAAAAGCTATCAACACTATACTCTTAATAATTTAGAATGCTCGGAGCGTTGGCACCTCACTGACACGGAAAATGTTTCCATCTATTCCCTGGATTTCTGTGAAGTGTTGCAAGTTAACACACGGGAGATGGGGGGGGGAAGCACTTTTTATGACCTCGGAATTTGATTTGTCCATTTTAGGATCATTTTCCTGTCTTTTCCCTTCGCCAAATACATAGAGATGCGTTTACGACTGCGGTTTCGTCTTTGCGGTCAGGTTTGCGGGGTCAGTACGTCAACAGCTGTGCCTGCAGCTGTGGAAGGCCTTTGCCATCTCTGAGGAGCTTTTGACTGTTTTGCAGCAAAGCCTCTGCGGTTCTAATCGCTCTTGGAGGAATAGCGGAATAACCTTTAGTTAACTCATAGATGTTTGGATGCAAATTGTTGGGTAACTCATTGGAGTACTTGTCCACCATTTAAAGTGCCTCTGATTAATCCCAATAAATTTCAGCCATTCTAGCCAGCTTGTCATAACCTTGTATTTGAAACAAGGGTGTGTAGACTTTTTCTATCCACTGCACTTGATTGCTCACAGTCACCGATGTGGTGGAGGATATTTGTGTTTGAGGTATTGTTTGAACGGATGATTTTATTTGTCCACACTGTGGGCTCTGCTCGCACAAGTCAATGTACAGAGGTGAAGTTATTGAGAAAAAAAAACAACAACAGATGTACGTATTTGTTTTCCCTCAGTGCACAGAAGTGCAAATGATGGCGCTCGCCTTTTCAGAAGCACTGACAGCTTTCTTTGTGGCGGCAATGCCCACTGGAGTGCAGTTGGGCTGTCAGACACGCTTAGTCTGCTTCTAGGGGATGTGTGGCATATCAGCATTGATGTTGTCCACAGAGGCATATAGCCCATGCTCAATAATCTGCCCTAATTATGCCATTTAACTCTAATAGCTGTCCTTTCAGCATGACTGGCCATCAGTCAGCACAAATCCTGTGGACATGCGGCAAGACGCTTTGCTGTCCGAGGCGAACCAGTTATGCTCTGTGTGATGCAAGAAGGGTTGATGAACATAGATTTCTCTCTCAGTAAGATAAATGTTTCCATTTTACGAGTTCAAACTATCAAAGAAACACAAAGCGACCTTTGTGAGAGAACCTCTAAGATTGTTAATTTAAAAAGCACTAAATACAGAGCTGGAAAAAAAGAACTTTTGCGACTCAATGTATTAATTGACAATTGTACATCAAATCATATTCTCTATTATTAACTTTCTATGTTGAATTTCAGATTTTGAGGAAGATTACGAGCTACATCCAGGATCAGAATGAGAAAATATATGCTCCGCGAGGGCTGCTGATCACCGACCCCATCGAAAGGGGAATGCGAGTTGTATCCTTCAGAGAGAAACCTGCCACCTTCTTTTCCTCCTGCCACTCAAACAGCACGATAGCACATACATAGAAGTAAGTAAATTTCAATAGAGCGGTGATAGCGGCTAAGAGGTGGCAGCGGTTTAGAGGTCACGGAAGTCATTGTGGTTTGAGCCCTTAAAAATTCCACACATGCATGTGGGTTGGGTGGGCAAATGAAAAACACCTTCTCCTCCTTCTTGTGATTGGCCATGAGGATGCCCTTGGAATGGGCATTAAACTCCATCAGGGAGGATGTTCAATAGCCCACTCATTACTTGGAGTGAATATGAAACAAGGCTTTGGAGAGAAAAACACTTAGTCAGCAGTTCTGCCTGTGTGCATGTGAGATATTTTACTCATTTTTTCTTCAGAAGTTAAAAATGGAGATGGAAAAGCAGGATTGTAAGCTAGCTGGTAAGTAAGTACCAAACGGTACCCAGTACTCCTGACAAAATTGTGTCAGGTGGTTTTAGTGTGTTTTGCAGAATTGCCTCCTTGACTTCACTCTCATAGTTGGAGATCAGCGTATTCGAGGACCGAGGCTCAAGCAGCTCCAGCCCCAGCAGCAGCGCCTCATCGACGGCGGGCAGCGCTCGGTGACTGGAGGGCCAGCGCCAGGCTTACGGGTACCACCACGGGGCAAGCGGGACACTCGCAAACATCCGCATGCTGAAACACGAGAGCACCCGCTTTTGAGGGGAGATCCACACCGAGACCTGCAACTCGGTAACAGGAGGAAGCCACACTACAACAAAAATCTAATCATATTTACAGTCTGACTTTAAAGCAAGATATTTGTTTTCCCCACTCACCATTTGTCTCAGTCCAACTATTCCTTTTATTTCCCATGAGTCCATCTTTGACTTATAGCTGAGTCAGCAAGCTCACACTTGATTAGTGTCAACATGTAATTGGCTGAGAAAGGCAGGCAGTGTTTATATGGTGATGCACTGTCAAGGCTGTTGCAGCAATTCCCTTAATCAGATTTGGAAAACTACCACTCACTCCTCTCCAGTCTATTGGAAAGCCATTTAGATAGCACTGCTATGCTAAATATATTCAGCCTCATCAACTAGCAGTGCTTTTAGTATTAGCATTATGCTTCTCATCTACACTAGTGAATAGTGTCAATATTGAGACAAAATATGTGAAAATAAATGTGTCGAAATGTCAGCTGAATACTCTAATACTCGGCTGAATCATTTTTGCATATTGAATTTTATTTCTTGGCTAATGCCATGAAATTAGAACTTAAGTTATTCCGCATTTCCACACCCACACTGCAGGTGGGACCCCCCACACAAATCAAAAATATCTCAGATATTCTCAGAAATTCAAGCTGGGATAAAGTCGTGTACGGTTATGCGTGGATTCAGCTGCAGATATTTTTACCGGCCTGGGCCACAGTCGCTATTCTCTGAGGTTCAATACAAGCTCTATAAAATGCTTGTTCTTTTAGTTGCATAGACCTGCGTCCCAGTGCGACCTCATGCAATCAAGTAAAATAAACACATTGGTATAGAAGTAGAAGTGTCTGATACATATTGACATAGCTAATCTAAATTGTCAAATTTAAACCATATTTTGCACGTGGGCAATAACTTGCTTGTTGGTGGATTTGAGGGTAGCATTTCCATGTTATCCTGGAAAACACAGTTCTAGCACCCTCTAGGGTAAGACTGCTGCCACGGTTAACTCCATTGTTATGTTTCCGTCTTCAAGCCTTCCCATGTATTGTTTGAATTCATCTTCTTATGCTTCAGTAACTTATCAAAATAGAAATATAACAATAATACCTGCATGGTCAAGTTGCGCAAGTGTGCATCCTCCTGAGCTTTTGATGCCTTCATGTTTCATCCCAGTGGTGCCCAACCTGGTGCTGACGGACTGAGCCATTTCAAATGACTTTTGCTGCCAGTGAGCCACAAACTCACTTGATAGACAGTGTATATTTTTAAAAAAAAGGCAGCATATGTGAGAAAACTCTGCTGCACGTGCTTGTTAATGCTGATTTACAAAGAAGACTATATGCTTGAAAATTATATAATTTATACTAATGTATAGTAATTGGTAGTTTTTATACAATATATAGTAATTTGTATTTTTTGTACATGTATGTTGATTCACTTTATCTACTGTCTAATAACAATCTTGTCACCATCATATATTAACAATAATACTGTATGTGAGCTTGTGAAGCTTAATAGGTTTTTTTTGCATCGCACCTCTAAAATTTTCTACAATGATACATATTAATTCTCAAAAATTCAGTATTTTCTCATATAGTAGTTCTAAATTGTATTTTATTACAAATTTCTTATAGTTTCATTGCAATCGTTTATTGAGCTATATATGTATTGCTGTATATTTTAAAAATCTATATTTTTACAGTACTACAAGTACTACCACTATTCATAATACAGTATCATGTAAAATAACACAATAAAATTGCCACGAATAAGGTGCTTGGTAAAAATAATGTACAGTAATCAAATGAATAATATTTAAGTGTTATTTTAAGGCGTGTAACCATTCTTTTGTCTGAAATTGTCTTATGTTCAAAATCCAAATGCATTTTCACATATGCTGTAACTGCTCGGTGAGTGTTTGTATAGAAGTACGTGTCGGTAACGCAAACACATCATCAGCTGTTCATACATCACTTCTTTTTTTTTTTTTTTTTTAACCAAGGGGGACAGTTGCACATCCCTCATTTGAAAAAAAAGAAGAAAAAAAAAGTCTATGTGAGGGGAAAAAGAGTGTCACTTTCCTTTGAACACAGGCATGCTGATATGTGGCCAGTAGATTTTAGCGCAGTGGCTTCTGATAAATGAAGACAAGCAAAGCCAGTGGAGATTCATTGGGACGTGAATTTGTTCTAATGCAGCAGAGAACCTCGCTCGATCACACTCTCCATTAACCTCTGTGCCAAAACACGCATAATGTCTGCGTGCCAAGTAATGATATATAGTCCACTTACATGTACATTCCCACATTTGTTTATCTTGATACTGTATTGGAGCGTCACTATTTGGCTATCACGTTCACTATTATATATGAATAATGCATATTGTGCTATTTCTATTGAGGTCCTTTTTGTACAATGTCTCCCTGAAGTAATAAATGATGAGGCGTTGAAAGTCAGTTGGGAGATATTGACTCAGGCAGACAAAGGGTGAATTGATGAGTCGTGCTGCATGGTTTAACAAAAGATGAAAAAGGGGGGGGGGGGGGGGTACAGCATTTGCTCTTACTGAATTTCCTGGTGTGTAATTAAAGATGATTTGCATATCAAAACTTCTGGGTTTTCAAATCGCAGCTTCGAGAGAGACATGGAGCTACCGCTCTGTAGCGATAGTTCCAAAATGAATCCACTCGGAGGTCATTTGAGTTCCAGGTTGGACATGTACACACAGGCGTGCTCACGCACTTGCACATCAGTGGCTACAAGCTCGGCTTATTTGTGGTTTGGGTCGCTCCAATCATTTACTGTCAGTGAGTGGGAAGAAAATCCGCTTGCCGACCAACTAATTTTGTCATCTCGCTCCAAATCCTGATTCAAACATCTGGCTCTTGAATTGTTAAGTATTCCAGTATGTTTCAAGTTAGTGCATGTGAAAATGTGTTTCTGTTTGAAATATCAGTTTTTAAATCTTTGCATAATACTGGAGCAATATTTATATCTAGTGATCACTTTAGTTAGTTAAACATAATTACAGTCCGAGTAATAAACGGTTGAACTGATACCTTAAATTTAACAATGTTATATTTCACTTTGAAATTTCGTAAAAAAGAAAACTGATGATTATTTTTAATTATGTATAACCTGATTGGTTGGCGAACAATCCAAAAGCCAAAATAGGTGATATAGAAAACACATGTATGAATGAAAAGAAAAACTAGAATATCAGACAATGAATCCATATAGTATTGTATTTGTATGTTTCTATATTCCATCTTTTTTTACTGGTATCTATTTGAATAATGCTGACATAAGGCACTTTGTGAATAAATGGATAAAATCGTGGCAATATTACAATGATCAAGTGTATGCGTGTGCATGTGTGTGTGTGTGTGTGTAGAATATCCATCATGGCCCGCTCATAAAGCCAATAATGAAGCTGTTCTGGCAAATGATGTGGCATCTCCACACCTGCATAAGTGTCCAAAGGTCACTTTAACACCATTGAGTAGCTCTCAGCCTGCTCAGGCCTCATTTTTCCTCCCTTACTGCATTGTTTATTTTTTGTTTTTCTTCCAGTTATTAGTGTCCAACATTTCAAATTCTTTGGCTGCACATCGCTCCTTCTTTTCCTCTTCGGCGTCCGTGCTCTAAGCAAGAAATAGAGGTCGACTTTTTAACCATCTGTCTAGATGGAGAAAATAAAGTGGTATTGATTGGTTGAAATGTTTCTCCTGGTAAAGTCTGCAAACTACATTTCTGCACTGTTGTAAGATGATTGAAACTGGCAGCGGTGCTTGGCACGGGTAGTGCCGCGCTTATAATGAAGTACGCCATTGTGTGCTTGCATTGAAGGCATTATACATGGAGTCGCTATACGGCCGCCCGCGCCTGGCATCGGACAAAAGCCAGGACTGCACTTTCAAACTCGTCTGTATTTTTCACGGCCGTCTTATATACTGTAAGCGCATCCTTCTTACAACTTCTTGAATTCAATCCGAGAAATGTAAATCTGACAATCCTCCTGGTTTGAAATCAAACTTGCTTTTTCAGATGTTGCTGTTAGTTGGAATATTTCACCAAAACATATTCAATTTGTCTTCCAAATATCTGCTAGCTTAATACTAACACACATTGCAAAATGTTGCCTGCTGTATACTCGAATTTCCCCATGTGAAACTAACTAAAAAATAGTTTCTCTTATTTTAGATCAACAGTAAGATTTGACTGCATGTATTCACCATTATGTAGTCATTCCCCCTTAAAAACCACACCCCAGTGAAACCCGAAGTTCTAGTCTGGCCACTTTTATTTATTGTACTTGATTTCACTTTTGGCACAATCTCCTATGCCCTGCCTGTTAACGTTGGCATAAAGAAAAAAAAAACCTCTGAATTCATTTAACCGCAACCTGATTGACCTCCCCGAACATTTTGAGGCAAAATAAAAAGCAGTTTAAAAGTGTCACCACCAATAACTTCGCCTCCAACTGACACCGAGGTTTTTGTGCTTAGATCTGTTTGGGGAAAAATAAATGACGTGTCTCGTTTTGATAGTACTGCAAATAAATTTTGCTTGTTTTATCACTACTAATACTCTCCTAATCCGATAAAAATGGTCTGTAATTACTGCTGTTAACTCAGCAGTCAGTGACAATTTTGCAACTCCTTCATCACTTATCTGAATTGCTTTAATCACGCTCATTAGATCAGCCGGCTTAGAATATAATCAAATGACATGAAACGAGCCTCTCCCTTGATGATTAGCCATCACTTTATTTTCTTTGTGCTTTTAATCAGAGTCCAATGGCGCTGAATCCTGAATCACACAAATTACATATAAAGACTGAGGATCATTCATAAATGCTTTCAGAATTATGGACATTTTTTTTTTTTTATCATAAAGACATATTTTCTCTGGATTTACTTTTGAGATTTACTGAGTTATTATCCCAAACTTTTTGAAGTTGTCAATTTGTTCTTTGACACCAAAATGTAAATGGGAATAATGCACTAAATATTGTGAATGAGAAGTACACCGGAAAAATCATGAAATACAATTAAATGTTTGTTCCTATCATAGAGGATTTATTTAAATATCACGGATCTCTTGTGAAATATGCTGGACAGGGTATTATATGCTCAAAACACTTGGAAAAAAAAGTTAAAAACTAAGAAAATACATAGTACCTCAAAAAATATTGTAGAGAGCAAATTACACACAATCAAATCAACTCATGCAGATACAAAAAATTAAATGACTTGAAAGTGAAACAATGGATTCTACTTCCAGTAGAGAGAAATGAGCACATTATAGTACTTGAGCCTAAGCTCATCTTTAAATCAAATAAAATCTGAGACTGCAGCTACAAATACAATGTAAACATCTAAAAAATTGAGGTTTGTTTTTCCATTTATTCTTAACAAATCCACTTGTGCTCATTTCCTTTCTGGAAAAATATTATCATATTGCACAATATCTCCACCCTGCATAGCTGCTCTCTCTTGTGGTTTTACTTCAACACTGAAGTTGAATGTTGGCATTGTGTGCTTGTAGGAAATTGGATGACTTGTGATTAAAAGCATGCAGGGTTTTTTTTGCACACACGTGCACATTGTGTTCGAGTGTTGCTTCGGTTTGCACATGGAATATAAGCAACTCGTTTCAGTGCTGGGGTACATAAAAGACAGCACACACACACTTCGGGTCTACTGGACATCATTCAATAACACCATTTTACAGGCTGAGTTTCCTCTCAAGCTAAAATTCATCACAGTATTTTGTTATTGCATTCACCGATGTTGTTCTGTCATCATTTTTATTTCCACTCTTCCCGAAAACGATTTAATCCTTCTTCCAGATAAGTTTAAAGTGGTCGAGTAGGGACGTGTCACTGTCATTCTTTCCCTTTTTATTCTCTTGAGAATTAGCTCATACTTTGAACAATCCTCTGATGGTTTTTCACAATCAGCGTCCTTTGCCATGTTTCCTAATGGGATGTTTGAACTGGAGGAAATGTGCATTAAGATGAATATTGCATTAAGTTGAACGAATACTTTTGACGGGTCTTATCCTGTTCACAAACTGGCTGCCCATTTTAACTCATGAGTCATGAAATTAAAAAAATAAAATAAATAAATAAACATTAAACTATTTTTATACGAACAACACAACCCAACAGTTAGTTTGAAGTCACTTCCTTTTTTCGGTTCACATTTTCAGAAATAATTGGTGAGGTTAAATAAAACACAGGATAATTGCTCAGGATGAACTTTCAGAAACATCTGATCGTAAGGCCTGAACGAGCAGAATAGTAAAATGCTCAATGTTCTGAATATCATGTGGATTTATACACTGTTATAAAACATTAACATTTCTTTTAAAAAAGTATACAGGTAAGAAACTCAAATGACAAATGAAAAAATATATACTTGGTTAGACCTCCTGCAATGAGCAAAAGATACTGTATAAAATACTGATTGAAGCTAATCTTCAGGACCCAGCTGCTAACGCTCTCTGTAACAGTTCCTTGGCTTGCAGAGACAGATGACACCATTGGAGCTCCATCCAGCATCCTCTGTGTGACACTTTAATTGTTTCAATGCCTTTTTGTTGTCATCAAAAACAGCTGAATTTTTTTCTTTTTATTTATTTACCGTTGTTTGTAGTCTGGATCAAGCTTGTTAATAGATAAAGGGATTATTGTCATGACCAGCGTTGTTAGTTCAGATGATATGTGTGATGCTTTAGAACACAAAAATTTAAGACAACCATGAATCACACAATCTTGCACACAAGCCTGAAGGTCTTTCATGGAATCTCTGCCAAAAGCACACGATGACGCTTTGTGATGATGGTAAAGGCAGTTAAAACTGGATGAAAGTGCAGTTGAGAATTGTGAATATTCCAAGGAGAATTCATCCCCGGAGAATCATTTGGAAGTTTTAGTGAACACGCTGTCAGCTGCTTAATGCTTTTGGTAATCATTCGAGCCAAAATAGTTCTTGAAACTGTTTTAAGAATTATGCTGCTATGAAGCATATTTTGTCTCCCTGCATGATGAATTCTTCACTTGTACTGTTATGAGCAGGAGTGGGCAAACTTTTGTGCTCAAACTCAAAGGCCAGACTTGAGTTAAAATATGAATGGAAATTTTGTATTATGGTGTAATTTTTTTAATCCTTACTTGTATTGTTTTGAAATAATTGAGTTCTTATTAATACAAACTCACCCAGTTACTTCTTTCGATAAATGCATGTCTTTAAACACAACTTTTAAAAAAGATAAATCAGAAAAAGATAATCAACAGATGATTTGAGCGTTTGAGGGTGAATCATTTCTAAATTGAGTGTCAGTAATTACAGCATTTTGTGAGAATATATATCAAAAGCTGTTTTATATCACGCATATATTATTTTTAAAGGCGTTAATTCAATGAAGGATGATTCTGAACTACTGCAGAGAGCTTTCGGGTTTGAACTAGTTTTAAAAGTGCAGATTTAACCGCTGTATTTTATGCTGTCGTGACCTTTGTGAAATGGGCAGGAAAATCTCCCCCAGGCAACGTTAAATGGTCACTTTGATATCCAAGGAGATTTTATTTCAGGAATATCATGCTGCTCAATAAAAGCAAAAGAAGAAAAAGTATTTTTTCCTTGAGCGTAATGTCTTTAGGACTAACATGGTGAACTGAGTAAAATGAATTATTCTTCAAAGCAAAAATATTTAATGTTAGACTTTGCTAAATAAAGCCAAATGTACTGTCGTTTGTAATCCATTTTAATGAGCATGTTCAACATACTCATTGTTGGGCTTGAGTAAGCCCAGACACGAACTTTCAAATGCTAACCACGCTCAAATTATAGCAAAACAATGTAGTATGTATTTAATGGACAAATATAATGTTTTAAATTAAATTACACGCCTGCCATGCTTTTATTTAATTTTGTATTTATTTTGAGGGCATGCAGGGGCACCCACAAACACAGTGAAGTTCATGTTGATGGACTCAATTATAATGTAGTGCTGCTTAGTTGTTTTCTAGTGAGGTCATGTCGATTCCTGTAAATAAAATGAAACCTCATGCCATCGCACAAAAAGAAAGTCTTCATCTTTGCTGTGATGCAGAATTATTAATAGTTAACGAAATGTAACCCACCACCGCTGACAGATGGTCTGGCATATGTCCTCTCGCACACACACACACACACAAACACACGCACACACAAACTTGTAGCTTGGAGACCTGGTGTTCCTCAGCATCCCAGTAGGCCCAAATGGAGAAAGAGAGCGGCATTGTGCACATACAGACGGCGGCCTCAGCGTGTCCCTTAAGATTGCAGCCGGTGGTGCCAGTGGCTTCGGTGCAGTGGTTTGGACTCGCTGTAGCCACCACTTATTGACTTGGACTCAGCTCAAATCCCACTTAGATAAATGCCAGGTGATGACAAGAGGGCTGTGCGGCTCTAAGGCAGTTAGTTCTAGCATGCTCCCTGTAAGGTCCAGTCCAGCCCCAAAAGTAATGCATGGTGGAAAACACGACTGATATCACAGATCCATAGGGCTTGTTGTACGATAAAGAGGAGGAAGATTTCAACAGTTTCTGTACATCCTTGTTAAAGCAGAGAAAGGGGGTGCCTACAGTAGTCCACTCTGGAGATGGTTCAAGATGAGACAAAGCACACCGATAGATGATAGCCAGAGAGAAATGGCCGACCGGGTACGTTGTGCAGAGGACCGCGTCTTCCCAAAGTAAGCCACCTGGGCTGCAGAGAGAGAAGAAATGTAATTGTGAACCAATTCAAGTATTGATACGTCATTTATTTATTGTTTTGTGCAATTAGAAACTAAATTTGTCACATAAAACATATAGCGGATACCCAGAAATAATTCAATTATTTTGTGCGTTTCGGCAACAGAGACTCGCCACACTTTGCTTTTTAAGCAAACGTACGTATGTACAGTATGTTGGGACAGCTTGTGAGTTTCAAATTTCGACACGTAACAAAAACTTGGAAACGTGGCTTAAGTTAAATTTGCCTGGGTCACTCACCCACACATGCAGACCCATCATCGTTGGGCTCAAAGCCCTGGGTGCATCTTCTTTTGGCACGGCATTTAAAGCTGCCATAGGTGTTGGTGCACACGGGGCGGTCAGAGGGGCACACAGAGGGGAACTGGGTACATTCATCGTTATCTGAGGAAGAGGAGCAGGTGGCAAAGGAGAAGGGAAAGACACTGCTTTTGATGATTCGGACGCATGACTAACACAACTAGATGAAAATTTTGAACTTACCAATGCACCGTCCATTTTCATTCAAAGCGAAGCCAGGACCGCACTGCAAGAGAAACTCAAATCTTACCCCAGGGCTTCGAAAAAAAAAAGCACTGGAATGTGTTTTTATGCTGCAACAGTGCGGGGGTTGATGTGACCACGGAGGACCACTGTACCTCTATTTCCACAGTGGGGGTGACCTCATCGTCATCTTTCGGATAGTGGATCTCCAGCACGGAGTTGATCTCTGACGGTTCCAAGGGTCGAGCAACTGAGACTCCATCTGGCCAGTACACTTCCACATTTGTGGCCATGTCCTTACCTTTTATGGACAAGCACAGAGCATATGTTAATCTTATTGTCCTTAAGTGGAACTAGATGCTATATAGATCACATTTGATAATGGGCATGATTTCAAATTAAATTAAGATTTTTGTTTGAACTACAACTGACTGGAACTGAATTAATTATTTAGCAATCTAGCCAGCATGCGTGCCTAAAAATATTTCATCTTTACCTCTTCCCTGACTGATGCCTTTAGCAAGTGTGCAGTCAAATCTTGTGAGGTCAGCATGGTGCCAATTAACTTGACTGTTGTGCTCTGTGTGTGTATTTTAGGCCTTACAGGGGAGGCCTTGGAGAAACGGATCTGGTCTTGGGTGGGCTGAACTGGCCGCCAGTTTGTCACAAAGCAGGCTAGCTTCCAGCGCCAGCACCTGCCCAAAAACCGTCGACGAGATACCTCCCCCTCCCCCGGGTGTCCAATCACGCCGGAGGTAACAGCCTGATGCTTTACACATTACATGTTGTACTTTCTGACTCTGCTTATTCTATTTCTCGCCATCTGCGCGCCATCAGTAGCTATGTCATCCGTTTTAATAATCAACTGATTGTTTCCTGTAAAGTACTGTGTTTACATTTCTTTTCGCTGTTAATCAGACAGCGGGGAGCTTTATACCCTATTAATTATTCTCTGTTGCCGCAAGAGTAGAAACAAAGTACATGGTCAGAAGTGATTGGACACCAATATGGTGAAAAGTTCAGCTTCTGTCTAGACAAACATTTGTCAGGTGACTGGTTGGACCGGCACCCATTTTTGCTCTTCCGAGCAAATATTTTATATCACCATCACCACTTATAAGATTATTTTGGTTTGTTTTCTTACCAAGGCCAAAGTGTGCAACAGGCTCCATCTCGCAGAGGTACCCCGACCCCCCATCGATGATTCGTGTATGTGGTCCACTCCTTCTGGTGTACACCACCACTTTAGCTCCTCTGGCAAAAGCACCAAATTTGGTCCGGGGAATCACACGCAGCCATGAGTTTGTGGGTCCCTTTAGGATGCACACCCATAAGGAGACTTAGGTGAGGCTTTATGTGTGCATGTGTGTATTTGTCTTCTTCAAGGTTTTCTCAATGAAGTTGAATATATATTCCAGGATGAGATATTTTTTTAACGACTGACTTGACAGTAGATGGTAGGGTTTAACACTCACCAGGTTGACTTTGTAGATAGAAAGTGGTTGAGCTGCACTTTCACCATGAGACACCAGGAGCTCCAAACGACCGTCTCCATCAAAATCAGTGGCTACAGCTCCTGGAGAAACATCAGCATAACAACAGAGCATTAATGGAAAAATTCACAGCGCTGGCTACCATGAAGAAATCACTAGTGGAGTTTTAGTGTCCTCTGGTGGCAGATGAAAGAACAGCTGCTACTGCTTCATTGTAACTCCATCATCTTGGGTTGCAGGACATTTGTTCCAAACTCACCAGTTCCTCGTCCCTCTGGCTCGGAAGCTTCGCCTACATTCAGCTCCTCTATCTGGGGGTCTCCATGCTCTCTCCTGCTCACCCTGCCCATGAGATAAGTAAGCATTTTGTTACTCCGATCACTGTCAGACTGCTGTCACATAACCACTGACTACAACTATCGAGGCACCTTATAGGCTGCAGTTAAGGACACGGCAATATTACTTTTTCAGATTGAGAATTTAGATGCTGATAAGAAAAATACATGATGTCAGTGCATGTTATAATTGTGATTAAAATGTTTTATTTGAATGAAATAGTGTTTTAAACATGAAACTAAATGTAACATTTTCATCATCCGTTTTGAAAAGCATATTTTTGTCACTTAAAATTGTTGTCATCTGGGTGACATAGCTCCTACCCGGAACGTCATGTCAGGCTAATGAAATGGTATCAATTTCATAGTATCGGAACATTTTTACAAGACGAGTACAGTCGTATAATATCGGTTTATCTTTAGTTGCTGTGGTGTCATGCTGCATTGCATCAACTTGATAAGCAGTTCTCAGAATAACGTCTCTGAATAAACAACTTGACAATACACAGGTACAGTAACAGTACCAAAGTAACAAACTTGTTTTTTGTTTTGATGTTTCATTTGCACTACACAGCATTTCCATACGGAATGCATAACTTAATATGCAATAATGCTGAGCTAAATATTGACGGTCATATCATAGATTAATTAGCACAATAGTGAGCTTGTTTTTTCATGGCCTGAGAGCAGCGTTAAATGAGTTGCTTCATCTTCATAACAAACGACGACAGTGCCAAGTGCTGTAGAGCGCTGACCCCGTGGAAACTATCACGGCATCCAAAAAGACAAATTCTCCCTCAGTGACCTGGCAAGCAGGCGTGTTTTGATCCAGAAAACCGCTGGGCCTGAAACTGATTATTGATATTCCACATATTTGGATTCATCCGCTAATAGCAACATTCATCAGATGTTTCATTCAAGCCCGCTTGGGCTTCTGCTAGAATGTAAGCTCTTAACCACTTGATATGCATCTTAAGATTGTGTGTAGAGGGCTGAGTTCATTAATATTATCTAGCGAGGAAGCCCAACCTAAAAGTGTCTTTAATGAAAGAGTCGCCCATGTGTGCAGGAGGTAGGATGACAGATAAGAATCCTTGGCTGCAAATTTGTACCTGCTTCAAATTGAACATATTAAATATAGTCCACAATATTAGGTACACCTGCAGAATTGCCAGGGGGGGGCATATACAAAAATAATGTTCAGTTGAAAAATAGTAGATTGTTTCCAGTCTTGAATTGCATTCAATCATTATAATTCATTTAATTGTCTTTAGATTTAGTGAAGCAGCGAGCGGACCTTTACCTTTAGGGTTACTTTGAACTTCTGTACATCATGTAAGTGAGAATTCTCACTTTAAAGTCTCAGAATTGTAGAAGTGCATCATGTCAGCACATGCTGTGATGTTTGCTGGGCGGACAAGAGTTTACCTAAAGAGTCTGTTAGCTGAAGGCCCCCTGTAAGCGATGTTGTTGAAGAAAACCTCCAGCTCATTGTCGTTGTCAAAGTCGGCAGCAATAACGGTGCGCACCGGGGAGGGCATAGAGAATTTCTGCGAGGCGATGTCCTGGGAAGAAAGTACCATCGAACAGGACAGGAAATTAAAAGAACAATCTTACAACAGTGACGTTTTTTTTTCTTTATAGCAAATTTGCAGCTTTTAAAGAGTTTGCTGCCATATCAGTTTTATGGCTTTGATCCTACAATGTCAATTATTTGAAATGGAAGTGTGCACTCAGCTTATTTCATAACCTTGAGCCCGCAAGGTTATTTTGCTCAGCAGACATTAATAATCTAGGTCTAGGCCTTGACTCAAACAATAATCTGTCAAATGATCACTCCCTCACTGTAAAGATTATTTTTAGGTGGACGGGTTGTCGTCAGAGAAGTAAACTGTGTCTCTCCCCCCCAAAAAATAAATAAACCACAAAAAACTCATCAGTGTTTTTGGACGTGAAAGTAACAGATGTCTTCCTGCTTCACTGATGCAGTGATAAGTCGGGAAAGAATTATAGAGCAGCCCTTCACTACCTTCAGTATTTACACCGTGTTTTAATTATAAGGCTCATAAAGCTGCCCGGGGGGGTTGACCTTCTTGCTTTTTAAGGTGAAGGAGAGGCAATGGCCGACGGAGGCCATGAAGTGGGGGGGGGGGGGGGGGGGGGGGGTATTCAGGTAGATGGATGATGGATGACAGAGCCACTTTATTATCTCAAATGCTCAGCAAGAAAGATTTGCAAGGAAGCTGTGTGGATGATATGGCAAAGGGATGTATGCATAGATTTTGAACTTGTTTCTGTCTAAGTGGAGATAAAATATCTGTTATTGTTTTTTTTTTTGTCATTTTGAAAACTATTGTTTTTTGTCATTTTGAAAACTAAGTGAACATAAACTTAGTGTTGCCCAAAAAATTTGATCTACCAAAGTTTAACAAGCATGGATATTTTGTACATTTTCACACAAGTAGCTAAAAACAGTGTTTGCTTTTTAGATTTAAAAAAAAAAAATCATGATTTAAAACTGCATTTTACTCTTTGCTTGATATTTGCATGTGTTTGATTATCACAAACATAAGGGCGGAGGTACAGGTGTGTGTGTGTGTTCAAACTATTACAAAGAAAAGCGCAGTAATAGATTTTAATTAAAGCCCAAACAGGCCTAATCTGCACTTTCCACTGCGGTGGCAAGCTGCTGTTTCAGCCCAATTTAATTAGCGGTTTACTGGAGTAATACAACAGCTTCATTATGCAAGCCAAAGGTCAGCACATCATGCAGGAATGTCAGAGCGCGTGGGAGCGAGCCATCTTAAATTTGTTGTGGCCTATGATTTAACAAGCTTTGTCCGAGGAAGGAAAAAAAAATAAAGCTCATCCAATTTGTCTTGAGTGTGTGTGTTTATGACAACATGTAGAACTGTGTGTGTTTGTGTCTTGTTGATGGGACTATCTTCAGGTTATGGGTCACACGTTAACCTCTTCTTTGACCCCCATAAAGATGTCTCCATTGACATTTATCTCCTGTCGGCTGCCTCCACCAATTGAAGCTCATCTCATCCAGCATCATCTCATGCATAGCATACACACACAGCCGATCATCTCTGGAATGGTCAACTAGTCACACCCTCTGTCCGCATCGTAAAGATGCGTTCACTTGACATTGATTGCGGCAGAAGAACAAAAGCTTACATCAGCACCCGGATCGATTATTTGCTACAGTGACTGCATTTGATCACTACAAAACAATTACTCAGCGTCCTTGAGTAAAATATCAACACGCGCTTATAAATTGAATAACTTTGGTAATTTTTCTAAATTATTTTGGAGGTTTTGTTTTATGTGTGTAGATTACACTAAAAATTGTTAACTAATATTTTGAACATGGCATTTGAAATCTCTACACTGCTTGTATTCTATTGTTAAACCTGGTGGGAAAAAAATACAAACACAATCCTTAAAATAATGAAATCTCCACATTCTTAACTCATTCATCGCCATTATTAGCGGTTGTTGAAACCTTGACCTTTTAAAACCACGATAAATCGTTAAACGGATTATCGGCCCGTGCTTAAATGGAATACAGACGCATACGCAGAAAGTGAGCTCTCACCTTGAACCGCTGCTTACGGTTGTTAAGTTGCATGTAAAGACGATGAGGTCCATTCCAGTTGCCGTAAACGATGTCCGTCTTTCCGTCACGGTTGAAGTCTGCGAGGGCTACGCCCCTGCCGTGCTGCATGGGGTCCTCCACTCCTAAGAAAAAACTTAAATATTAATACAGTGCTGGGAAAATGTCTTAAGACAGGATTACAAGAACTTCTATATTCAAATATTACTTTTCAAGGCAACATCAGTTCACTCTACATTATTTGCATATTAATAGCATTTTGGATTTTCCAAAGAATGAGATCTAAGAGGGATTTTGACACCTTCATTTATTTATTTGCTGAAAAAAACAATCCCAACAGACAAGTTATTATTCCAAGTCAGTCAGAATCTTTAAACCGTTACTTTCTCCTTACCAGCCTGCTGCGCCACGTCAGTAAAAGTTCCATCTCCGTTGTTTCGGAAAAGGAAGTTAGGTCCGTACTCGTTGTCACAAAACACATCAGAGTAGCTTTGGCTCACGATGGGCCCGACGACCACCCCGCGGCCTCCTGCGCCGATAATTATAAGAGATGAAGAGAAAATAAACAGCAGCTCTTAAACGCTGATGAGTCCAAACATGCTGACTGTCGTTTGCCGCTTCAAGACGTATGCAAGAGCAGGGCGATATTTCCCCGTGACATTAGTGAGGTGACTGCCCTGCCATTTTGATACACAACTTTCCCAACTGCCCCCTCCCGAAAACAGTGTGATGAAAAACCCATCGTGAGTACTGTATATCATTCACAACTGTTTTGGCACGGCTCCTGCAGCCGGATTTTGATGACATCTAGCTTGTAAAAATGTATACGAGATGAAGATTGATTTGTCAACACACCATCGCTGAAAACTTACTTGGATGAATTTTCGGGACTTTTCAATGACGGCCTAAAACGAAGCGCCGTTTAACTCCCGAGGGTGTCGCTTATCAAAGATAGAAATCACGGGCAAAATGGTCCATGTTGTCATTTATTGTGCTGTACTTTGCAACAATGCAAGTATCCATCACATTTTTTTTTTGTATGGTCCTGGCAGATGTGTTGTTTGTTCAAGTGAGAGGTGAGTTAGAGGTTCAGATATAAATAAATCATTTCAAGGGTAAGCGCTTCCTTTTACAAGGCATGTGTATCACAGCAGCATGCAGTTTTTTTTGGCCAAATTGAAAAACTAAGACATAAAAAAAACACCTCTCTTTTTCTTGCATGGAAAAAGAGCTTGTCAAATTTGCAAACACATCACTTAAAAGCCACAGTATTGATCACCGACAGACATTAAAGAAGCTGAGGACATTGAAGCTTCAACAAAACAGCTAAATCAACTAATGCACATAAAGTGTCTCAAGTTAAACTGTTTTACTGCATGAGTTCTACGTTAAAGTTAATCTTAAATTTTGTGGACTTTTTAAACGTCTTAATCATGAATTAGCATTCTAGTAGACATACAGTGCGATTGCTGTGCAGTGATGTTTACATTTCTCGTTACAATGCAATTTATTTCTTGATTCTCATCCGCCTCAGTTGCTGCTGTTTCACTTTCTTTTTACTATTTTTATAGTCCGGAAATATTGTTTTATATTATCGAGAAATGCATTTGTAGCACAAACAAAAGCCTCCTTCTATAGATGCCTCCCTATCCTCCTTTGCTGTCTTTTGCAGAAAAATTCTAGATATATATTCTGCTTCCTGTTGTCCCAGCTGACATGTTTTATATGACTGACTGTTTGTAATTGGACCGGCTAAAGGAGTCCGACATAAAATACATCGTAGAGCTAAGATGCCAGCTGTGGTGATAGATGTTGTCTCAGCTCGTACGTGTCGCCCTTCCCCTCCCGTGACTTTGACTGGAGTAAACAGCTGACATAGAGCCCACTGAAATTCTCCTCCTCTTCCTTCTCCATGACAATTAATCACAACATCATAGTTCTTTTTTTTCTTCCCACCTGGCACCACTTCAACTCTTCCTTTCTTGATCCAATATTTTAGACAAGCACTCTGTACATATCTGTGTAAATCACACAATGGCCGCTATAGTGCTGCATGAGCCCAAAAGTCGTTATTACACATACACAAACTTACATTATAACACACACTCAAAAAACACATTCACCCACCAGTGAACTTGTTGACTCCCGCCTGCTCGGCCACGTTTGAGAGAGCGATGACGCCTTGCGAAAGGTCACTCGCTGCCTCGTCCATTTCTATAAGCGCATGCGGGCCCACAGTGCCGCTGGCATAGTTTGCTATGTAGATGGCGTAACGGCCCGTGCCCTGCAGGGAAAAACATGTTTAAAGCAAATTATATCAAAAATGATATGTGCATCAGCACATAGATTGCTAGAACTAGCTTACAGAATTTTACTCAACAATCAATAACCCCATAAAAATATGACCTAGGACCCATTTTTGGGTCCAAACCATTTGTCTGGGAAAGGTTACTCTTGAGGATTTATTGTCTGTCAGTAAATGTTCCATGCCAGCCCCCTATATACCAGCGACAAGGACAAAGTATTTTTGTGATATCATAGTGCTAAAAAAACCTTCTATTTCTTCAACATTTCACACCAAAAACAATTTCCTGTTTGTGCTCAACCTTAACAATTTTCTTTTTTCCCCCCCAGAGGAAAATAGCCCAAACAAAAAGTTCATTGAAAGGCGAACATGTGTAACTTTTAACCCTCTTTTATCTATTGAGCATGCAAGTGTGAGCTCAATAAAACCTTTAAAATCCACTTAAGTCATTTAACTTAATTTGATACAGCACATTAAGACTCTTACATGCTAAATGAAATAGAGTGAAACAATCCACCTCTGTGACTTGCCTAAACAGACGATCAATACTTTAAAGTCTAACCTTTAATGTTTGATCCTGTTTCTGTTGTTGCCATATCCACAGTTACACCAAGAGCTACAACTGCACCTCACACTAGACTTACAACTTTTATTAAATCCTTGTCTAACCCTAAATCAAAAGAAGAAAAAAAACATTTTTTTTTAATCAAACCCCTTTACCAGCTTGCTTACTTTTACCCCCTTCCCCCGCCACCCTTTGGAGATTAATTTCACACTCCATTATCAGTCAGAGTCCCTGCAGACACAAACGAAACCACACTAATAGACCACACACTTGATTCCAATGAGTTTTCCCACCAGGCCGAAACGTATTTCAGTCAATGAGAACGCATGCGTATGAGAAAACACACTCACAGTTTTACCATTTGTGTCGAACCCATATGGTATTTGTGCAGGACATGAAAAGCAAATGACTCTGCTTGATCTAGTGATTTTTTTTTTTTTCTATAAATGTCATCAACTGTCACATTGCCGTCTGGTGAGGTGGGAGGCGCCCGCTACACTCTATCATGCACAAAGACACACACACATACACAGCGTGAAAAATGAGACTGAACTGCAATAAAAGACCTGAAGGCTCCCGGCAGTTACTTAACAAACCTAAAAGTCAATGATTTTTCAATAAGTCTTTGCCCAAGGCTAATTTCTGTCAGTGCAATTGCCAATGTGATGAGTGTGACGTGCAGCGTTGCAAAGTACATGTTGGGTGCTGGCATATGTATGGCTGCTTTATCAGGGTCACAAGGCAATAGCACTACAGTATGTTGACTTAACCAGTTTTTAATTGTGTAATCGGTCTATCTATGTTTTACATATGAGAGGATTTTATTCTCTATAAAAGGTTAGAGCTAGTAGTTGGAGTGAAATGATTAGTAATAGTTCATCTTTAGGTTGACAAAATATAAACAAATTGTAAATTCCCTTTAACAGCAGTTAAGGTTGGCTTCGTATTTGGTAAGTTTAAGTTATTGTGCACTTTATAATTTGTATAAATAGAAAGAGGGAGCTTTATTAAGTTTTGGAAATATCTATGATGAGACGCTAGAATTTGTAATTGGGTCAGCTGCAACTCGTTACTAACCCAACATTTGTGACTGATTTTTGTTGGGAGTCTTACCTGCCTTGTGGAACTCCTAACTTTGGCCCAAAAAAAATAAATAAATGCAAATTCCAATAATGCTAATGAAGGGAGCATGCTAGGACTCCCGGGCGGATCCACAGGAACAGCATGTGCCTCAACAGACCTAATGCTACAAGTAAGATATGATTCACACAAATTTGCAAAGCGATATAAAGCGAAGCAGTTTACTATACATCCTAAAATGTAAAGTGGAGTGTAGTTTCTTTATGAGCAAACAAAAACACATGCATGCATCAGTCACCCACTACTCAACAATGCCACCTCTTTTGTTGTCTTGTTTGAATATAATTTAATGAATGCATGTTGCCCATCAGCCTCCTGGAACCGCCACAGAAGAACACACACCGCGTCTCTTTGGCTGGCTCTTAAAGCATTACGCCTTTATCCGTAGATATCTTTCCAATCGGCATGGCAGACGCACAACCCATCAGTGCTCAGTGAGATGGGACAGCGGGTTGGAAGAAGAAAAAAAAAAAAAATATATATATATATATATTGCAAACCCAACTGTCCTTTCTCGGCTATTAGCTTCTTATCCCTAGATTGCAAGTCAACCCGCGATAAGAGACAAAGAAGAAGTCCGTCAGAGAAAGTAAAAGAGGCGGAAAAGAAATGAAAAAGGGTCGAAATGGAAAAATGGAGAAAATGATAGTGGGCAAAGAGCAGTCATCACTCATCCCCTCGTATGATGTTCTATAAAACAAACGAGCCCCGGCCTCTGTAATTACACTGCTTGGCAATGGACAGAGGAAAGAAAATGGCCCAACATTCTCCCCAAATGAAGTGTCATAGCACAAGCTGAGGAGGGCGGCACAGGCAGGGCATGAATTATCGCTGGTAAACAACCAACCGCAACCATGCATGTACACAGACGGCGTCAATGTAATTTGCTGTTGTTTACCTTTCTGTCCACACAGGCCACTGAGCGTCCAGCCATACGATTAGCCACGTCCCTGTGTTCGTTAATGTCATCGTTCAGCAGATCCTCAAATCGGCCATTTCGGAACTTGAACAGTTTGTCGGTATATGTGGCGCGTCCTGAACGCAAATGCAAAGATTGTCAAACTAGAAAGTAGGTAGCCAGCCATGATTTTCAATCTGTACTGCTTAACCGCACTAGCAACCTCACTGAGACACAAAACATCTGTCCAATATCAATTCAAACCTTGAATCTTAAAGCTGTGGAGCAGACTTGCTACCCACTACTCCACAGCTCAATCTTTTCCAAGTAAGTTTGGGCACAGTCCAATGTTTTTTTTATTTTTCATCGACATCAGTTTTCACATTTGTGATTCTCTTTGCTTCTCTTTTGTTGCAGTGAGTGGTTAAAATTACCTTTCAAAATACAATTGATATGCGTAAGTAAACTGCAGAAGTTCAGAAGTATTGACTTTTTGCACAGTGTGATTTGTTTTCCAATATGGGTCTTTAAAAGTTAGAAAATGCTTACTGGTTTTTTTTAGTATACAATAGAAACGTACAACAATAAATGCATTGTTAAAAAGCTGAAGCAAGTATGCTGTAGGTCTTTAACGGACAAACAGAGCAGCAAAACCTTTTCTGACACATGTTTGGAACTACTTCTGGAAGGCTATTTTTTTTTTATTCGGCTGTTTAAAAAGTACTTTTACCAGAAAAGGCGTTATTGGTGTTGAGTACGTAAATCTCCTCGCGGCCATCTCCGTCAATGTCACAGGCTGTTACCCCGATAGCGTTGCCTTGACGGTCTCTCAGGGCGTAGAACGGGGAGCTACGATTGTCCACGGCGATGTTGATGAGTCTCCTTTTCTGCTTATCGTACTTCAGCACCAGGTTAGGGCCGTTGTAACTGCCAACATGGACGCAGTGAAATATATTACATTATACAGAAGTTTTGTTTTTCTTCTTTCAAAAGTCTATGAAAGCGTAAAGTATCAAACATTTGAGTAAAATTCAACTTTGCCACTGAAGGTCATTATGTCAATAGTGTCATATAGTAAATGAAGGCTGTGATGATGTTCTTCTAATGTGATGCCCTCTCTCAGAATAGCTGCTGAATGGGACATCTTTTGCAGAAAAGACATTTATGAGGCGCGGCCATTTGCATCCATCTATCTACAGCCTGTGAGGGATTCATTGCCGGTTCATTGGTTAGAAGCAAGCTTGCCAAAGCATCTCCATCAGAGGGGCTCTGTCCAATCTCATCCATTATCATCACATGAGTGAGCGCCAAGTCTTTTTAAGTCTTTTGCCTTTGTCTTCAACCTTTAGCTCAGAAAATGAACTGCACCTCCAATCCACACTTGGATAGCTATCACTCACAAGTTCAATCATCTGTTCAAATTTGTGTAATGGACGAAATTAAACAATATTGGCGCCACTGTGAGAGAAGCATTAAGGCTGGAATCGTTTCACAAAGCACCTCGCTAATTTTCACCGACTCACTTACCCTGCAACAAACACCTCCAGGTCTCCGTCCCCGTCCACATCGGTAACAGCCACGCCGTAGTTGAGCTGGGTGGGGTTGTTGTCGTAGTCAGGAGGAAGTATGGCCTTGGTTATGGCTGAGAACATTGGCTCTGAACGCTGGGTCGAGCAAAGTGCAGGCAGGAATGCGACTAACCACAGCATCGTGACCTGACAAGAGGAGTATTGGACAGATAGAATTAACAGGATAACTCTATGTACATAGATTGTTGATTGACATTTTGTGGAATGTTCATCTCGAAAAAAAAGCTATCGTGTATCATAACAAAATGGTATGGCTTGGTAATATCTAGTATCCTCACAAGGAACTCTCCAAAAGGCTTGGTCTAAATGTTCACTTTAACAAGGTTTAAGATTTATGTCAATGCGCCCAACCATACCAAAAATCCTACTGGCACTGCCCATTAGCTGGCTAGCTTAGAAGAGCTGTTCAAATAAACAACTGTAGCTTATGTTAGAGGTGTCTGGACATTGACTTATATTGTCGTAGGATTGTGACATCAAGTCTGATGGTAGCCTAAGACGTTTGCACAGTACTGTGTGAAATGTGATAGTAAAAAAATAAAACAAGACTGTAGAAGGCACACTCATGACTCAGTGTCAATTTGCTAACTGCTTATGTCAGTGTTGTGCGCAACATCTCACAGCTATTGAGCCGTAATGTTCACTTCTCCCACTCTGTGCTCGTTTACGTCAACTTGTATTGGAGCTACAAACTTCCTTCCTCTAAAATGACTTATGGCAATGCTATCTCTATGTGCTCATTATGAACGACAACATATTTCTCGGAGCGCTTCAAGCAAATGAGAATCGCACAATAACAGTAAATCGTGTGTTTCCAAACGACAACACGCGGGCTGTGTTGCTAATTCTCCAAATCTATTATTGTGAGTCAAGCAGCGGCACATTTTTGGCGAGGCTTTTTGCTGCGCTCAGACATAAAGATGAAGATATAGGGCTGCACTCAGCCGCATTCTGCAGACTTAGAAAGTGAACAACCCATCACGTGAAGACAGCCTGAGGAATTGCAGGACAGAAAATCCATATGGGGAGCAGCGTTTCAGCCCGAGGCCAAGTGGGAACACGGAAAACTGATGTGACCCGACACAACAGACCTTAGGTGTTGTTTCCCAAGGGATGCTGGCCACTTCTAAATTGGGAAGTCCTTGTGGGATAATAGGACAACAGCAAGGAGTCTTATTCGTGGTCACTAGATAAAAGGTGAGCAAGGAGGACTTGTTCCAATTGGCTTGTAAAGTTCAGGCAGGTAAAAAGAAAATGTAAAAAGTTGGGAGAGTAGACAAACATCCCTGAGGGGAAGACTGGAAAGCAGAAGGTCACCTCCTTAAAGTTAAAATAAATCACACATCAGCAGTGCGGCAAACACACACACACATACTAAGTGGCGTTTACAAGCTGACAACTTGATTTGCCCGGCCTGCGGATTTATGCAGGCAGCCTTCGTCATCGCTCCATGGCCGCTTTACTGCTCCGGCTTCTTCCCTCGATGCTAGCATGCAGCAACCCCATGATTGATGCCGCTCTTTAACATCTCGCTCAACAATTCAATTTAAGATAAAAACCATATTGCGCTTTGAGTAATACTTTCAAAAGCCCATCGGCCGTGAAAGGAAGCACCTCCGTTGACAACCGCAGAAATATCGCAGGGGCCGACATTGCCCCGTCGTACTTATGCCTTGCTAATGGCTGTGTAGCCTGTAGCTGTTAGCAAGCTTATTAACAACAATGGAGGTTTCATATAAGGCAAATTTACCTCTAATAGACCAGAAAGTGATGACAAATGAGGGGAGGCAGTTACCAACAGGATAGAGACAGGTTAGAGACAAGCTAATGCACTGCAGGAGCTAACTTTCTGGTTGACCCATTAAGAGTCTACATCAAAAGTTTCAGCTCTGCTCGGCATAGCTCATTTCTACTCTCTGAAGTTTTCCTCCTCAAAATAGTACTGCAGGAAACTGAAAACAATGCCACGTTGAACACGTTAGACAGAACGAAGCATGCTAGCAAAAAACAAAAATGGAGGACACTGATGGTCTCCTGTCATTGTTTCTACTTTTTGGCACAACAAAGAATTTTATTTGAAAAGGGACTGAGGGCAGTGGGAAGAACATGGATATGCTGCAGCAAAGCGGGCTAACAGCATACACTAATGTTAGCACGTGTGATTGAGCGATTCCATTTCCGTCGATTTTAAATTTTCTAACTTGTCTTTCCTTTTCACTTTCTGGCAGTGTACCACAATGTGTGGTGGTTGTATATTACTTTAGATGCAAGAAAGGTTTTCACTTTGACCAAAGTCCAGCCTTAAAAAGTGGCCCCCATAATTTAGTCAATGTCCCAAACAAGGGAAAGTAAGTCCAAAGACAGATGAGGGTGTGAAACCACAGGGGACTGCATTGGTAAAATGGCAGTGTGATGCCTTTGCCCATCAAGGACGCTCAGCCTGCTTGCGCAACACTAAATCTCAGTTTTTGAGGTGAAGTTACTGCAGGAATTTTTACTAAGTGCAAGAAGCCCTGGACATTTATGTGCACTCAGTTGTTTGTCGGGGATATAATACGTGCTTAGCTGTTATCTTCCTTCCATTGTGTGCGAACAAGAAGCATCGGGGTTTTTTTTTGTGTGTGTAAAACAGTCAAATAGCATGAAATAGCCTGGGGAAAATGTGTCGTCTCAGGCCCGAGAAATGTTTTCACTTTGGGTTATTTATACTGGCATTAAGAGGCCATTACGGCAGCGTGCAGCATCAGCATGTGCCTCGTGGAGCGTTCATGCTCAGCTCTCATCCTGATAACACTGCGACAAAGAGCCAGTGAAGATGTTCACTTTCAAAACACGCTCACAGAAATCTTGTCGCTGTGAAGGACACCCCCGCTGCAGAGCACGCACGCACACACACAAGGCTGGACTAGTCCCAGCAAATTACACTTAACTTTCATTCACAGTAATCAACAGTCACCATTAAACTTAAGCTGTTATTTATCTATCAGGGACCGAAGTGGCCCTCCAGCACTTCCAAACCAGCAGTTACACAACACTGACTGCATAATTTCTTCTTCTTTTTTCAAAAATAATATATTGCCTGAGGGCAAATTTCATATTTATGATGTTTACATTTTATTTGAGACAACTTGCTGGATTGTTAGTAACAAATTACAGTTTACATCCATTGCACTTTTTATCATATTATTAAATTAATTCTTACAATTATTTTACAATATACTAGGAAAAAACAAAAAGTAAACTTTACACGCAAAATAAAGTTTAGTAAACTACAAACACAGCGAGCTACAAATGAAAATGTGTCACTGCGCATTTTCTCGGATTTATTAAGGATGAATAAATCCTGGTAACTTTTACATCCGCCCTGCGTGCCTTTCTAAATAACTGCATATGTCAAATCATAATAATTAAAAAGTGTCTTGACGTTTAAGTAGTTTGTAAAACCATTTTACAAAAACAGATATCATCTGCAATATATTACTTATACAAATAATATATCAATACTAAACTTGAAGAATCTATATTGTACAGCTGTACGTATTGTATGTATTATACTGCATTTCTGCCAGAAAGATCGCTCCATTAAGCCATTCACCATATAAAACTGTGCAGATTCTTTAAGTGATGCACGCGCATTTAAATATATAAACTTGTTGCATCTAGTTTAACTTTGCATATATCGGCACGCGCATCCTGCATTAAGTGAAAGGCAGCGGCAAGTGGACGAGGTACTCACGGATGAAGAGAGAGGGGGGAGGAAACTCCAATAAAAGCGCAGCAAGAGTCGCTATCCTCGGTTTATTCTCCTCTGGATTGCACTGTTATCACACGGGAGTCTTTTTTTTTCTCACCACTTATTCCCCTTACTCAACTTCTGAAGGTTTTGCTTTATGAAATTTCTCCAGCGGCGATCGGAACCAATTAGTGCCAAGCACGGTGAATATTTAAGTAGACAGCCAATGAGGAGACGGATGTGATCTGGTAGGCGTGTCCTCAGGTATGCACTGTGACGTGTGAGGGGGGATCAGCTGGGAGGAGGACAATGTGAGGCACAATATATGATGTTTGACTTCTACACTTCACTTACACTCGATTTAGTTCATGTCACCATAAGAGTAAACGTATCAATCACGTAAACCCGCATACAGCACAAACTATTTTTTTCACATACTATTTCTTTTTTTTTTTACTGTTCTTGCAGTTATTAACAATGCATACTAAACTATTGTCATTCATCAGTTTAGAGAAGCAATAACAACCGCATTCATGGCAAACAATTGGATTATTTTTCCCATTTTGTACTCTTACTAAGCAATATGAGGGTCAAACTGTAAGAAACAGCACTCAGATACAATGGTTTGCAAAAGATGGAAAACAACAAAGAAAATGCATTGTCATGAATTAGTTTGCCAATAGCATCCAAGTTCGACCTGGAATGCACTTATTATAAATATTTCACTGGACATAACCCAAAATCCATAAATAGGTAGAGTCACAATTCCATTATAATATATGAATGAAAAATTGAATATTAAGAATGCAATGAAAAGATACTAGTATGGGGCTAGCTGAACATGTCTTGTGCCATTGCGTAAACTAATTATTCATTGTGTGCCATTTGTAATCTTGAAATATGTATGTCACCGCCAGTATCCTGTTGTTGTTTTTTTACTAGCTGTACATGGCCCACCTATTATAGATCCATGACAAACATTTGGGTCTCTGTCCATCAGTTCTGAATTACTATACATATATTATACAATCAACATGTTCTTCAAGGAATACCTTTGAAAATTTTCATCATTGTAAAAGCAAATTTGTGTATCAAGTGTTATTAGCTGGTGGATTGTTTCTAGACTAGAGAGTGATAAATTACCCTGTGTTGTTTTTGTGCGATGCAGCGGTTTGAATCAAAAGGGGCAATAATCAAAAAATGAAAGATTCTACGGTGAGAGCATTTGGATTTACAGTTTCCAGTCGCCTTATTCTTATGTCACACTCCAGCGAGTCCAACCTGCAGTGAGCGCGTTTGTGTGTGTGCGTGTGTCACACCAAGCTCCCTGGAAATGAGATGTTCACATCCCAAGGACGTTTCCCACCATAATTTAAAAGTGGCTGGTGCTGGAAGGCTTCAAACTGAAAGTGCTGAGGTCATAAAGCAGCGCTCCTCTGTCTCCAATGTTATTGTGTGAGATCTATTGGTCTAAATCCACAGGCAGGTGGCTGTGACTCATACAATGCAAACACCAAAATGTCAGTTTGATGTCACCGTGCCGTGATTGCAGCACGCTGCCTACAGGCTATAAAAGCAAGTTAAACACCTAAACTTGACAGAGCTTGTACTTGTTTTTTTTTCTCTCATCGTTATTTGTGGGTGTCAGGTCGTGTTTAGAAAGATGAATACAACTCTGACACAATGCCGTGCATGATACCATCAGTTTAACTGGAACTGTCAAAGTTGTTGCGTATTTTCAGAAAAACCCAAACTCCCTCAACAGTGCAGTATGGTGGATTAGCAGTTACTGCATACACTGCCACCTACTGTAGTGGATGTGCAATTACACTTCATTCTTAAATGACAAAAAAAAAAAAAAACATGTTCCCCAGCATCACACAGGTCTGGACATGCCCTGTGATTGACTGGCGACTAATCCAGGTTGATGTGTGCCTTTCCATCATTTGGGAGCGACTTCACCATGACCCTGAACAGGATGAGCAGTAGAAAACAGATGGATGGATCTTTCGTCTCTTTATGAGACTATAATGGACATCCCTCAGCAGTGGACACAATCCACTGACAGCACTAAGTGTGACTATCAGGAACGGAGTAGGTTATATTCCTTCCCTGGGGGAGGGACCATGCGACAAGGCGAGATGTTGTGGTTTGTGACCGTCTGACTTATTCACTTTCTCCCTCCATCTCGCATTCAGTTGTGGCCCCCTCTCTGATTCTAAAATAGAGCTTCTTGGATTGAAGATGAGGGATGAGTAAGGGTCAATAGAAAGTAGGTAATGGGGAGAGGTGGGCCTCCTACACCCCTCTCCTGCTTTAAGGGCCATCGAAAATATGTGTCGCACCGGCAGCTTGATGAATACCCTCTGCGCCGCATCGGAAGAGCTCTCCTCATGTCGTTAAGCTTCAGTAATGGTCCCCATGCCACGCGTTCTCGTGGAAGGGTTGCCTGGTGTTCACTCTCCTGACTAACAGGCATGCTGGTCCGCCTCAGTGCAGATCGACTGTGACGTTACTACGGCTGTTGGTTTACTTCCTCGTTAGCGGAGGCGTTTGCTACCCGGAGCGGGAGGTTGCTTTTAGGCAGCAGGCATTACATTATGCAATTCATGTGGCAGCCACAATATTTGGTCATGTAAGTCATTAAACAATATGCAGTGCAGTTTGACGCAAATGTAAAGAGAAATATTTTGCTCTTCTCAAGTAGTGAACACAAATATGCTGCTTCAATAAGCAATCTTAATGAATTCTGTAATAGAAATAAAATTGGATTATCACATTTATTATTATTTATTTGATTTTATGGTCAGACCAATGTTTCCATGTTTGTGTTTGCTTGTTTCTCAGAAACGACCCGGTCCCATCTAGGCGTAATCAAAGAGGTGGTTGAGGTTTGTCTTCTAATGCAGGATGCTTGGTCTCCATGTGCTGAAGCAGTTTTGAAGGCTTCATTGCCGCGTGAGCTAGCCTGTCACCACATATTATGCAGAGTGGGCTTAGCGCGTCAGAGTCACCTGTGGCGATAAATCCATATTTTAAGTAGGACTCCAGAAATTTTCTTTTAAATGCAGCTTTCTTTTTCTTAGATTTCTTAGTTCTGTGTGTTATTGAAGTTAAAAAAAACAAACAAAAATAAACGGATCAGTGTGTGTGGGAAGGGGGGGGGGGCGATTTGTTGAATTCGTTTGAACGAATCTTTTGAGTGAATTGATTCTAAAGATCAGTTCACTTAAAAGAACTGGAATGCACATCACTAGCGAATAGCACTATTGATTTAAATAAAGGGCTTTTAAAAAATGGCAAGACTGTGATTAATTTTTCCATAACTAGTTTTTCATTTCATTATGATTTCAATGTTTTTCTTAGTTATCTATTGTAATTATAAATCTACTGTTCTATCATCCAAGTCAGAGGCCTGAACACGAATTCTACTCCTGATAGCTTCTAAACAGCTTCGAAAGTGATGGAAGCAGCATCTCATGTACTTATCCATCTCCACTTGAGTGTCTCCAAAAATACCTCATGAACATGTTCCGTGCAAGTTACGCCGTCTGATGCAGATGAGCACTTGTTTACCCCATAATTTCTTTCCATAATTCTCTGTTGGATCTCCTGCTCTGTATATACAAATTAAAAAAAAAGAACATTTGATTTTCCGAGCGGCTGAGCTCCAGTTCGCATCTTTGAACCTGTGCAACGAGGGCCGCCTGTACTTGAGCCTCCAGGGGCGTGAGCGCATGTGTCGCAGCTTGCGTTCGTGTGACTGCTGCGCTTGAATCCACAGCACACACACACATGCTTAAATATAGATTCAGCCAACAGGGTCGTCAATAGATCAGACTTCCCCTGACAGTTCTCTTAAACGTCCTTGGCAGCGCCCCTTCCCCTATTCACGCAGAGCTTTTCACTCTGCCCAATGCGACGCTGCAATATTTCTCTTCCCGAAGGCTCCCATCACCACCGTGCCCGGTAATGCATGACACAATCTTGGTATTTCCCATAAGGTGTCACTTAGCCAAAGAGCCTACTCCTGCACACTCCAAACCTAACGATGAACACATCAATTGTTTGCCTCCTCGAGTAGTCTGCTGGAAAACTTCATTATTTGCATCCTAGTGTTACTCGAGTGTCAATTTTCTCCATTGCGACAACTCATCCTCCAGTTCGACGTCTTCACGCGACTTTGAAGCATTGCACCAATAAAACATTGTTTTGGCAGTCTCTGACAAATATAACACGCTCCCCACATTACTATCAATCATTTTTTTTAATTTAATGTATGAATATGTGATTTATCTGGCCCGTGCCGACATTGTAAATCTATTTTTGCGTGGAGAGGCGAGCTCAGAGCGCTGATGTTTCCTTATTGATTGGCTGGCTTAATGGTGTTTGTTCTTTATAGCTGATCTCAGGAAATAAAGCAAATAAATAGCGGCGAATGAGTGCAGTTGTTGTGATACGGTGAAAGGGGGAGATGACAATGGAAAAAGAATGCTTTGGGGGAAAGAGTAGGAAATACAGAAATGCGTTTGATTGATGGAGGAACACAGTACATCACGAGAATCAATTCCCTTTCATTTTCTTTTGCAGATCTGACTGTGAAATCGGGATGTAGCGTCACCTTATGTTTGCATCACTGGCTGTGCTATGGCAAGTGAAGCATAAGCCGCCTCCAGGTATCACTGTCGTGTTCTCCGTGTTAACCTTTATTGACAACTTGCCACTGGTGTTGGCTCCTGAGTGAACGATGGGTTCAAAAGAACGAATCTTTTCAGTGAACGACAGTGAATGAATCACTTCCTAAAGTGATTCGTTCTTTTTTCAGTTCATATGACTCCAACCAGTAGGTGTCGGTAATGCCCATTGAAGCTGGTGCCACCTCGCCGTAAAACGAAACGAAGAAGAAAATGACGTAACTTCCCGTTCACGAACGAGCCTTGAATTGCATTTACCGTTCCCCAACGAACGAATCTGTGAGTGAACGAGTATGTGAGTGAGTGATTCGCATTTCCAGTTCATCGCGAAGCGGATCAGTGAGGGAACCAATCCTGACTTTCCCGTTCGCGAACGAGTCAATGGGTCAACTGCCTTCCTTCCCGTGCATCAACGGATCAGTCAGTGAACGTGTTGCGACTCCCTCCTGGCGTCAACTATGTAAGCCAGAATGTCGATTTGCCAAGGAAAGAAAGAACCACTCACTGAAACACCACTTCTTTTATGCACGTTTTCTCCTAGCTAACGGCTAACTTTATTGCATGAAGGGATGCGCCGTTATGCAAAAACGGGGAGATTATGCTTCTCTTTGGCTAATCTTGATTTTATAACACTTCTAGTAGTTTTTAAATAACTTGTATGCATATATATGCCTAAAAATTGTTATCCAATAGATCTACTGCAATTTCACATTAGATTGCTGGGTTGAAATGTACTTTTAATATTGTTATTTTTATTTCTAAATAAACATTTACGTTAAAACTTGTCTGGTGTTTTATTCCTTGTTTTTATTATATTCGCCAATTAAAACATAAAAATCTGACTTTTTTATTGTTATTCAACACTGAGTGCCAAAAGTCCCAGTGATCGTGAGCAGCAGGGGGGGCCCCATTTCAACCCCTTACACTGAGTGCCAAGCAGGGAAGAAATGGGTATCATTGTTATAGTCACTGGTATGACTCGGCAGGGGTTTGAACCCACTACCTCCCAATCTCAGGGCGGACACTCTCCTCTCAGGCCACTGAGCTGGTAAACACTTGTATCGTAGTATAACACTTATAGTCGTTTTTAAATGACGTGTATACCTATATACGCCTAAATATTGTTATCCAATATATCTACTGCAATTTCACATTAGATTGCTGGTTTGAAATTTGCTTTTAATATTATTATTTTTAATAAACATTTATGTTAAAACGTGTCTGGCGTCTTATTCCTTGTTTTTATATTCGCCAATTAAAACATAAAAATCAGACATTTGGTTAACTGCTTTATATGACAATATGTGTAGGTACACTACACGAGGTTAAAAAAAAAAGAGAATAAATAAAGGGTTAATTGCACGCGCATTTCTTCGCACCTGGGATCGAACCAAGCTCTTGCCGAGCAAGAGCCCGAGTCACTAACCAGTGGGCTAGTTCGACCGGTAGTCTACAATAGCTTGCACTGTTTTGTACGAGCGATGTATATTCCAGTTCTTTTAAGTGAACTGAATCTTTAGAATCGGTTCACTCAAAATATTTGTTCAAAAGAATCGTTCGCTACACTTTCTTATTTATTTTATTATTTTTTTACCTCGTGTAGTTTTACCAAAATATCCCATAATTATATGCCAAAATAATTTGTGACTAATTTAAAACTATTCTACTTGTTAATACCTACAAAATAACATATTCTAACCGGAGATTGCATTGACCTAATTTTCACATGGTCCTTGTTTACATTTTGCATTTGACACTGACAGCTGTCAAGTGCCACGTTAGGGCTCTTCTTGTGTAAGTTGTATTTGTTATGGGTTTTCTTTTGTAAGTTTAACTTTGGGTACTTTGAAAGTGTCATTTTAAATTGTACTTTGCTAGGTGTTCGTGTACACAACGTGTTGTGATGACATCTGCTGTGGAGTCTTCACTGCTCTAGTCGCTTGTGAGCTGCTCCATAAAACCATACATGTTGCATACACTGAGAGCAAGGCTTCCATAGGCTAGTGGTTAGTGCTCTGGGCTTTCACCCCAGTGACCCGGGTTCGAATCTTGGTGGGAACAAAAATATTTTATCATAGAAAATTTGCAACACAGTTGCTCGTGTAACCGTATAACCATACACTTCCTTAGAGCTAGGGTTAGGTTTAAAGTTAGGGTTAGAGCTAGAATTAGGTTTAGAGCTAGGGTTGGAGGTGGGATTAGGGTTAGAGCTAGGGTTAGGGTTTGAGCTAGGGTTAGGGTTAGAGCTAGAGTTAGGGTTAGAGGTAGGATTAGGGTTAGGGTTAGAGCTAGGGTAAGGGTTAGAGCTAGGGTTAGAGCTAGGGTTAGGGTAGGGTTAGGATTAGTGTTAGGGTTAGAGCTAGGGTTAGGGCTAGGGTTAGGGTTAGAGTTAGGGTTAGTGTTAGAGCTAGGGTTAGGGGTTAGGGTTAGAGCTAGGGTTAGGCTTAGGGTTAGAGCCAGGGTTAGGGTTAGAGCTACGGTTAGGGTTAGAGCTAGGGTTAGAGCTAGGGTTAGGGTTAGAGCTAGGGTTAGGGTTAGAGTTAGGGTTAGAGCTAGGGTTAGGGTTAGAGCAAGGGTTAGGGTAAGGGTTAGAGCTAGGATTAGGGGTTAGGGTTAGAGCTAGGGTTAGGGTAGGGTTAGGGTTAGAGCTTGAGATAGGGTTAGGGTTAGACCTAGGGTTAGGGCTAGGGTTAGAGCTAGGGTTAGGGTTTGAGCTAAGGTTAGAGCTAGGGTTAGAGCTAGGGTTAGGGTTAGAGCTAGGGTTAGAGTTAGGGTTAGAGCTAGGGTTAGGGTTAGGGGTTAGAGTTGGGGTTAGTGTTAGGGTTAGAGCTAGAGTTAGGGTTAGAGATAGGGTTAGAGCTAGGGTTAGGGTTAGAACTAGGGTTAGGAGTGAGGGTTAGAGCGAGGGTTAGAGTTAGATTAGGGTTAGAGTTAGTGGCTAGGGTTAGAGCTAGGGTTAGAGCTAGGGTTAGGGTTAGAGCTAGGGTTCGGGTTTGAGCTAGGGTTAGGGTTAGAGCTAGGGTGTGTTAGATCTAGGGTTAGGGTTAGCGCTAGGGTGAGGGTCAGAGCTAGGGTTAGGGTTAGGGGTTAGGGTTAGAGCTAGGGTTAGGGTTAGGGGTTAGGGTTAGAGCTAGGGTTAGGGTAGGGTTAGGGTTAGAGCTTGAGTTAGGGTTAGGTTTAGGGTTAGAGCTACGGTTAGGGTAGGGTTAGGGTTAGAGCTTGAGTTAGGGTTAGGGTTAGAGCTAGGGTTAGAGGTAGGATTAGGGTTAGAGCTAGGGTTAGGGTTAGAGCTAGGGTTAGAGCTAGGGTTAGAGCTAGGGTTAGGGGTTAGGGTTAGAGCTTGAGTTAGGGTTAGAGCTAGGGTTAGAGCTAGGGTTAGGGTTAGAGCTAGGGCTAGGGTTAGGGTTAGAGCTAGGGTTAGGGTTAGAGCTAGGGTTAGAGCTAGGGTTAGCGCTAGGGTTAGGGTTAGAGCTAGGGTTAGGGTTAGACCTAGGGTTAGGGTTAGCGCTAAGGTTAGGGTTAGAGCTAGGGTTAGGGTTAGAGCTAGGGTTAGAGCTAGGGTTAGAGCTAGGGTTAGGGGTTAGGGTTAGAGCTAGGGTTAGAGCTAGGGTTAGAGCTAGGGTTAGAGCTACGGTTAGGGTTAGGGCTAGGGTTAGAGCTAGGGTTAGGGTTAGAGCTAGGGTTAGGGTTAGAGCAAGGGTTAGGGTTAGGGTTAGAGCTAGGGTTAGGGGTTAATGTTAGAGCTAGGGTTAGGGTAGGGTTAGTGTTAGCGCTTGAGTTAGTGTTAGAGCTAGGGTTAGAGCTAGGGTTAGGGTGTGAGCTAGGGTTAGGGTTAGAGCTAGGGTTAGAGTTAGGGTTAGAGCTAGGGTTAGGGTTAGAGGTAAGGTTAGGGTTAGGGTTAAAGCTAGGGTTAGGTTTAGAGCTAGGGTTAGGGTTAGAGGTTAGGGGTTAGGGGTTAGAGTTAGGGTTAGGCTTAGAGCTAGGGTTAGGGTTAGAGTTAGGGTTAGAGCTAGGGTTAGGGTTAGAGCTAAGGTTAGGGTTAGAGCTAGGGTTAGGGTTAGAGCTAAGGTTAGGGTTAGAGTTAGGGTTAGAGCTAGGGTTAGAGCTAAGGTTAGGGTTAGGGTTAGAGCTAGGGTTAGGGTTAGAGCTAAGGTTAGGGTTAGGGTTAGAGTTAGGGTTAGAGCTAGGGTTAGAGCTAGGGTTAGGGTTAGAGCTAGGGTTAGGGTTTGAGCTAGGGTTAGGGTTAGAGCTAGGGTTAGAGTTAGGGTTAGAGCTAGGGTTAGAGCTAAGGTTAGGGTTAGAGCTAGGGTTAGGTTTTAAGCTAGGGTTAGGGTTAGGGGTTAGGCGTTAGAGTTAGAGTTAGGGTTAGTGTTAGGGTTAGAGCTAGGGTTAGGGTTAGAGTTAGGGTTAGAGCTAGGGTTAGAGCTAGGGTTAGACTTAGGGTTAGAGGTTAGAGTTAGGGTTAGTGTTAGGGTTAGAGCTAGGGCTAGGGTTAGGTTTGTAATGAACCCTAACCCCAACCCTAGCTCTAACCCTAGTTCTAACCCTAACCCTAGCCCTAAGCCTAACCCTAGCTCTAACCCTGGCTCTAACCCTAACCCTAATCCTAGCTCTAACCCTAGCTCTAACCCTAACCCTAGCTCTAACCCTAACCCTAGCTCTAACCCTAGCTCTAACCCTAACCCTAGCTCACACCCTAACCCTAACCCTAGCTCTAACCCTAGCTCTAACACTAACTCAAGCGCTAACACTAACCCTACCCTAACCCGAGCTCTAACCCTAGCTCTAACCCTAACCCTAGCTCTAACCCTAACCCTAGCTCTAACCCTAACCCTAGCCCTAACCCTAACCGTAGCTCTAACCCTAGCTCTAACCCTAACCTTAGCTCTAACCCTAACCCTAGTTGTAACCCTAACCCTAGCTCTAACCCTAGCTCTAACCCTAACCGTAGCTCTAACCCTAACCCTGGCTCTAACCCTAACCCTAACCCTAGCTCTAACCCTAACCCTAGCTCTAACCCTAGCTCTAACCCTAACCCTAGCTCTAACCTAACCCTAGCTCTAACCCTAGCTCTAACCCTAACTCAAGCTCTAACCCTAGCTCTAACCCTAACCCTAATCCTACCTCTAACCCTAGCTCTAACCCTAACCCTAACTCAAGCTCTAACCCTAGCTCTAACCCTAAACCTTAACCCTAGCTCTAACCCTTACCCTAGCTCTAACCTTAACCCTAATCCTACCTCTAACCCTAGCTCTAACCCTAACTCTAACTCAAGCTCTAACCCTACCCTAACCCTAGCTCTAACCCTAACCCCTAACCCTAGCTCTAACTCAGACCCCTAACCCTAACCCTAGCTCTGACCCTAACCCTAGTGCTAACCCTAACCCTAGCTCTAACACTTACCCTAGCTCTAACCCTAACCCTAGCTCAAACCCTAACCCTAGCTCTAACCCTAACCCTAGCTCTAACCCTAGCTCTAACCCTAGCCCCTAACTCTAACCCTAATCTAACTCTAACCCTCGCTCTAACCCTAACTCCTAACCCTAGCTCTAACCCTAACCCTAGCTCTAACCCTATCTCTAACCCTAACCCTAGCTCTAACCCTAACCCTAACTCTAACCTCTAACCCTAACCCTAGCTCTAACCCTAACTCTAACCCTAGCTCTAACCCTAACCCTAGCTCTAACCCGAACTCTAACCCTAGCTCTAACCTTAGCTCAAACCCTAACCCCTAACCCTAGCTCTAACCCTAACTCTAACCCTAACCCTAGCTCTAACCCTAACCCTAGCGCTAACCCTAACCCTAGCTCTAACCCTAGCTCTAACCCTAACCGTAGCTCTAACCCTAACCCTAGCGCTAACCCTAACCCTAGCTCTAACCCTAGCTCTAACCCTAACCGTAGCTCTAACCCTAACCCTGGCTCTAACCCTAAGCCTAACCCTAGCTCTAACCCTAACCCCTAACCCTAGCTCTAACCCTAACCCTAGCTCTAACCCTAGCTCTAACCCTAACACTAATCCTAACCCTACCCTAACCCTAACCCTAACCCTAACCGTAGCTCTAACCCTAACCCTGGCTCTAACCCTAACCCTAATCCTAGCTCTAACCCTAACCCTAGCGCTAACCCTAGCTCTAACCCTAACCCTAGCTCTAACCCTAGCTCTAACCCTAACCCTAGCTCTAACCTAACCCTAGCTCTAACCCTAGCTCTAACCCTAACTCAAGCTCTAACCCTAGCTCTAACCCTAACCCTAATCCTACCTCTAAACCTAGCTCTAACCCTAACCCTAACTCAAGCTCTAACCCTAACCCTAGCTCTAACCCTAAACCTTAACCCTAGCTTTAACCCTTTACCCTAGCTCTAACCTTAACCCTAATCCTACCTCTAACCCTAGCTCTAACCCTAACCCTAACTCAAGCTCTAACCCTACCCTAACCCTAGCTCTAACCCTAACCCCTAACCCTAGCTCTAACCCAGACCCCTAACCCTAGCTCTGACCCTAACCCTAGTGCTAACCCTAACCCTAGCTCTAACACTTACCCTAGCTCTAACCCTAGCTCAAACCCTAACCCTAGCTCTAACCCTAACCCTAGCTCTAACCCTAGCCCCTAACTCTAACCCTAATCTAACTCTAACCCTCGCTCTAACCCTAACTCCTAACCCTAGCTCTAACCCTAACCCTAGCTCTAACCCTATCTCTAACCCTAACCCTAGCTCTAACCCTATCCCTAACTCTAACCCCTAACCCTAACCCTAGCTCTAACCCTAACTCTAACCCTAGCTCTAACCCTAACCCTAGCTCTAACCCGAACTCTAACCCTAGCTCTAACCTTAGCTCAAACCCTAACCCCTAACCCTAGCTCTAACCCTAACTCTAACCCTAACCCTAGCTCTAACCCTAACCCTAGCGCTAACCCTAAACCTAGCTCTAACCCTAGCTCTAACCCTAACCGTAGCTCTAACCCTAACCCTAGCGCTAACCCTAACCCTAGCTCTAACCCTAGCTCTAACCCTAACCGTAGCTCTAACCCTAACCCTGGCTCTAACCCTAAGCCTAACCCTAGCTCTAACCCTAACCCCTAACCCTAGCTCTAACCCTAACCTTAGCTCTAACCCTAGCTCTAACCCTAACACTAATCCTAACCCTACCCTAACACTAACCCTAGCTCTAACCCTAACCCTAGCTCTAACCCTTACCCTAGCTCTAACCCTAACCCTAATCCTACCTCTAACCCTAACTCTAGCTCTAACCCTAACCCTAGCTCTAACCCTAATCCTACCTCTAACCCTAGCTCTAAACCTAATTCTAGCTCTAACCCTAATTTTACACCTAAGGAAGTGTATGGTTATACGGTTACACGAGCAACTGTGTTGCAAATTTTCTATGACAAAATGTTTTTGGTCCCACCGAGATTCGAACCCGGGTCGCTGGGGTGAAAGCCCAGAGCACTAACCACTAGCCTATGGAAGCCTTGCTCCCAGTGCATGCAACATGTATGGTTTTATGGAGCAGCTCACAAGCGACTAGCTCAGTGAAGACTCCACAGCAGATGTCATCACAACACGTTGTGTACACGAACACCTAGCAAAGTACAATTTAAAATGACACTTTCAAAGTACCCAAAGTTAAACTTACAAAAGAAAACCCATAACAAATAAAACTTACACAAGAAGAGCCCTAACGTGGCACTTGACAGCTGTCAGTGTCAAATTCAAAATGTAAACAAGGACCATGTGAAAATTAGGTCAATGCAATCTCCGGTTAGAATATGTTATTTTGTAGGTATTAACAAGTAGAATAGTTTTAAATTAGTCACAAATTATTTAGGCATATAATTATGGGATATTTTGGTAAAACTACACGAGGTAAAAAAATAATAAAATAAATAAGAAAGTGTAGCGAGCGATTCTTTTGAACAAATATTTTGAGTGAACCGATTCTAAAGATTCAGTTCACTTAAAAGAACTGGAATATACATCGCTCGTACAAAACAGTGCAAGCTATTGTAGACTGCCGGTCGAAATAGCCCACTGGTTAGTGACTCGGGCTCTTGCTCGGCAAGAGCTTGGTTCGATCCCAGGTGCGAGGAAATGCGCGTGCAATTAACCCTTTATTTATTCTCTTTTTTTTTTAACCTCGTGTAGTGTACCTACACATATTGTCATATAAAGCAGTTAACCAAATGTCTGATTTTTATGTTTTAATTGGCGAATATAAAAACAAGGAATAAGACGCCAGACACGTTTTAACATAAATGTTTATTAAAAATAATAATATTAAAAGCAAATTTCAAACCAGCAATCTAATGTGAAATTGCAGTAGATATATTGGATAACAATATTTAGGCGTATATAGGTATACACGTCATTTAAAAACGACTATAAGTGTTATACTACGATACAAGTGTTTACCAGCTCAGTGGCCTGAGAGGAGAGTGTCCGCCCTGAGATTGGGAGGTAGTGGGTTCAAACCCCTGCCGAGTCATACCAGTGACTATAACAATGATACCCATTTCTTCCCTGCTTGGCACTCAGTGTAAGGGGTTGAAATGGGGCCCCCCCCTGCTGCTCACAATCACTGGGACTTTTGGCACTCAGTGTTGAATAACAATAAAAAAGTCTGATTTTTATGTTTTAATTGGCGAATATAATAAAAACAAGGAATAAAACACCAGACAAGTTTTAACGTAAATGTTTATTTAGAAATAAAAATAACAATATTAAAAGTACATTTCAAACCAGCAATCTAATGTGAAATTGCAGTAGATAACAATATTTAGGTATATATATGCATACACGTTATTTAAAAACTACTAGAAGTGTTATAAAATCAAGATTAGCCAAAGAGAAGCATAATCTCCCCGTTTTTGCATAACGGCGCATCCCTTCATGCAATAAAGTTAGCTGTTAGCTTGGAGAAAACGTGCATAAAAGAAGTGGTGTTTCAGTGAGTGGTTCTTTCTTTCCTTGGCAAATCGACATTCTGGCTTACATAGTTGACGCCAGGAGGGAGTCGCAACACGTTCACTGACTGATCCGTTGATGCACTGGAAGGAAGGCAGTTGACCCATTGACTCGTTCGCGAACGGGAAAGTCAGGATTGGTTCCCTCACTGATCCGTTTCGCGATGAACTGGAAATGCGAATCATTCACTCACATACTCGTTCACTCACAGATTCGTTCGTTGGGGAACGGTAAATGCAATTCAAGGCTCGTTCGTGAACGGGAAGTTACGTCATTTTCTTCTTCGTTTCGTTTTACGGCGAGGTGGCACCAGCTTCAATGGGCATTACCGACACCTACTGGTTGGAGTCATATGAACTGAAAAAAGAACGAATCACTTTAGGAAGTGATTCGTTCATTCTCGTTCACTGAAATGTTTCTTTTATTTGAACCCATCGTTCACTAACGAGCCAACACTAGTGCAGGTGAAAGAAATCACCCGAGCCAATTATTATCATATATAAGGTTTTTTTTGGGCGGTATTTGTATTGTTTGATGTATGTTTTTCCCATGAGATTTTGTAGAGAAAAATGTGTGCGTTGCCGTTGTCGACATTACCGTGTTCACTTGATTGTTTTGTGTTGAAGTTTAAAAAAAATAACAAAAAAAAAAACCTGTGTGTGGGGGGGGGACGATTCGTTTGAACGAATCTTTTGCGTGAACTGATTCTAAAGATTCCGTTCACTTGAAAGAACTGGAATGCACATCTTTACTTGCCACAAGCGAAAGTGCACGTCCAAGTTTTGTCAGCTAATGCTGAGTGACGGGCCTTCATTTGCTTTCAGACTATTTTGATAATTCACAGAGGATTTGTCGAATGGATTTGATGACATGACCTTTGGAGAATGGTTGGATGGATGAAATGTGTCAACTTAGAGGAAACGAAGCACTTTAAGTGCAGTGCTTTGCAATTCAACAAATGAACCCATTTTTATTTATTTTTTAATCTGGACTGCATTTCTTAAATGTTCAGTGATTTTCTTTGTGTTTATTTTGTTATGTGTTCTCAAAGTTGTGGAAAAACAATAGAAGAGAAAACTTAATTCATTCTGACTTCTGTCCTCGCTGCTATAATACGGCTAATTCATCAAAATAAAACAATAAACCTGAATCTTTAGTCTTGATAATAAGAGACACTTCCCAGGCACAAAAGACATTTCAGTTAGATAAAAATGTTAAGCATTACTTTAAAATGTCTGTTGAGTTCATGAAAGTTGTTAGCAACATGTAGACTGTGGAACAGATTATTTCTATTTGTATGTGGAAAAAAGACATTTATCGATTGTTTATCTTAACTTGCAGTTGAGAACTTCACATCAGGTCAGCCTGTTTTATTTAATATTTTTTTATGAGTCCTCTCTTAGAGGAGGAGAGTAGGGTATCAATCCAGCGCATTAGAACTCGGGTCTTTTTAGTGACAGCCGCCGCCTCCCGGCTGATGTAAAGCAAACTTGTACTTTTGGGAGATGAAGAAGCCTGTCAAGCCACCTCAGGCCCGTCACCCTCCCTTTGTGATTCTCCACTTCTAATAGCAAAATCGATTCAAAAATGAGGGACGGGGGAGGCAAGGCAGGAAATAAAGCGTTTGTCCATCTCCGGTGAAAGGATACTGAAAGGGCAGACTTGTTTGGAAAACAACATTTGAAGACATCACTCCTCTTTTTTTTCCTTTTTTTTATTCTTAACTTAATCCCCAGAAACTTTATTAGGGAAACCTGTATGCTGGAACCACATTCTCTCATGAAACTAAATAAAGCAACTAATTTATTAGCATTTTATTATAATGCAATTCATCATCTGCTAAATTGGTCTGAGTCGATGGGTGTTAGGTTCTGCTGCGAAGTCACAATATGTTAGATAATAGGTCCAAATCTTCTCCATTAACTCCACAAGGCTTTTGTCGAGTTAAAAGTGAACCGCAGCTTGTTTGAAATGTCATCTCACAGCCGGCTAGTCAACCCCTAAATAGTGCAGCCTCCATCCTTCCTCGTTGCATTCTTGTTGTTCTCTGCTCAGGTAATCAGCCGTTCCCCCAGCAAGGTAATTTCTGCTCAGGCGCGCATGTGGCCGACACTGCGGAAATTCATTTTTTGCTTTAATTTCAGGGCCATTGATCGAGAAGCGCTGTACGGGCGCATGACATCCATAATCACAACATTGGTGTGACAGCGCGTATAAATAATGTGGAAGGATGTAAGAATAATAAAAAAAAAGGGGAGGGGGAGGGGGGGAGTTAGGAAGAGCTCGGCTCCATCTCTTACTGCATTCTATATTAATTACTCCCAACCCCTCCCCTTGGAGGCTGTATGATAGTTTTTCTTCTCAAACTTATCTGAAATCTGTTTGTTTAAGCATCCATTAAAGCATTCATTGTGTCTACACTAATTACCCAGGCTAGTGTATATCGCTAATGTTGATGATTAGTGGAGTGGAGCTAAGTTATAGTACAGGCCATAGTGGGCCACTGCTTGAAGTTAAACTTTTGCTTATAAAAGTACTTGTAAGGCAACAGTGGATGGATAATGAAAAGCAAATGTCACCAACTGTCCTGAACGCACAGTTGGCATTTTTGTTTTTTGTTTATTTACTTAGTTACAAACAGGCGCTTGCGCTGTTGTGGGCGTGAACAGAGATGACTTGCTTCCCAACTAATAGAAGCGGCTCCTCTTGTTCCCTTTAAATTCAGCGCGGGAGAAACGTGCTGTCATGGCGAGAAAATAAAGTGACTTGCTTGTGTTTGTGTACGAGAGCGACGTTAGCAAAGACAATCTCCACTGAATATAGTGACCCAGATTCAACTCTCTGTATCACTAAAGGTATGTGCTTACTGCGACGCCTTAAATGCAGAGTTCAATTTCTGTTTACTCACGCTCATGTTAGCACAAGCACCTTTTGCATGGGCCAAACATTAGCACAAGCTTCGTTTCATCTCAAGTCCTTTGCTTAACAACACCAAGCAAAGAACTGGAACATCACTACAAAGTAGATGTGACAAAGTGCAGTGCAACATGTGACCTTTTTTGCTGCGTGTTAAATAATAAAGGAGGTGCACTAGTGCATAAAGCACGAGAACTTGTTTGGAATGTGGTAGCCTACTAGAGAGGAGTAAAGGATTCTCAAACTGCATCTTGACCATATTAAGATAACGGGTGGAGCAACGTTGGCTGTTATTTGTATGCGGGTCAACAGCTATTCTGCTGCGTCGTTACAGAAAGCTCGTGACCCTCTCGTGGACATGTTGAGCCAAGCAGCCTCTGCTTATCTGCATGTCCTTGGAGTACAAGCCCATTGATATGCTATCTTCTTGCCAAGATGCTTCCAATTATGTGAACTGCTGGAGTGAGGTGGAGCGTGCTTTTTTTCCCGTACAATAGAGAATGCTCTATCGGTTCATGTGATCTCTCTCTCTCTTTTTTTTTTATTACCCGCTTCAGGAGGAATGGCCGGTAGATCCAGAGCGGACTTCCCACTTTTCCCCACAGTGTCGTGACAGATCAATTTAGCACAAGGCTCATCACCGGGACCTGAGTTCTGCTGCCGATTAAAGCCAGCACCTCAATACATCACATGAGGGGAAATCTGCCGTGACATGACTTCCTGTGTTATAAATCCTTCCGTAGATGTGTGCTGTCTCTTCTTGGGGAGATGAGCACTCCGAGAGGACTCTGACTGACAGCAAGGGGGAAGTGTCAAGATTGACTTAGAAGCAGAAGAACTGAAGAAGCTGTGGATGTGATTCCATTTTTGACCACCAATGTGGAGCCAGACTATGCAATTAATTAAATCAATGTACCCCCATTTAAAGACAACACCTTAATGCAGCTCCACCCTGAGCATGTCCACATGCTGCCATATAAATGCTGTCCCATTTATCTAGTTCTCCTCTTGTCCAGAAGAGGGCAGCACGTCTTAATGCAAGCAACCCAAAGTCTTCAGTCATCTGAAAGTCTCCTGTCTTGAGTTCTTGAAAATCGCAGACAGGCCATTATCGTGGAGATTTTCTCAACAACAAAAAAATCACCCATGCATGCTCTCAGCTCTCTAATTGAATCATGCCCCTCTTCACTTTTTCTAAAAAGAAAATTATTTGGGCTGAAATGACACCCTGCAAACACATTGTGATGAATGAAAGATGATACAATTTACTGCACACTTGTCTCACATCCTCCCATCATCCTTATCGTCCATCACTTCTCAGTATTCAACTTCTTAGTTCCATTTCCTTCTCTGCTCACTTTTTTTTTTGTCCCCCTCTTTCCCCACCACTTTGCTTCTGCTCCACCCTGTAATCACGCCGGTTCATGGCTCCCATTCAGCCCGGTATATATAGCAGTAATTGTCGGGGTGCACTATGGAGACTGGGCAGCGCATGTGGATGCTCTCACAAAGCTGTTTGTAGCAAAACCTGTTGATGGGATTTGGGGGTACCACAGGCACACTCACAAAGGTACTTTCTCTTAGAGCCGAAAAATGCTCACGACTGTAAATTAACAACATGCCTCCCTTTGTATTCTTCACTCAGCGTGATGTGACATGCAGAATAAATGTGCCTCCTAATGAGGTTTTGGGGTAAGAGCTTTATGCAAATACACGAGTCACTACATATTAACGGTTGGAGAGGGGATTGAGCCTCATTCCTCTTCAGCCGGCTGGCTTCTGATCCGTGAAGCAGACCCGCGTAGCGTGCAAATAGAAAACAAGCAAAAAAACAGGCGAACGGGCCGCGCATTCCCATCAGCGCTTCATCAGCCTGAACGAGATTGAAGTGAACGTGAGCAGCTGAAATGATGGTTGCCAGTTGGCTTTCAAGTGAAAACAGCAATCTGTTTAATCGCAAACATAGGCCTCCCTGCCCCCCCACCTCGAAATGCTTGTGTGGCGTACCAAGCATGGAACACTGCCTCCAAAAGAGATGATGGCAAAAACGTGCTACGCAGCCCAGTTGTTTGTATGACAGGGTGGGGGTTCCTGGGAGCTTGTATGGACAGGTCTGTCATTCACAACGTGTACACAGTCCCTCCATTGTGAAGCTGAGTGTGGTCCCCAACGGGCAAGTCGGGGTGGGGTTGGCCGAGAGGGCCTCCCGAATAAAAACATTTGCTGCAAACAGGAACTGGGATTAAAAGGGTTCATCGAAGCTGTTTATGGGTGCCGGTTTCCAATTTCTAGACAATTTTTATGGACTCTTAAATGAACAATGAAATGAAATGTTTTGGGATGCCGGTGGTAGTAACTCAGAATTAGTGTGATATATTACAATTTAGTAATTATAATGTCATCTAATTACGTTGAGACAAACAACCAGTAACACCCACAAGCACACCACCACAATAAATCCCACGACGCCAGCACATAAATCAGGCCAGTGTACCCCATCACCGACTTACTAGAACACATTGTTTATTAAATATAAATTATATTAGATGAGAAATAAGTGGGATTGAAAATCTGTTTAGGATGTATTCCAACCAGCATCTCCCATATCCACGTCATCTGCATTTATCATTGTGTCACCAAAGGCGTTACGACATCACGAATGCAGGATAAATCATTAAAATAATTTATTTGATATGAAATTATTTAAATTTATATGTATTATTAATTTAGATTTAGATTTAAATTATATTTATAGTAAGGCTTTTTTAGTTTAAAAAAAATACAATTTATAGGCTTTTTTGTAAAAAAAAATAAAAAAATGACCAGGTATAGTAAGGCTTTTTTTACTTAAAAAAAATTACATTGTTTAGTTGATCACTCTGTGCATTTGAGTTTGAAGTCCATGACTTATAGAACTTTATTGCCAAGTTCCAGTTGCGTTTGGAGATAAGTTTAGCTCGTTCTAAGGTGAGCAAATGTAGCGAAGCAGCTGCTTCGCTTTCATCCTGTTTACCAAACAGCTGTTTCATCCCGGTTTGGTGAGGGACCACTTCACAGACGTTCTGTTTTATTTCTGGGTGGACTTGTCAACCGAGAGCAAATCAAACATTTTGTTATGACATTTCCTTCCCAGACGAACACTTTCGACCTGGTTTGATATGCTGCAATTTTGTCATCACTTCCAGGACACTCTGAGTGTTTGTTTTACTCAAATAGTTTGGCTTGTCTCGGAAGGGAAAGGGAAGGCGCTGTTTGCAGAGGATGAAGTCAAAAGCAAGTCCAACAGCTTGAAAGGCTTTGGCTTTTTTAGCTATGTGCTTGTAACTTAGTTCAAGTCATCTTTTTGTGGGCTGCAGGTGGAATGCAAATGTTACCCAACACAGCATCGTTTGTCTCGTTCAATGAGGAGAAAATTCAACAGACAAATAGTCTGCACGAATCAACAGGAAGCAGACGCCCACTTAGTGTGTGACAATGAAGTTTTATTAATTCACAGTCATGATGGATGGATGGTGATTTGAAATGACTCAGCCAGTGTTTATCCGCACTTATCCCCCCTGTTTCTTCCAGCACAAATACAACAATCATACATTTGCACCAGAGAATAAAATGATGGGGTACAAATGATTACAATTGTGTGTATGTGTGCATCACAGCAAAAAGCAACCAATCACATGCAGGACACGTGTTCAATGATGTCTAAGTCCCTGAGAGCTCAGCTTTCTATGAAGGAGATTTTAAAGAAGCACCATTTGGCTCACACTCTCACTGGCCATCGGGTTGCTACACTTATTGCGGCAGTACATATGATGAACATGAAGCCAACTGCATACAATTTTAAATAACAATAGACTATAAACAGCAATTGTACATACGCACAAATAAACAGCTCATTTTTATGCTAATTGGAATGTTGTTGATTTTTAAAAGGCTAGCAAATACAAAGGTCATTTTTAGAAAAGTAAGTCGTTTGATAAATGTGTTTTATACTTTATATATTTTCTATGGAAAACGTTGGGAGAATGTTACAAGTTACACAGTTAATCGTGCACAGCAAATATTGTAATTGGGATTTTGCAAAATGTAGTTGAATGACAAAGTAAGAACAAGTGTTAGGGCCATGCTGAAAGGAACAAATATTATCCATTTAAAAATCATCTCTTGTAGTAAAAAAAAAAAGAAAAAAATTAAATAATCTTTTTCCACCTCTAAATCATATCAGTCAGCCTCTGTCTCGCTTTTATGAAAAAAGATTTTCCCCAGTGTGCATAAAAGCACCCGCTATAGTCTTAACCCTAACCTTAAAACTAACCCAAACAGACATAATTAAAAGGCTTTTTTATATATAATTTCTACATATATTTATGCTTTCAAAGTCTGTTGGCATGCCCGCCACAAACATGTGGTCGCGTGACACTGTTGTTCCCTCCCATCCAAAAAGCTGGCAGAGAAAATACCGACAGTTGCGTTTTAATAACCACATTGAAAATAGAATAATTCATCTGTATCTTACTGTAAAGGTTCCATTGCTATGGATGATGGAAAGGAAAAATTAAAATAAAAAAACTCTTTCTGAATATGTTGTGTGAACCCTATGAATAAATTAAATATCAGTATAAAAACTACATGTGAATATGAAAACACCAACTTTATATTTCACTGTACTAAAAAAAATATATTAAGCATTCTGGTAAAGGTCAATATGGTAGCTAATTGAAGAGATTGCAAGAATATTGATGTAAAAAAAGATAAAGTGCTTTGTTACATAAAATTATTACTAAATGTTGTAAGCTTGTTGAGATGATAACAATTGTTTTTGTTATAAATTAGAAATGACTGACTTTGAAAAAAAAAAAAAAAAACTAACTGTCCTGCATTGTCTGATGTAATGATGTAAAATTCCAAAGCACGGTTTCATGTCCATAGCTGATCCAATAAGTATTTCTAAAATGCCTCCAAGATCAATTTGCAGCAGAAAAAAAACTATATATGATCTATATATCTCATATTGGTTATAAGCTTTGCCAAGTACTCCCCCGCGACATATTCAATAGTATTCCATATGTGTAATGTTTGGAAAATCAAAGTAGTCCACATTCAGTATTCCAAAAAAAAAAAAAGTGATATTAACATACCTTATTAAAATAATAACAGCAAAAAGCTGCATGAGTCGCTCTTTTGTTTGGCCCGTCTACTTGAGTCTCATTGATGTGACGTTTGATCTGTTTTTTCCGTGTTCTTTGTTAATGTGGCTGCGACTGTAAACTTCCCAGAGGCCACGAGGTCATCAACCTATGCCCGCCCGAGAGCAGCGTCAGCAAGACTTTTAAATCTTTACACAAAGTTGTTGGTTATTTCCCTTTGGTGCTCAAACAGGTCTTCAATCTCTGCGCTGTATGCGTCCCCTTGAAGGAGGATAAAACCGGTCAGAAAGTGGCATGGCGACCTTCTGTGAAGTCGAAAAGTGGAGGAACTTTGGTGCTTACCTGCGTGACAGCCGTACATAAAAGCTCTGTGGCCGTCGTACTTGCAGCGACAGCGCATGACGTTGTTCATGAAGTCCGACTCGGCCATGTCCATAGAGGGGTTGATTTCCACCTGTTGGACAAAGGCGGTCATTATCAGGTACAGACAAAGATCGACCGACCGACTGCCTGAGGACAGCAACTTTTCACAGCATGCCATTTGCTGATGAAGCATATTCTGTATCTTACCCCTTATGTATGCTGTAAAAAATAATTTGAAGTCAAAACTCTGCAAGTTATTCCAACTACAACTTCTTTTTGCATCTTATTGCGATAGTAAACCCTCCGTTATTTGTAGCGCTGTAATCGCTGTTCTGTAAAATTGCTCAAACCACTTAAAACACGCAGTTACAAGCACAAAGGCGGAAAACGACAAGAAGGAAACCGAGACCTGGTAATAAAACTGGAAAGAATTTCATTTTGGTTTTCAATTCTCATACAGTTGACAGCATTGAGACCAGTTCACTTTGACTTCACCAAATTTGGAATGCGCATGCCATGCAAATAGTTTTGCAACGAAACACGTACAGTATGTGAGTAATGTGCCACATTTAGATTTAAATTGATATTTTACTGGAGGAACGTTACGGTGGTTTGCCATCGTTGTTTTTGATTGTAAGGCTCTTGCCAGCACTTAACATTCCTGTATAATATTATTTGACCATATTTTTTAGACTATGGGGCGCACCAGATTATAAGGTGCAGTCTCTATTTTTGGAAATGTCCATATATGGGGTGCACTGGGTTATTATTTTAATTGTACTTTATAGTCCGAAAAAGTCATTCATGACATCAAACGCTTTAGAGATGACTTCACTATGAACCTTTTGACAGCAAATGATGCATGTTTTAAAATGACGCCTTACTCAGCAACTGCCTCTTAACTTTCCTTGTAAATTAGCGATTGAATCTTTGCGTGAGAGGATTTAGTTTGGTGTTGTGTTGGTTCACTGAAAAGAGTGTGTTGCTTGGTTAGAAAGTGGCTATAAAAGTGGAAAAAATAGGGCAGGAGGAATTCCTTGGTGGCAAATTAGCCTTGTCGAATGGGAGGGGAGGCACAGGGGGAGCTTCAACGACAAGTGAGGTAATCGTTAACTTGGATAATTGGTGTGTTTCATTGGCACAGGGTGACTCTGCTGAAGCTGTACTCAAAAGTCAGAAATGTTAACTTGGGAACGTTAAATAAAAAAACGCTTTGGCACTTCAGCCTAATTTGCTTAGTCACGTTATGAATCCTCCTTTGCACTGAATTATTTCTTACTTTTAATTCCTATCCTCTATATGCAACTATATAATTGTAACCAGCATGCTCCAAAGACACTCAGCCACTTCTCAAGAATTGCGGATTAAACGTAAATAAAGTAAATGTTGCTCCAACCGACAAGTGTAATTACAATGAGTGAGTGTCTCAGACAAACATCACCAATTATAATTATCAGCCAAGAGCTCCCACACATGGGAGCCCATCGACGAGATGCAGACGGAGAAGTAAAAACGTGCGGGATGGGTAAGTCTGCGAGAGTGAAATGGAGGATAATGACGAGCTACAGTCCTTGATGTGTTTGACTCTGCGGACCGCAGACCTGATGGACTGGCTGAGGTTCAAGTAATGACAGAGCGAGAGAGAGAGGATGGTTGAGCTCGATTGGGAGGTTGGGATGTTAACAACGAAAATAGACGTACGGTATACAACCCGTAACCGACCAAGAGAATGTTGCAAGGCTGTGTGAATGAATCATTGGCCGTAAAATGACATTTTGTAATCTGAAAAGACAAATGAATTACATTCATTTGACCATTGGTTGTCTTTGCTGCCAAATAAGAAGAATACAGAATGGAGTCTAAGAAAATATCATCAGCCAGAAATTATTATGTAAAATGTAGGTTTCTGAGCTCTTATGCTGCTTTGGAGACTGCTGGAAAATCTGAAATTTTTTACTTGTAATTTACAGTGTCTGACTTCAAACACAAGAAAGCATGATTGAGGACCATTGTTAGCTAGTTATCACTTTGATTGTGATCAACTGACGTTTTAAAATAAACTGATACCCTCAAATGAAAAAGAAAAATGAGCCAGAAATATGCCGCAAAGTGATGTCACTCAGGGTGTCAGCAAATGCTAGCAAGTTATCTCGAGCTAACGGCCCAGAAACAGGAAAAATCATGAAGTTCTTGCAAAATAAATAGACAAAAGAGGGTTAAACAGCTCAGCGAATAACTTTATGATGTATCCAAATAACAATCATGTGACTTTGCTGTGCATCCCAACTTTGCTTCAAGGATTTCTTCCTTGTCAAAGAACCCAAATTTCAGACTTCAATGCAGAGTGGTTGAACTTGCTTTATAAATCATGCCAAACCTAGAATATGGTCAGGGCTGAGAGAGCATCTACTGACCTGGAAGATGTAATCTCCAGGCCGCACATCCGTCACATCAATCCACTGACAGTCAATATCATGGCGGTAGGTATCCCAGCAGCCTACAGAGATACCCTGGTCGCCCATGTTGTAACAGGAAAAGCGTTTCTGGCCACCTAAAACAGCATGAACAAAAATTAAAGTTAAAATCCTCCTCATCATCAAAGTTAACTTAATGCCTGTCACTTTAGAAATAACATTTTGTCATGAATGCCGTTTTTTCACACAAGCTATTTCATCCATGATGTAACAAGCAAATGGAGAGTGAACAAACAAGCACAGCGGCGATCTAATACATTAACCACAGAATAAAAGTACACACTGCTGCAGCTAAAATATTGATATTAATTTCCTGCTACTAATGGAAAAGTGAAGATTTGGGAGGGGGGGTGAATGCTGGCGAACATTACCGTCCGGACAAAACGTATCCTCCAGACAGAAACTGGCCTTATGTCCTTCTGCAACCCTGGTGCCGTTGAGAGTCAGCAGGTCATAATGCGTGAAAACCTCAATGCTGTGGTAGTGCCTGAGATGAGAGAGAAAGATCAATGTAAGAGAGAGCATGCATAAATGGGGTTAGGGTTAGGTTTCGGTCTCCAGAAAAATAAATGCTGAATTACAGGAACCTGAAAAATCTACTTAGAATAAGTGCATGGACCAAATATTTATACCTGATTACATCCCACGACTGAGCATGGATTTTTGCTTGCGCCGATTGCCGTTGAATGAACACTGCTCCCCTATGGCGTGCAGTCTCATGACCTCACCGCTTGAACACGAGCATGGGTGTCACCATAACACCTCTCACAGAAGCTTGTTTTAGCACCAGTGTCGTGCAGCCTGTTTACTCGCGATCGCTGAATGGAGGTCTTTGAACGCCAAGTCCGTAGTGCTAATATGTTGTTGAGACAACCGCGGCTGATTTCGCTGTCCATTGTACCAACTCGCGACTTCACTAAATGGATCGCTTCACGTGTGCTTCTACATGACAGGGGCTTCATGTTTGAGATATTAGGGTTCGAAGGGAACGGAACTTGCCGATCGCTCAAGTGGAATGACGTCCACCACTTTTCATCTATTCACAGCTGCTGAATAAGCTTCTTGTGTTAGACTATTGGTCGTGCATGCTATCAGCTGATTCCTCGTCATAATCTACATGTTTTTTTTCCGACTGGTAATTAAATTAAATATAACTCCAAATGATTCCATACGGAGGCCATTAAAGCGTGTTATCCAAAAACCGCACACTCATCTGTGTCCAGGAACCTCTAAAATAAATGACCGCACGCTTAACCACAACATCCCACTTATAGTAAAACTTTCTTTCCACTGTAATAACTCTTGGCGACACGTGTAGAAAATGACCAAGTGCTGAGATGTGGTACCTGTGACACTGGTGCCAAGTCCAGCTCTCCCTCGTCGCTTTGGGTCGGAAATCGGAGCGTCCCAGGTTCATGATGCGCGAAGAGAAGCGCAGCAGGCGTCTGTGGCCGTAGGGCCAGTTCATGCGGGCGGCCGAGGAGGACAGACAGTTTTCCTCATTGGCGCAGGTCAGCAGGTGCAGCGGGCGGTCTTCCAGGTAGGTCGTCTCCTGGACCAGTTGGGCATCCAGAACGAGGTCAGGAGCCGCTGATACAGGAGAGACAAATAATAGTATTTTAATTATTTTTTTTGTTAACGTTTTTTGTTTTTTTTTGTGGTTAAATAAATTTAGACTGTTTACATTTTATATTGGAATGTTTATATATTATTATTTTTTTAAATTTACTTTAAATTATTTAAATTGTATTTAATAATTTACATTTCATTTATGATTTTAAGTACTTTATTATTTTAAATTTTAGAAACTATTTTTGTAAAAATAGTTTGTAATTATTACATTAATAAACAAAGTTCTTTCTCTTTTTTCATGCTTGATGTCACTCAAGATCTCATTTTAGGTATTAACACCACAAGGGGGTTGCTTTTTCTTTGGCTTTTTTGCAACACCTACAGATGAAGGAGCAGTCCCCAGATGAAGAGACTACAACCCACCCATGAACCGATTTAAAGTTGACAAAGCAAAAAGTTTATCTTACTCTCTGAGCAGGTGACCCCAGCCGCCTTCGGTCCACCGCCTCGCGGACAGTGCATGTGATCGTTACGGCGACACTGCTGAACTGAGAACTCTGTGCCGACGCAGTGAGTTCCGCTTAGGATCAGCTCGGCTGCATTTGGGTCGCTGGACCAGTACCAGGTATCCTGTCGGAGGCAAATGATTGCTTGTAATTTATTAGCCATCAGAGTGAATTAAAGGATGTGGCTATAGAGTGACCTCCAGCTCTCCATTTGTTTTGTTGTCTTTCATTAACACCTCCGACAGAATGAAGAAGCGCTACAATTCATCAAAGAGATGGACCTGCATGCCGTCTCATTTCGAAAAAAAAAAAAAAAAAAAACAGACTGATGTGGTGTCACGTTGAGGTTACCTGATGTGCACTTGCAGCAAATCCAAAACCAAGTTGTCTGCACACCACCATTGCCTCATTTATGCCCCAGTTCTCACTGCAGACTGAACCCCAACGCTTACGGCCGCCCACGTCCATTAGCACTTCCACTCGGCCTTCTGAAGGAACCCTGCCACCAGCCAGACGCACCTGCAAACAGGTGTAAGATTATTCCACTTTGAATGGTGACACACGTGGTGTACAAAATTTGCATTGTTCATACCGTGTACTCTGTGCCAGTTTTAGGAACGTTACAGCGCACTGAAGCATCCTGGCTGTGTTTGAACGTCCACGGTTGAACCTCCTGGAAGAAGCAGTCAAGGATGGAGCGCTCGGTCCCCGTGCATTGCACGCTGTTCATGTGGATGGGTCCGGTACCTGCACAGGTCAGAGATTTGAATCGGGTCAACGACAACAACATTGGGTGCCACTGAATGTGTTTTAGTGTTATACATACAAATGAAGCCCCCCCGCACAAAAAAAAAAACAAAAACGCCAAACCACATTGAATGGTGCCAAGAAGCAAAACGAAACAGTGAAATTAAAATGGATGAAAGCATCCTTGACATAGATGGAAGATTTCACGACATTCATTCCTTCAAGGCCACCCAGTGTACATTTATTTACGTCATGCGCTTATCAGCTGACATCTGTTTTTTTTTTCTTCAGAATGCTTTCTCCACTTCAGAAACATTGAAAAGTTCATATCCATGGAGATAAAATGCTCTTGCAAGGCAAGCAGCAGAATCTGCGGCATCGACTTTGGGGATCTGACACACCTCATTTCCAAGTTACCCTCTGGTGCTTTACAGCCACAAAGCATATGCTAAATCCATCAGACAAGGGCAAATGTGTGTCAAGATTTGTTCTTTCTTCATTTGGTATTTAATGAAAACCAGAACCTCCAAAACGACATGAATCAAGGTTTTATGAATGCAAACAGTCGGTTCCATAATGACGGCGTTTTATGAAACCGCCCAACCAGATACGGGTTTAGTGTTTTCTTCATGCGTAAGACATAAACTATAAACCTGGAACTCAGCAAGCATTTTAGCGAGTGCCAGGGCCACCATATCCGCAAAAACCAAATGGAAGGAGAGTAAAAGCCAGATAGACAGAGGAAATGAAAAATATCAGAGGCGACGGGGACCGAGAATGCAGGCTGGCTGGCTCTGTCGCTGTAAGATTGCAGCCCTGCTTCCACGTCGGTTACGCATGTGGCTAGAAATGTCGGAAAAACACATATCTGGCTTACTTCCGCTCCTATCGCAATGGTGACTACCAAAAGCTGAATTTATCGCGACAAGGGTGTGACAAGGGCCCACATGAGGGGAAAAAACAACAACACAGCAGTCAAAAGCTGTACTTAAAAATTATTTTGGAAAAACTGTCACATGAATTCTCACAGGAGCGGCGGCACACTTCTGATGAACATTTATGATGTTTTGCTCCCTCGTGTTTGTGGAGTAAACTCAATACAAACACACACGGTGCAGGGAAATTGTTAGATAAATACAATAAAATAAAACTGTTGGTGGAGAAACAGAAATATCCTATAATTTAGCTCTGTAATTTTGAGGTGGGTTGGATCACATTCACTGTCAAGACAAATTTCCACATCGTGCTTTGAAATTAAACTTGGTGATTGGCTGGCAATAATTCCAGGGAATGTCTCCATGACGCGAGAGAGGACAAACTATAGAAAATGAATTGAATTAGCATTGAGAAAAGGAAATTCTACAGTTGTGTAATGTTGGTCATTGTCAGCATTTTTTTTTAGCAATAACTACTACTACATGCTGGCATAGCATTAAAAAGTTCCACTTTTTGTAATATTTTTTCTTATTTTTCCAGTCTAATGTTTTTCACGTTATTTTAGATTACGCTCGTTTACAGCATCCTATTTTTAGGTCAATTTACTTGCTAAGTTTTCTTACAGAGTGATTAGAAGTGGCAGATGCCATCACAGGTTTATTTTATTAGAAATTAAACTCCATTTCAGGCACTGAAATAAACATCCTGTCCTAGTTTTCGTCTTTCCACGAAACATGTCTGAGTCCATTTTTCTTAGCCAAGATTGTGTTAGTTGGGTAGTAATCTGCGCTGTCTGCGGCTGGTTAGATCCTACGAAACATGCCAGAATCATGTTGCTCCACTAGCGGGATTCCAAACATAATTTAGAAGTCTTAAGCCGATACGCCACTTTATACGCAACTTTGTCTGTCTGTGTGTGTGTGTGTGTGTACACCACACAGGCAGGGAATGTCGGATTGAGACAGACTGAACACAATACAATCTGTCAGCACATTCTTATATATGCTCATCATAAATAAATCAGCCCAAGCGGTCTGGTAGCTGCGAGACTCTCGATTGCGTGAAAAGAAGTTACCAGCAATAAAAAAAAAAAAAGGCATGCTACCTGAACTGAAAAAAAGCAAAAGACGTTGAACTGAAGTCTCCACATGATATTCAAACTCATGTGATGTCTAAATAGGCATTATTCCACTTTTTTTTTTTTTTGACTAGCCAGGCCAGACATCTTGATGTTACATTTCCAGTTCTAGGGTTATCATCATACGTATGTCTCCTCTTTACCACAAAAACCGTGTACGACATTGGAGGTGTATTTTTGGTCAAATTCCGAATTGTACCACGTCACGGACGTCAGAGGTCCGTCCCACTGTGTATTATTTCACGCAGAAATTAAACATCTACTAATTAAATCTTTATATAACTTTACCCGAAAATCCTTCTCTCTGTACAAAGTGGGAGTTTGTTCTCTCTAAAGAGTCTAATTTAGGGCAGTTCGAGCAATGTAAAGGCCTATGGTTATGTGGCCTTCACGGCACATGTGAAATTACAGCTTGCAGCCAAACGTCATATAGTGAACGTTATAGAGGAGGGAGTCATGCTGCGCACTTTGAAGTGCCCTCAACCTGAATGAAGTTCCACGGTACACTAAGACCTGAGAGGGAGACGGTGTGTGTGCGCAGGAAGCGTTTTTGCGTGTGAAGGTGTTATGTAAAGGGTCAAACGTGGCATTTGTCAGGCTTGAAACTACGACCGCAGATTCACGTCTCATTTTAAAAAAAGCGTGTTAACCACCTCCGTGAATGGATGTGCTAACTGAAGCAGATGATCAAAATGACATCATCACCAGCAGGGGTTAAAAGGTAACAAGGAGGGCTGATGTAACGGACTTCGTTTAAGCCATACAAGCAAACGGTCATGCCGCGTTTCGCCTTGATCAACGGGAGGGGAGAGCACACCCTGGCTTTAAGGCTTTTGGGTGGCCGTTCCCACGTCTACTTTGGGCGGGGATGCCAAGCACACAGCTGGGTTGCTTGAACATTGTGGGACCTCTCAAAAGAGCACGTACGGTTCGGAACTAGAACAAAAATTCATAGAAAAAGTCCACTGAGGACGACGCAGACAGAGAAACTCTGCATCACTACTTGAAGGTCCTGTTTATTTATTCAGGTTCCAAGTTAACCATGGTTAAATGAGTAACAATTTTGCCTAAAAATTATTTTAGTCATATCTTGGACATCTTGAAATCTTTCACCAAGTAATTAACACATAAAAGTGAGCAAAGAGATTAATAAAAAAAATGTTGCACTTTAGCTTATATCTCTGCAAAAAAAGGCCAGCTATCATGAATATTCACAAATATATCTCACGCAAACTTTAAAATGATCGTTATTATAGAAAATCTTAAATCTGAGTAAATCTCAGCTGACTCAATTCCCTGGCACAAATTTCAAACTGAGAGGCTTCACTACATGTGAGTCAGAGTCTTTGATGGGCACATATTTTGCTATTTGAGCACCCAAAGTTTAAACAAACCACTGTGGCTCATAGTATTAGACATCATGTGAAAGTTGTGCAGATGTGAGCACCTGACCGTCCTGGCAGGACGGCTTCAGTGTTACAGCCAGACGTGATCTTATCTGATCAGTCAAGGCAGACTTGAGATAAAACACATTCTGCAAAGGTTGCCGTATCTAGTCTGGAATCCCATCACGCTTGATAAACACTTTAAAAACCGCCCAGTCAAAACAACCACATTGTTCCTTCTCACCTTGACCCATATAGGCGCCTTGCAGTGCATCCTGGGCGGAACCGAAGCCCAGCTCTCTGCACACCACACTAGCCGCCGTCCGCTCCCACAAGTGGTCCACAATGGTGCCCCATTTTCCGTCTCGGAGCACCTCCACACGACCCTCGCCGAGCCTGGGCCCGGCCTTCAGACGCACAGGCTGTGCCGAGCAACAGGAAGAGACGTCAAAGTCGACACCACATGAATTCACTCGTGGTTTTGGATTCATAGAGCAGTCTTACCACAACTGGGTACGGGGCTTGAGGTCTCCCTGAGGAAATCCTGGAAAACTGAGGGCCCGGAACACATTTGACCACAGCGTGCCGTCCGTTCTTACAGGGGGTAGGGCTACGAGGGATTGAGAGCTGACCAAGGCACTCGGACAAGGTGTTCTCAGTGCCCAGGCAGTTGACCTTCTCTACCCAGAAGCCCTTCTTCTTGGATATGAGGCTCAACCTAAAAAGACATGAAAGTGAGGTTCCAAACTTCAATTGCATGCAGCTTGTTGTAGTTGCGACAAATTGAAGTTTCCTGACTTAAGATGTCGTGTCAGAGGCAGACCGCTGGGTTAAGTCCATTGAAATTGACGCCCCATTTCACACTGTCTATTTTTTGTGTAAACAGCAGACGTGTTTTGACCCTTGGATTTCCTGATTCTAACAGAGGCAGTATCGTGATGCCCCTTTCACATTGGCATTTATTTTGCTTTGTCTTCCACATTTATCCCAGCTCACTGTCATGTCCAACCGGCACTGAAACTGAAATCCGTTTCCGAGTCTACCCATAAATTTCCCAACTTGAACGGAAGTATGTGAGGCATAACAGACAGCTTTCTCGGTGAAGTAAGCCAAGTAAGTATCACTGACCTTGTTGAAGGATCTGCCACCTTGGTGTCCCATATTTTCCTGTAAATAAACAAAGAGGAAATGGTCCTATCAGGTGTGTGTATCAACCGTGGTTACGCACACACATCATCCTGTGAGGTGATCTCGGTGACCTCACGCTGGTTCGACGTAACAGTGACTTTAAGATATACTCTGGTCTCTGTTGTTTGTTTTCTATGTAACCTGGCCACACAAGACACATACACATGCACATTGCATGTTCTTCCTCAGTGACCAAAAATATTCACCACTCTGGCAGTGACTTTCTACAGCTCCAAATATAACTTTTGTATATAAAACACTGGTTTTCAAGCAAGATTTGGGATACAAAATGGTGCAGGCTGGGATAAGTTCACTATTCCTCCGGATATCTTTTCTGTATTGATTTTATTGTAGTCCCTTCAGAATGTGAGCTGACTATTTTTTATGTTTAACGAGAGAGTGATAGCAATGAATTAGACATTTCTAGGATGTTAAGTAACAGCACTATCTGAAATACCGCCAGATGACATTAAAAATAATTATAGCTGTCTCAAGAATAAAAAAAAAAAAAAAAAAATTGTTCAACTGTGTTTCACTAGTTTAGTCAGTAAGCCCTCAATGTAAATTCAGCCAAAAATTGTTCAAGAGCAGAATTTCTGGGAAAAACCAAGGCATTTTCTGCCAATTGTAGAATTATTCAGTACATCGTGGGTGCTGAGGGAAGCCTTCCCTTCCCGAGACTAGCACAGCAACATGCCACAAACGGAGTGTGCCGGGAAGGCTTCCAAACCTTGTGCTGTGCAAATACTATTACGGATGTTCACATTGATTATGCTATGTAGTCAACGTGGTAAAAAAAAATCAATCAAATTTGGAGATATCTGAGGTCTTACATACACATTTAAACTTTCTTTACCTCATGCATGAACGCCCATCCGTCCATTTCCAAAATCAAATTTGGCCCTAACAAAACTGTACTGTAATTTGCCCCCTCATAAATAAGCCAAACAAAATGAGCCCAGCTGATGCACTTTTGCTTGTTGACAGAAACAGGTAAATATTTTCACATGCATATTTTGGGCATGAATAATTTATACATTGGACGTTTTAGTGAGAATGCAAGCCTCCCAACTTCATTAAGTCGGTGTGCTAAAATCAAGAGCGGCATTGTTACAGCAATGACGTTAGTGTCGCTGGCAGCTGACTCTTTCCTCAATCACTCGTCGTGCTGTACTTTGCACAAATATGTTTTTCAAGAATAAAACTTGTTTTGGGGAGAGAAAATACTCATTACATTCATCACTGTTAATTAGTTCGTAGCGAGAGGCCTTTTGCAATTTGCTACTTCTAAATCAAAACACGAAACAAACGTGTGTGCAAGATGTGATGCCAAATGCCCAAACAGTTGACGTCATATGAAATGCACAAGTGAAACGATGCTATTCGTCAGGTGCAGAACAATCAGATAAACGTCACAGCGGCCCCAGACATGTTATTTGACACAGCATGTCCTCAGTTGCTCTTGTAAAATGTGTTTAGTGTCTATTATGTGGCTCAGCATGCCAACAGCTCCCATAAACCCACAGAAACAATTGTATGACCTCACCACACGCCACATAATCTAACTTCAGACAACAACAAAAGACATGCAGATCCAAAAAATATTGCTTGTTTCTTTTGATATAAATATTACATGAGCATTGATCCTGTGTGTACGGGCTCCAACACCTGCGTTATTAATTCCCACTACAGCATCAATCAAAAGGTCTTTGGGCAAGGGTGATTGTTGAGCTAACAAAGCTAATGACGCTAATAATGGGAGCCTCATCTGCCTTAATAGAGACTATAATTACATCATTGTGTAAAGTTCATCACACTTCTTTATGTCTTCCATTTCTTTTACTGAATTAAATAAAAACCGCTAGAAATGCATTTGGGATGGCCACCATAACTTGAATTGTTCATTAGGAATTCTGTAGACTAAAGGTGCTGTTGGATTGTTAACTCGAAGCCTAGTTTTGTTGAGTCAAGAAATTTGACATTTATCCATTACTGCCCACATGATTTGAAAATAAAAAAGAAAAATGTATGGCATTAAATGTTCTTGTGACAGGTTTAAGTCCCTAAATCAAAAGCCAGATGAAAAAAGGCGGTCAGCTGCTTATTCAACGGCAGGCACAGCAACCATAATTAAAGATATTTCACACAAGCAAGTGAAAATTACATTCGACTGGTGCGGCTTGTTTTTTTTTTTCCCCTCTATCTCTGGCGAGGTGGTCTTCCTCTCTCACACGCAACTATAATGGAGGGTGTTTTTTTTTTTTCACTCGCTGCACAAACCCCAGCAAGCCTCGCGTCTGACCAACCTGCAATTACAGCATCTTAAGAATCATATCCAAGACACACAGGCGGCCCCAGAGACGCGGCCTGGTGAAGGATTTCTAAGAATGGCTTTCGCAAGGTGGAGGAACATGGAGGAGTATCCCTGACAGTCATGCAAGCATGCAACACGATCCCATAAGTGTTTCTTGGCTTTCCATCTAGGGTGCAGATGTTACGAAGAATGTCAACGTCATATTGTCTGAAAGGGAATTGTTTTGGTTGCTCGCATGGAGTAATTATAGTATCTATTTCAATTTGTGAGCAAAACAAATCATGCACAGAGAGAGCACGGTCGTCATGCTCTTGGAGATAAACATTGCTGTACCAACACACATAGAAGTTACGACTTGGAGTAATGCAAGCAGGCCGATGGATTGTAGTGTGGGACTTACTGCACTCCCATACAATTCTGTCTTTAGAGAATCTAACTTGCATGTTTTCGGTCAATGGCAAAAGGCTCAAGGACAGGCAAAGGTGATTGGAGCTTTGTTCGACTGATTCTTACAAATTTTATCAATCACGTTTTGAAGTACCGTATTTTCCGCACTATAAGGCGCACCTAAAAACCTGTTGAGTAAGTTTGACTTGTCTGTGGACCAAGGAAGAATAGCTAAAGTCGCCTATTCAGGCAACTCGACTGGAGATTGACTGAGATATGCATTTACTGATGAGTAACAGTAAGGAAGGAAATTTTGTGACATGGTGAGTCCTGTTATTGAGTTGACAGTATTTAACCACTGCCGCAATGCTATTATGGAAACTAACCGTTGCCCAATACCTAGAGTAGTTGCTGAGCATTTGAAATGCTGATGCATGCTGGAGTCAAAAACACTTTGTGACAGAGTAAACACTCCAATCCTTTGTGGAGACAGAAAGAAAATAAAGCACTTTTAGACACATCATTATGGTTTGAAAGCTATTATGACACCAAATTCCAAAGTGTTTTAGGACACCTTAGGACAAACTATTTAAAGGAGACTGTTAAGGCAGAATCTGACTGATACAATTCGATTCAAACAGATTTCCCAAACTGTTCCTGCCATAAACACCAGAGATGGGAGATGCAAGTCACATGACTTGCCAGTTACTAAATCGCTAAATCCACGATACGTTTGTTGCTATGTTTGGATTTGCGACTGTTCCCTATACAGTTGCCTGGAAATCTCTCCAGTTCTCCATTAGTCTGTGCAGATGCAGATAATGTAGACAATGGAAGCGCATGCGATGATCTATCAAAAAATAATAAGCCCTGGCACAGCCGTAATGGTAACCACTGTCGGAAGACGATCGCTGACTCCAGCCTCCAGATGCTCTACCGCCAATAAAACGGGCTACTTCACACAAAAAAAATGTTCATCTGGCCTCACACCACCGTATCGACGGAACAGTTAAAGCACAATCACGAGGTGATATTACACCTCGGGGACAGGAATCCAAAATTAAAAGCATTGTTGTTTGTTTCGAGAGCGAAGATAGCATCAAAGAGAGGCAATGAGGTGCACCGGGGGGTGATTTGCCTGGAAAGAGGTGTGAAGAAAAGCTTCTAGCTAGGGATGGAGATGCCCCTTATCATTACCCCGCGGCTGAGGAGGAGAGGAGGGGACCTTTCGCGATGGTGTGGCTGAGGGGGGGAAGATAAGCGTGACAGAAGGTTTTACTTATTCTGCCGCTTAACTGGACGCTCTTTGCTTTTTATTCTTTGCTGACTTTTTAATCATTTAACAGCGATGCAGATACCTGTAGATATTGTTGACAAAGGGAGCAACACAAGGCCTTTTGCTGTAATTCAGCACATACTAGTAATATTTTAGTGACATCACAAATTTCAGGCATTTTAACCCTGTGATGAGCTTACGTAATGTTTTCTCATGACACCTTTTATGACCTCTTAAAAAAGTTGGCTTTTAAAATCACACAAAATTCCATTAAGTCAGTCAGTAAACACATTACTCCTCATTCTATTGACTCAGGGTTTTGTGTAAGCTTTCCAACTTCTTGCTTTTGATTGGTTGGCTTTAACGTCCCTGTTGATGTGTCATTGCACAACCCAGATTACAGGTGTCAAACTCAAGGCCCGGGGGCCAGATACGGCCCGCCACGTCATTTTATATGGCTCGCAAAGACAACTTGTGCATCAGATTTGTGTGTCATTACTAGAATTGCAAATTGTCTTCACTTTTAATAATTTTTTTTTTTAAATATTTGACCAGTTTTTACTCATCTGATTTGAAAACGAGTTATTTGTCAGTTTGTTTTGTAGCTTTCACTTTATATAATATGAGGTGCTCATAATTTATTTGGGTTGACAGTCATAATGGCCCTCCGAAAGAAGCTATGACTACAATGCGGCCCGTGAAAAAAATTAGTTTGACACCCCTGACCTAGATGGTAACCATTATAACATTACACTGTGTGATTTTAGCCAATATGATTGAGTTGGTTAGTTTTAGGGGCCTATTATGTTCTCTTTGTGTATCTGTTGTTTTTACAAATATTGTGTGTTATTCTCCAACTCACCCAATACTGACTGTCAATGACTGGCATGTGTCCTACTAAGCACCTTTGCAGGAAAGGATGCGTACTCACTTGTACATTTTGAGGTTGGGCTGAGCGGCGTCGGGAAAGCCGAGCATCCCGCACACCACTCTGCTGCTGTTCAGACTCCAGCCCATGTCACACACCTGCCTCCATCTTCCCGCGTGCTTCACTTGCACCACACCTTCAGTCACCAAGGTCTTCTTCTTAGTCGACATGAGGATGGGCCTCAGGCGGACCTCCTCGATTCGGACCTTGCTGCGACCCTGATGGAAGGAAGTTGTCGTGTTATGAACTTCAACAGCTGTGAGGCGTTGACGGGCGCCGTGGTGACCATACCTGGTGAAGTTGCTGCCTGTGGATTCTGGGAACCTCGTATGGATGTCCGTTCCCATTATAGCCATATCCAGAGTGCCTGCGGGTAGCCACGAGGCCTTGCCACTGGGGCGAGGGAATCCCATTGGAGCTGATGGTATTGCTGTGGTCTCCGGTGCCGGTCGTCTGCTCCCGCCTGCGCTCCGTGGTGCACACCACCCCCATGTCTTCAGCATGCTTGCAGTCGTTTACCCCCCAGCCGTTGTGCTTGCAGTCCTTTATGGACTTCTCGGAACCATTACATCGAACGTTGTCCATCCATATAGGACCTTGATGGAGGAAAGCAAGCTTGTTATTAAGCATGTTATCCAGTCCTGCTTGTTCTGGAAACAGACCACACAAGATCTGAAAAGTGATCTTCATATATATGACTTAAACTGGCAGCCTGATTAGGGGTTGCACCTTTGCGGTGTGTTCAGAAGTTGAGTGTTTTACGATCGTGCCTCTCATATTCATTCCTCGTTGTCTTTAATTTGGATTTAAAAGCAGCAGTAAAGAATGTCCATAAACCGCAGCAAGTGTTGCAAAACTGTGGTAAAGTCCATGCTGTCATTACTCTAAAACAAATGCCCCAATGTTTTTTTTTTTTTATGCACGAGTTCCTCTAGCCTGCCAGGCGACCTTAACGAGATGTCATCTTTGTTCCTTTATGATGTCAGTTATTTCGGGTGTCTTAATTACTGCTGTTGGCATAGGGTAAGCATGTTTTAAAGTATTTAGCAACCGGTTCCGATATAATTGGGCGGCATTTGGAGCGACATAAAACGTTAAAGATGAATGATTTTTGCCATTTGCACGTCAAGAGCTGTATGACAGTGATCACTTGAGCCACATTTCCACCAGACAGTGCAGCCTGTCAGTTCCATCTGGTTTGCTTTTCCATCACCGCAGCAAGCTTAACAGTGAGAAGAAACATGACAGTCAAGACAATGATGGATGCCTTCCAACATGTTGTGTTCTTGTTTTTTGCGTGATGCAACTGAAGGCACGTTTTCTTTAGGCAAAGTGATGTTTAGTGTTCTTTCATTCATCTTGTTCTCAGTGGGAAAGTGCTCCCAGGAGCATCAGCCATGTGAATAAGTACATGCTTTGTGATTCGTGGTCTTCCCATTGCCACAGAGAAAAGGTAATACGCCAATCAGCATTTTTAATGGACATTCAATGGTGAACGTTCTTCTCAACCTGAAGTTGTTGGTCATCAAATTTAGACTGAAATTGGGGCCTGACCACAAGTTGAAAGTCTCTCTATTGATAAACTGAGTCTGAACCTTCAGGTAGATGCTACTGTGCTGAGATTACCCAAAATGTGCCAAAGAAAATGGTCAGTCTTACCCTCTCCTTCCCCATACTTGGCGCTGTGTGCCCACGTGACACCGCCCTGGAAGCCAAGCTCTCGACACACAACGTTGGCCAGGTGGATGTCCACCTCGTCGTCGCACACGGTGCCCCACGTGTTGTTGTGCAGCACTTCCACACGACCCTCGTAAGGCTCCCGCGCAGAATTTCCCGCCAGACGCACCTTGGCGGCAGGTGCACGGGCCGCCCTGCGCTGACCGGAAGCGGTGCGGCGCGGCTCAGCAGCGGAGAGCGACACGAGGAAGAGGAAGAGAAAGCAGCTGAAGCAGATAGCGTGGGGCATTGTGATGGACATTGTGATAGGAGGGATCTGTGGAGATAAAACAATTATTGGTCACTTTCAGCTATAAAAATATATTTTACACTCTTCAACCCAAAAGGCTCAGTAAAACTGACCCAGCACGTGCTTGGTACTTTGTGGACCCAGTGTTGGGTTTGCCACCTCACCCAAATTGGTTTGCTTTTAACCCAGCAGTTTTAGGAGCGTGCCCTTGATTTGCACTTTGAATACCACCGGCTTAGAGCCTGTTATTTTAAGGTCAAATGACTGCCTTAAAGAATTTTGTGACTCACTGTGAATTTTCTTACAGCAAGATTAGTAGTGGCAGAACATATTACACTATTAAACAGGTGGATTAAAAAGGACCGATCTTTAAATGAACAACCCAGAAATTTTAGTCAGAATAAATAAGGCCCAAAAAACAATTGGTCAAATTGTCCCAGTCATTTTGAAAGTGGAGAAAGATGACTTTTCACATCTGTTAACAACTTGTACCCAAGATGCCCGTTTGGCTAGAGGAAGCTAGCCTGCTTGTAAAAAACCCACACAAGCATTGGAGTGAACCATCCAAACCCCACACATAAAAACCACTACAGAGAGTCGAACCCCAAACCTGAGAACTGTGAGTCAGACATAGAAACCGCTAGTTCACCATGCCCCCACCCCGTTAAATATCACTGCATATAATTAAGCAGCGGTTGACTTCTTTTTACCTTTGCATGACAGTTAAAGATGTCATGACGCATCAAGTCGACTCAGCCTCACTGCCTACTTCTCGATGCACTACAGAGCTTTAATTCTTCTTCTTTTTTTTACACACAAAAAATAAAGTCATAATTTTGTCAAAAAAGATGGGTGATTTAAATTCAGAATTGGTTGAATGCTTGACTTATTTATGTGAAGATGAATACTGAATGATTGGAGGTGAGAAGAGGCCTAATTTTTAAAAGAGCAACAATGACATCTTCTGGACAATCCAGTTGAGTGCCTGCTCGGTTGCAGAACAAAACCGCCTTATTACTACTTTAAATGTGAATTAAAAATGATGAAAATTTATTTTAGTTCAATGTATTCAATTGTAATTTCACGCCGGTCACTCAAAGGAAATACATTCAGAACCTGTTTGTATTTCAAGCTGCATGAAAATTCAATAAAGCGTCAAGAAAGGTTTTAATTGGAGGTGAACAAGCACAATGTAGTTCCGGACTCCAAAAGTAAAATCACAGCACTAATACTTTCAAGAGTGTTTTTTTTTTTTTTTTTAAATCTTCCAAAACAACTAATAATACATGTAAATACAAATAAGACAAAACAATAGGCTAAATGTGAAATATTAAGTATAAAGAAAAAGGCAAGGTTCACTGACCTGACAAGCAGCAAAGTGTGTGCAGTCGTGGATGTCTTGAGTGAAGGAGTGAGTCTACAAAAAAAAAAATGTCCTCACTTCAATCCCTCCTTCTCCATATATCTCCTCCCTGACTCCATGTGTCCCTCCCTCCTTCTCCTTCACATCGCTCTCGTGCAAAGAACATAAAGCTTCAGATTGTGCTTTTTATTGACGTGATAAGAGGCCCGACGCTGTGCACTCGCTATGAATAACAGATGCTGAGAAGGCGCGAGTTATTTTTGCGGACAAGTGTAATTGTAGTGCAGGGTGTGAGAAGTGAATGGAAACGGGAGCAAGATGGAGAAAACAATTCTTTCCATTCACAGAGGAACAACGTGTTTGCCAATTGTTTTCACAACAGCACAATGACTTTGTGCTGACCAAACCTTAGCGGGAAAAGTCGTAATGTCACAATGATGAGGTTTCACTTAAGGGTTCAGCCGCTAAAGGGTGTCTGCGGATATAAAAAAAATCTACACAGCCCTAAAATGACAAGTTCTTGTGATTTAAAAGGAAATTATTTCTGCTTGAGCAATGTCGAGCCCTGTGTGCGCTTTGATCGTCCTCATTTTAATGCAATTGAGATGACGCTACAATTGGCCGACAGTCCACCCCACAACAGCGCAAACGCCCTGTTTTTGCCCAATTCTACCTAAGGAATGACTACTCTGTCATTATTATCTTCTGTAGATGTCATTTATTATTTACACAAATATAAGACAAGTTAAAAATTCCTTTTAAATGTTGTCATATGTTTTTCGTCGTAATGGTTTTAATTATTAAAAGTTATTTGTGAGGGAAATCTTTGCATTATGTAAGATTTTAATGATTTAGTGTTTACAGTGTCTTACTTCTTTTCACACTTGTATAATGTATGTTGTTTTTATCTACACTTCTTTCTACACTGAATTTATCATTTGTCTTCAAAGATGGGACTCTGTGTTTTGGGGGTAACGATAAATAGCAACTAACACAGTTAACATAAGATATTACATTGCTGATGGTTAATCGGCTATCGTCCTTCTTCCCAAAATGAAAATCTATGCTCAACAACTCAGAAATCGACTTCAAATGTGTCATCTCAGAGGGAATTGAATTTTCAACAAGATTATGCAAATTTGACCTCTCACATTTCTCATTCACTCTCTCATTGGCCGCCGACACATTTTACACAAGCTAACACAAAAGCATGTTACACAAGCACAGGGGGAGGGCGAACATGCGTGTGACCAACAGGAAGGCCTCGCTTCAGGAATAGATTCAAACATCCAGAGTTGCAAGTGTCTTAAAGAAGCTTCCCGCACCGCAGCGTAGATATTTCCTTGTCGAGAGCACCGCAAACCACCGGCGTTCAAAATAGCCGCGGCCTCAAATGTAGCTACGGTGAACGTGACTGATGAGAAAACGACATACCACCCCGAGCCAAGAGTATGTTACTATTGTCAAACGTTTTATCATACTCCAGGAAGCAGAAAGATTAATCAGTGGAGACGTCAAACGTGACAAAAACGCGTTGCTGTATTTTTTTTTTCTTTCAACCAAGGGTCACTTGAGCGCAATTTGGGATCCACCAAACATCTTTAAATGTGTTTATTTATTTTCTGTAATCACCTGTTACCAAATTAGCTACATGGTCAAGTTTGGCCATGGGGCGTTGTGTTGATGAACTATTTCAGGTTTCAAGTAAACCTCGGCGGCATCCTTTTTTAAGTCTGTCTGGTTTATTCTTAGACGTGCTGCACATCCATGAAGTTTGCTGCATTGCATGTGTGACTTTTTGTGCACATGTGTAAAACGGCTGTAATTGGGATGTTTATGTGTGTGTATGCGAGTACACGTGATGGTGGGGGGACTGGGTGGCGGGCCGGTGGTCCCGCCCTGACTGGTAAATCCGTACAGGAAAAGCAGACCCCCTATTAGCGAGACCAAATCAGAGGAGGAGGAAAGTGAGAGCCATGGAAATAAAAAGAGAAAGGAGGTGTGGGGCTTAAAATAGCTGTGCTATGTTTGTGTGTGTCTTGAGTGGATGCTGCATCGCCACGCAAGGAGGCCAGAGTCCAAACATGAGACTGTGAGGCACACATGCTGACCACTAGTCCACTATGCTGTCACTCTTCTTTTTTGACCTCTAATTACAACAACCAAACTTGCTGTCCACTGTGCCGCAATCTGCGGAGGCATCAAATGCAGACGTACTCTACAACAATAAACAAGCTGCCTTTCCACGTGACCGCAGTCAGCCGCCTTCTGAGAAGTTGGTTAGACTTTAAAATCAAAGAGCAGAGAGGAGGAGGAGGGATGCACTTGTGCAGGGTTGTGTACAGTGAAACCTCAAAGAT